>NW_011494940.1:1052422-1068061 GCF_000754665.1 Bison bison bison
ATTCTGACAGCACCCTCATTCACATCCCATAGGAGCGTTTGTGAAATTGCCCTCTAACCATCTTGGTCTCCTGGGATCGACAGCGGCCTATTTGGGGATGGTTTTCAACACGTCCCTCCAGCTCCCACCAGACCACATGTAGCATTCTCAGCCAGTACGTGAGTTTTTAACATCAGGGTGGGAGCTCACGAGCGGTCTCTGGAATGTGCCCTCAGTGGTCCCAAGGTCCTGCCTGAGAGCTCAGAGGGCTGTGGACTGCCCCATAAAGGAAAATGAGGCAGCTGGAGGTGGAGCCATGGCAATTGGATAAAGTATTTAGACAGCACACAAGCCAAAGGAAAAGCACATTGGCCTTTGGAGACTGTCTGAGGCCCTGCCGGGGTTGAGAGGGACGTTTGCTCCCAGATCTTGGGAGGGCACTGACGGATACCAAGCCCACCCCATCTGGTCCTGCCTGCCCCTCACCTGGGTCTGTGTCCTGGGTCGGGGGAAACAGAGACCCTGGCACCTGGCTGTGCCACCTCTCAACTGCTGCTGGAGCTGGGGGCTGGGGGGGGTCTGGGCCAGGAGGCAGAGGGAGATGTCACCCTGAAGGGGACCCCAAGCTGGGGAGGGGCCGCAGCCAAGCTGCGCTTGCAGCCTAGCTCCAGGCCGGTTGCCACCTGCCCTCCCCAACTCAGACTAAATATCCAGCCCTGCGGGTAAGTGAGAAATTCTTGGCCTCAGCCTGCCCAGGCCTCCCTGGCTTCAAATCGCTTTCCTTCATGGAACAGGGGCCGCAGTCTGCCCCTGGCCTGCTCTTCTTGTCCCTCACTCCAGGGGCCCACGCTGACGGGCAGACTGGTCCAAGCAGGGAGGGTAGGGGCACTGGGGCCTTGGGAGGCAGCCAGGGAGGGGGTGGGAGGGCGAAGCAGAGACTGAGGGCAGACATGGAGTCAGAGACTGTCTGAGAGCAGGACACGGGGAAAGGCAGGCCGTGAAATGAAGACGAAGGGATGGGATGAGAGAAACAGAGAAACTGGGGCGCGCGGGGGGTGGGAGTGTGCAGAGAGAAAGAGAGGCAGAGGCAGGGAGAGGGACAGAGGAGCGGTGGGGAAACAGAGACATCCCATGGGGATGCCAGGGAAGGAGAAATGTGCGGGAAGGAGAGACAGAGGACGGGGCCCTGAGCTGAGGCTCCCACGTCTGAGCGCAGCCGCGCCCATCAGACCTCTGCAGGGAAAGGACCGAGCTCTCCAAGGTGGGCCTGAGGGGTGGGCGCGGCGACGGCGCCATCTGCTTCCCGGCTGCACCCCGCTCATGGCGGACGTGCACCCCCCAGGCCCTGTCTCCAGAGCCACAGTCCACTCCAGACAAACCTCAGCTCTGCATTGGGAGCTGCAAATCCACGCGGATGGCCTGTGGCTCTCGAGTTGTGTGGGCTCGCGTCCCGTAGGTTCTGGCAGTGCCACTGTGGAATCAGGCAAGAGCAGGGAGACGGTGGAGAAGGGGAGGAGAGACAGCACCTCCCTCCCTGGCTCTGAGCTGGAGAGGACTGGGAGTCCGTGCTGAAAGGCTTCGGCAGGTGCCCCCAGACCCCCGGACCTCCCAGGGCCCGACCGTGCTGTGGCCAGCTGTCCTCCCCACGTCTTGGGGAGTGATGCGTGAGAGCGGAGCCCCCAGCAGTCCAGACTGGCCAGGGCAAAGCAAGAGGCAAAATGTTCTTGACAAACAACACTTATATGAGAAACAAAAGAAAAAGTTTGAAAAGCTAATAAATGGGCTCTGTAACGAGTCCAGGCCCAAGCCGGGCGTGTCTCCCTCTCAATATTCTGCCGTGGTAGCTATCCATCCTCTTGCAAGTCTCCTTACTCTGCTTCTCCCCTCCCTGGGCCCAAGCCCCACCCTCTCTGTAGGAGTTTTTTGATCCAGTCCTACCACTGCCTCTCCTTATTAGTCTATTCATTTAGTCATTCACTCACTCATTTCACCATCCATCCAAAAATTCATGTATTCAGGACTTGCCTGGTGGTTCAGTAGTTAAGACTCTGCACTCCCAGTTCAATGGGCCTGGGTTTGATCCCCACTTGGGATCCCTGGATCCCACACAGCTCTCAGCACAGTCAATAAATAAATAAATACAAATAATAATTTATGTATTCAACCACTGATTTCTTCATTCAGTGTTCCTTGAACAGTCCCCTAAGTTTACAGTCCAGTTGCTGCAGACCAGATGTTTGTGTCCCCCCAGAATTCATATTTTGGAGCCCTAATCCCCAGTTCGATGGTACTTGGAGGTGGGTTTGAGAGGTAGTTATGTTTAGATGAGGTCTTGGAAATGGGGTAAGGGGGAGGTCACATGATGGAATCAGTGTCCTTCTAAGAAGAAGAAGAGGCCAGAGCTCGCTTACCCTCTCTCTCTGCCATATGAGGACATAGTAAGAAATCAGGAAGGGGGCTCTCACCAGACCCTGGATCTGCTGGCCCTTGAGCCCTGACTTCACCACCTCCAGGCTGTGAGAAATAGATTTCCATTGCTTGAGCCACCCAGTCCGTGGAATTTCATTACGGCAGCCCAAGCCGATCAAGACCCCAGTCAGTCAAAGAGGATGATAGAGTGAAAGTTCACACGAGAGGGGTTAGAGGCCAGCACAGGAAAGGTCGTAGTCAAGGTATGATGAAGCAGTTTAGACAGCAAATTCCTGAGACTCTCGGAGAAGGGAGATGGAGATTTTCCCAAAAGAAGTGGAAGTTTGGGTTCCCCTGGTCTGCCCTTAGGATGTAGCTTCTACCAGGACTTGAAGGCAGGAGAGCTCTGACATCCCCGAGTCGCAGGAAGACCCCAGGACAGATCAGGTGATGGAAGGGGAGGCTTCTAGGCTCTGAGCCTCAGTGTGACTCCGGAGGTGGCTGTGGCTCCCTCAGCCCTGCCCTCCGGGCAAACTGAAGGCTGGGAATCCAGCCAGACACTCCAAGGAGAGGCTTGGGTGGAAGAGTTTGGGGGATGGGAAGGTCTAGGTGAGCATGAGAGAGGGGCTCCAGCTCTGGAGGGAGGTGGAGGGGAGGCTGATTACTATCCTGGGGTGGGGGTCTCCTGGAGAGGAAGCAAATGTGAGCCAGCCAGAGGTGGGAAGTAGGGTGGAGTGTGTGTGTGTGTGTGTATGTGTGTGTGTCAGGGTGGTGGTGGTGGCTTACACCTGGGAACGAGGCAGGAGATGAAGACGTGCTCAGACCAAGAGCAGAGGCTCAGAACAGCATCCAGCTTTCTGCTTAGGCATCAGCTTTCTTGGTACTGAAGTAAACTCAGGACTTCCTCAGTAATGAGCAGTAAAAGAGAATGTGCTGGCTGCATGCCTGAAAAGTGCAGAACAGGACAGACTTAAGGTCCGTTCTCAATACCATCTGGACTTGGTTTCCCTCCACTCTTGGCTCCACCCTCAATTCAGTTCAGTTCAGTTTAGTCATTCAGTCGTGTCTGACTCTTTGCGACCCCATGAATCGCAGCACACCAGGCCTCCCTGTCCATCACCAACTCCCGGAGTTCACCCAGACTCAGGTCCATTGAGTCAGTGATGCCATCCAGCCATCTCATCTTCTGTCGTCCCCTTCTCCTCCTGCCCCCAATCTCTCCCAGCATCACAGTCTTTTCCAATGAGTCAACTCTTCACATGAGGTGGCCAAATTACTGGAGTTTCAGCTTTAGCATCATTCCTTCCAAAGAAATCCCAGGGCTGATCTCCTTTAGAATGGACTGGTTGCATCTCCTTGCAGTTCAAGGGACTCTCAAGAGTCTTCTCCAACACCACAGTTCAAAAGCATCAATTCTTCGGTGCTCAGCCTTCTTCACAGTCCAACTCTCACATCCATACGTGACCACAGGAAAAACCATAGCCTTGACTAGATGAACCTTTGTTGGTAAAGTAATGTCTCTGCTTTTGAATATGCTATCTAGGTTGGTCATAACTTTCCTTCCAAGGAGTAAGCGTCTTTTAATTTCATGGCTGCAGTCACCATCTGCAGTGATTTTGGAGCCCAAAAAAATAAAGTCTGCCACTGTTTCCACTGTTTCCCCATCTATTTCCCATGAAGTGATGGGACCGGATGATCCCGGTCTTCGTGATCTTCGTTTTCTGAATGTTGAGCTTAAGCCAACTTTTTCACTCTCCACTTTCTGCCCTCAATGGCAGTGGCTTATTCTCAGGCCAAGTCCTCTGTCCCACAGCTCTTTGCTCATAGGTTCTAACCATTAGGAGCCCCAGCACAAAAGCCTCTCTGGTGCTGAGGGGATGTATCCTGGCCTGAACTAATCCCTGCGGCTAAGACAATATAATGCTTTGATTGGCGTAGGTCTCCATCCCATGACACCACGAGGAAAATTACTTTCACCAGAAAAGTGTGAATGGTTTTGAAACACAGCCGTTTCCATCTGCCCACTACTGTCTTTAAAAAATATTGCGATCTTTATGTTGGGCTAGACTATTTTTACTCCAGGAGAGTGTAAGCTCCACGAGAACAGAGACGGGCACATTTGCTCAATGATGGAAACCCAGCACAACAGTGCATGCTGCAACGCTCAGTGAATAACTGCTGAATGAATTCAGCAGGCAGAGTTAATTGCTGGAAACCCCAGACTACTGGCTAGTGATCATTCACTGCTTAGTGTACCTTCGGAGAAGGCAATGGCACCCCACTCCAGTACTCCTGCCTGGAAAATCCCATGGATGGAGGAGCCTGGAAGGCTGCAGTCCATGGGGTCGCTGAGGGTCGGACACGACTGAGTGACTTCACTTTCACTTTTCACTTTCATGCATTGGAGAAGGAAATGGCAACCCACTCCAGTGTTCTTGCCTGGAGAATCCCAGGGATGGGGGAGCCTGGTGGCCTGCAGTCTATGGGGTCGCACAGAGTCGACACGACTGAAGCGACTGAGCAGCAGCAGTGTACCTTAGACTGTTCTAAGCAGTTTAAACATTTTAAGTTATTTAGCCATTACGCAATTTCATGGCAAGTTGCTGCTATCGCCTGATGGGGAAATTGAGGCACAGGGAAGCTACACAGCAAGACGCAGCCCTAGGGTTCTGATCCAGGCATCTGGCTCCAGCACAGTGTTCGTAAGCACTGCCTCATACAGCTCAGCAGATATGGGAAGTCCACATATTGGACTTTCAGGGCATATGAATTTCCCAGACTCTAATTTCTATGGATACTGCTTCTTTTATCTTTAAGTTAAAAGTTCCTCCAGCTTTCCTCAACCCTCATAAGGGAGTAGAAGTAAGTGATTCTGTGGAACCTGGGAACAGCTCCTGTTGTTTCTCCCGACTGCTCTGTGGTCATCTAAATGGAAAGGAAATCCAACAAAGAGAGGATATCAGTGTATCAGTGAATACAGCTGATTCACTTCGCAGTACAGCAGAAACTAACACAACATTGTAAAGCAGCTATACTCCAATAAAAGAAAATGAACTGGATATAGCTTCCTAGTTGGGAAATCGCAGAGGGGCTGAGTTTCTATAAATGCACCTTTTTCATTCTATCATTCAGTCGTTCAAAAATATTTACTGAATCAGATGAGACGGGAATGTCTCGTGGTACTAGAAAAGTAGGAAGTCTTTGGGAAATGATGGGGCATGGCAGAACAAGAAGCCAACTTGTGGGAGCTTCCAGTGGGTGGGGCAATTTGAACAACAAAAGAAAATAATAACATTGGATTATAACCGATAGGATAAAATAAGTAGCCATGAGTTCCAACTGAAGTCTAAAAAATACTGAAAAAAAATGAGGAAGAAGGAGCAGCTCCTTTTTTTATGGAAGAATTCCAATAAATATAGAAGTAATGAAGGAAATACAAAATCACCATTAGGCAAAAACAATAGTAATAATTGTTGGCAAGATCCACCAGTGATGGATGCTGTAATCAGTGGGAAAAAGTTTGAGGAGAATCAGGATATTTGCATAGTTTCAAAAATTCTCCCCCTACCAAGAAACTTACTAACTACAAAGGGAAGGAGAACAGTAATTTTACAGTAGTGAAACCCAGTGGAGAAACCCAGCAAACATAAGCTTAACCAAGTGGTCAAGTTTAATGTCATCAGTAATGGACATGTTCTCATATGGTGAGGAGAATCCAGCATTGCTCCCATGGTATTTTTACCCCAAATCCACAACCTCCATCACAGGAAAACATCAGACATAATCAAGTTGAGAGACAGACTAAAAAAATAACTAAGAAGCACTCATTGAAAGGGTCAAGGTCATGAAAAACAAGAACAGACTAAAGAACCATCACAGATTACAGGAGACGGAAGAGACTCAACAGCTAAATGCCACAAAGGGCCCTAGAAGAGAAAGACGTCAGGGGACAAACTGATGAATTTAGCAAGGGTCTGCGGTTCTGTTAATGGTCTCATAACTCTGTTCGTTTAGCCATATTACTTTGGTCATTGTGCCATAGCTACTTAAACTGTGACCATTAGGGGAAGCTGGAAAGGGCATGTGTGAATATCCTAATATTTTTGCAACTTCTGCATCTTTTCTCTAAGTATGCTGCTGCTAAGTCGCTTCAGTCGTGTCCAACTCTGTGCGACCCCGTAGATGGCAGCCCACCAGGCTTCCCCGTCCCTGGGATTCTCCAGGCAAAACCCATTGGAGTGGGTTGCCATTTCCTTTTCCAATGCATGAAAGTGAAAAGTGAAAGTGAAGTCACTCAGTCGTGTCTGACTCCTAGCGACCCCGTGGACTGCACCCTACCAGGCTCCTCCATCCATGGGATTTTCCAGGCAAAAGCACTAGAGTGGGGTGCCATTGCCTTCTCCTCTCTAAGTATAAATTATTTCAAAACAAAAAGTTAAAACATAAATTTATTGAGCACCTACTTACTGCTGAGCACCAGGGATAAAAAAACTTGTTCAAAGACAACTCTGCTGGGGATAAACTCTGTTTCCAAGGAGCAGTGTTTCTCAAACTTCGATGTGCAGTCAGATCCCTGGGGACTTTGTTAGTAAGCACATTCTGCTCCAGTGTGTCCGTGATGAGAGTCTGCGTGCCTAACGAGCTCCCAGGGGATGCTGTTGCTCCTGGTTTATGGACCACACTTAGGGTGACCACGACTGGAAGTATAACAGGAGAGCAAAACATACACACGCTGGGCCACAACGAAAGCAAGAGCGTGCACTGCGTGGTGAGACCTGGAGGGCGCACAAGACGGGAGTCGTCGGCTTCTCATGTGGGTTCCTGCTCAGAGAAGGAGCCTCCAGACCATTCGCTCCAGGCTCTTCACTCCATCTGGCCTCAGCATGTTGCTCAGAAGTGTTGGCTGCTTCTTTCCAGGCTGCCTTAGGCTGCAGCCTTTCTGGGCCTGCCCAGGCTGGAGTTCAGTGAGAAGGGACAGGTGTGGCGCTACTGACGCACTCAGAAATTCCATCAGGTCTGCGAGAGCCAGGCCTGGGATTGCACACATGTTCCCGTTCAGACCTCTGTTGGCCAGCACCGGCCTCATTTTCCCTGGAGCCATCCCTTTAACCAGCTCTTCGGCAAGGAAGTGCTGTGGGGCCCCCTGGATTAAATTCCACCCCCGTGCCTGCCCCAGCCCCACCATCTCTAGGGCTTAAGTGTGAAGTCTGAGCTTCTCCCTAAGGCTTCTGTGAAATCTTACAGGCCTGTAGGCCCACAGGCCCTTCTGCATTCATACCTGCTGGGGCAACCCTACCACAGTCATGGCAAAACAAAACCACTTTCTCAAAGCACACCAGTGGTCAGTATGGAGATGATCATGGCGGGGGTGATGATCAATCAGTGTGACTTAGGCCAACCTTCTGTCAAACCTCCCAGGGGATCTGTTGCCAGCCTTTCTCTCCATCCTGAAGCTAGACGCTCCAGGAGGACCTCACAGGTTCCTGCTTGTGCTACGAGTCCTTTCTTGAACAGTCAAGTTTTCCAAATGACACTACTTCAGAGGGGAAGCAGTCCCTTGTGTTCTAAGGATGGGGGACTTCCTGATGTCCCATTTTGGGGTCCCATGAGACTTCAGGGATCACCATCCAGCCTAAAACATGTCTCTCTCTCTCTCTTTTGAATTGAAGTAAAGTTAATTTGCAATGTTGTATTAGTTTCTGGTGTACAGCAAAGTGATCCAGTTACATATATACACACACATAGAAATATATAATGTATATTCTTTTTCATATTCTTTTCCATTATAGTTTATTACAACATACTGCATATAGTTCCCTATGCTATATAGTAGGACCTTGTTCTTTATCTTTATCATACATGGTAGTTTGTATCTGCTAATCCCAAACTCTTAATTTATCCCCCACCCCTTTCCCGTTTAGTACCCATAATTTTGTTTTCTAAAACATGTCTCTCTTTTGCTTTATCCATCTTGTCCTTTCTTCAGGGTCCCATAGAGCTCACAGCCTCCAGAAATCTTTCTCTGACCACCTCAGCACACAACGACATCTCCCTTCTCTCCCCTGTAATATAGTCTTATTGTCGGATGCATCATCAGAGGTATAGGGTTTAGAGGTTTTCCAGGCAGGTTCTGAACTTGGCTGTCTGGATTCAGATCTCAGCCCTGCCATCTGGGAGTTGTGTGACTGTGTTACTTAATAGTTCCGGGCATCGGTTTCATCATCTGTAAAAGGGAAATGAAAATAATTCTTATCTCATTGAGTTGTTAAGAAGATTAAAAAGATATAATGTATGTAAGCGACCCAGACTGAAACCTGGCTGCAGTAACTACTCGGTGAACATTACTCACTGATAGCTATTGGTATCAGTTTTTCAATCAGTGCATGTGTGCATGCCAGGTCAGACTCGTGTCTGACTCTTTGCAGCCCTATGGACTGTAGCTCGCCAGGCTCCCCATCCATGGGATTCTCCAGGCAAAAATACTGGAGTGGGTTGTCATGCCCTCCTCTAGGGGATCAGACTCAAGGATCGAACCCACGTCTCTTACGTCTCCTGCATTGGCAGGCAGATTATTTACCACCTGGGAAGCCCATTCAATGAGTACCTAATTTTATATTGTTTTATATCGAGTGACTTCGAGATATAATCACAGGATGTAATCACGAGGCCTGGAGAAGGAAATGGCAACCCACTCCAGTATCCTTGTCAGAAAATCTCATGGACAGTGGAGCCTGGTGGGCTGCAGTCCATGGGGTCGCAAAGAGTTGGCCATGACTGAGCAATTAACACACTATATCAAGTGACTTCAGGATGTAATCACAGGAAGCATTCTCTCAATAACGATAATCACAACAACAATATAACTAATGCTGATTATGTGCCCAGCACTGGGTTAAAAGCTTCACTCACAGTATCTCCAGACTTCAGGAAACATTGGTCCAACCATTAACCAATGGAATATTGCAGAAACCATAACATGTCATGAGGATAATTTGAAATGAAGGACAAGTACAAAGGTTTCAACATATTGGCTTGTTTTTGATTCTGCTTTGTTTTGTTTTGGTCGACATAAGTTGGCACTAGAAAACAGAGAAATGAAAGGCACAGACTTGCCAAGGTTCTTCCATCCTTGTCTAGGAGGAAAAGTGTTATAATTCTTTCCTGAGCAAGAATTGCAAATCGATCAGAGGAAACAGTGGGGCCAACCTGCAACCCTTCAGTGTAGAGTTTGGGTAGCTTTGCCAAACACCTTCATGAGACCTAAACGAGGCCTGTTAGCTGCGAGAGTCATGCCCACCATGTTCATTGTCTTTGTTTAGGCGGTTAAGTGCAAAGTCTTGTCTGGCTTCCAGCTCCGATGCTTATAAACTGTGTAACACGGACAAGTTGCTTAACCTCTCTGAGCATCTGTTTCCATATTTGTGGAACGTGGATAATAATAACTGTCTCATCGGTTGCCCTTGAGGATAAAAGAAAATAACATATATCAAGAGCATAGTATAGTGTCGGACACTTGGCACAACTAGTAGCCGTCATTACTTTCCTTATCTTGGAACGTGAAAACTGCTTTATAAACGCCTCTCTTCCCAGATTCTTGGCTTTGTACATTGTAATTTTGTTCTCTTTTCAAGTTTTCTAGATAAGCTCCTTTTGAAAAATGCTAGCCATGTCTTGGCTGAACTTTGGGAAAATGAACATGTCTAGCCCTAGAACAGTGGGTGAGGGCTGCCCTTTGAACCTGGTCAGCATGGTGGCAGCTGGAAAGCTGGGGAAACTGAGGCAGGTGGTGATGGGAAGATGAGAAGCCAGCTACTCGGGTTGGCGGGGGACCATTTCAGATTCTGCTCTCTTCTCTCATGGGGACATGAACCCATAGTCTTGCCTCCCCAACAAATGATAAGCCCCTTTGGTTAAAATTCTTAAGTACCCTCTGCCTCCGTTTCTCCATCTGTACAATGGGTGTCAGCTACTTAGGGCTGTTACGGGGATTCAATGAGAGAATACACACAAGTGCTTTACCACAAAGCCTGGCAATAGTGTGCACTCAAAACTATTTGCTTTTCCTCTTTTACAGCATGGTGATGCTGAGCATCGCTGGGCATGGAGTGAGGCCCCTGCGTCGTGGCTTCCATTCCCGGTAGTGTCTGCTCTGATTCCCTGCAGTCTGCTCTAAGTTCAGCCACTCACACCCCCAGCCTTGTTGACCCAGCTGGGAGGCGATGTTGAAAGCAGGTGATGCTGTCTGTTCAGAGACTCTGAACTGCTTCTGGACCTTGTGTCAGCAGTGTTAAGGGAGCCAGATTACAGCCACACTTAATGAGGAAAACAGGCGCTCAGTGCCTGCCAGAGGGCAACGGAGCGGAGAACACCAGCCCTTCCTCTGGGGGAGATGCTGTCTGCCCGGGCTCTTGGCTGGGGTGTGCTGTGAGGTCTGGCTTCCCTCTTTCTCTTTTCTTTTCCCAACCTCAGGCCCTCACCAGCCACCATCCAGTCCAGCCTCTCTAGCTTGGAGATGGGGTCTAAAACCATGGCTAACTAAATGATTGCTGAGGTCTTTCCTTTGTTTTCTCATTAAGTCATTCCTACAGTCCTATGAGGTAGGTCTCGATATTATTATCTTTTAATTAACTCTGCCTACTGGACACCGCCTCTTGGAAGGTTCCACTGGCATGTCATACTCTACAAGTATTCATCCCATTTTTATGGAAGGGAAAGTGGAGTCTCAGAGAGGTGGTTGTGATTGGTTGTGATCTTTGCTGCAGATCTTACAGCTAAAACGGGAAGCAGCAAATTCTTTCACCTTCAGAACCTTCTCACCGGCCTGACCTGCTTGTCCTTTGGCCCCTTGCAGGCTGCAGAGGGCTCGGCCATGCCTGTGTGCTCGGACCCTTCTGGGGGCTTGGGGTACTGCTGCTGTCTCCAGGCTGGTGGCTGCCTTTGGCACCTGTCCCAGGAATTGCAAAGGTCAGCAAGGGTCTCAGAGAGGCCAGACTCCAGGGTTAATTAGATGAGGACCAACCGGATTGGGGCAGGAAAACCCCCACTTTGGCTCAGATCCCAGACATGCACCCCATTTCCCATCACCAGGTTCTACTTCTACTTCCTCTCAGGCCCCTCCTCCCCAACCCTTTTTCGCTTGCAGCTCTTCTCCAAGGGCCAGCTAATTGCTTTCTTCTCTAGCCCATCTTTGCTGGTAGCTGCCCTTCCAGCCCGGGGCAGTGACTGTACATGTCAGGAGGCGCCTCTGTTCCCCATGGCTTGGGAAAATACCCCACAGCTGACCCTGACCCCCGGGTGGAGAGGAATGTTGAGGCCGGAGCTTGATTGGGGATGAGTGATGGGGAGGGGTCTGGGACCCTGGCAGGTCAGGGATTCTGGCAGCAAGCACAGGGGGAATCTTCTGAGAGCCCCAGGGGCAGGCAAGGGACAAGATGCCATTCTTGGAGCCCATTCCTCATGACAGATGCTGGACTGGCTCCTGAGGCTCCTTCTTGAAGCATTGAGACGTGCAGTGTTCTGGGAGCTTGTCCCTAGATCACACCCGGCCAGCCTTCTCTCCAGGGAGGCTGGGATAGGTGCCCAGAGTTAAGAGAGAGGATACTGGGGGAGTGGATGACTGTCAAGACTCAACTCTTCTCATCTGAAAATGCCAAGTAGAGCTGGATCAGTGGTTTCCAAGCTGCTTCTGATAAGCTGTGTGGTTCCTCTGAGATGCCTCGGAGGCTACAAGGCAAGGGGATGAGTGTGTGCTGGGGTGCAGGGAATCAGGACTGGGCTGCTTTTCAGCTGGAGTGGCTCCCCAGTTTCAGTGTCATCACTGAGCTGGCCCATGAGGCCCTGGTGGTCTGGTGCCTACATCCCTTCGTCTTCATCTGAGCTACCCTGCTTGCCTGGCTCCACCACAATGATCTTCTACGACTTCCTCCAACACAAGCATTTTCTTGCCTCTGGGATTTTTCTTGTAATGTGCCTTGTCTGGACCATCTTCCCTCTAGCTCTTTGCTTATTTCCTACTTCTTTGGGGATGCCTTCCCCAATGTCTCTCAACTCTGTGATAGGCCACCTAGCTGCATATACCTTTTTCATAGCTCTACTTCAGTTGTGACTCATTATTGATCTACTTACCCAATTATTTGTTCAATGTCTGCCTCCCCCACTAGACTGTAAACTCAGGAGGTTTGTGAGGGTTGGGTCTGTGCTGCTACTGCCATGGTCCCTAGCACAGTGCCTGGCACACAGTAGCCACTCAGTAAGTGTTTGTTGAATGCTGAAATACTGCACAAAGGTTCTTGCTACTTTTTGAAAAAGTTGGAGAAGCACAGACCTACAATCTCTAGGCCCTGTCCAGGGTTGCATTTATATCTTTAAAACTTAGGTGCTGTTACTTTCACCACCAAAACACAATATTTAATGGGCCCTTCCCATTAGAACCTTACCTGGCTTGTTCTTAACTTCCAGGGTACTCAGAAGGGAATGATGCGGACAGTAATGGCAAGAAAAATAAAGGAATCCCAAGAAAGGCAAGGTAAGAGCCCCCCTCCCCTAAAACCAACACTGGAGAAGCAGGTGGGGGTGGGGAGGACTGCCAGGTACAGAACCCAGTATTGAGTCCCAGGGCACACATGTCAAGCTGCCTGGTGGGGTAAGGATGGGTAGCCGCTCAAGCCATAATGACCACAGCTCTCAGGCCAGCTGTTTGCTTGCCTTTGAATTGGTGGCTGACCCTATGCTGTCCCCAGCCTGTTCCAGGCAGTTGGGGAGACTTCCAAGCATGTCTTTTGCAGGCCAGATGTGTGTCCACTGGCTGTGAATTCTTGCATGGGGAACAGGTGGGTGGTAATGATTCTAGCAGGAGAGCTGAGCGTGACTGGAAGCTAAGGAGACAATTCTATCAAGCTGTCAAGAACAGAAAAACTGCGTTCTTTCTCTGTACTTGCTTATACGGGGGGGAGAAGGAGATGGAATCCAGGGCTGGAGAAAGAGCCTTGGCCCCCATGGCAGATTCTGGAGTCTCCTGCAATTTCCCATACCCCACCCCACTCATCTCCCTCCTCTGTAAATCGACATGCCATGTGTAGTGAACATCTGTTGTATGAATATGCCCAGCACTCCTTCTCCTTCCTTGGATAAAGGAAACTCAATTTTCCTTTAGGGAACTCTGCCTTGCCAATTCCAGGCATTCCTGGTGGGGCTGTCAGCCAGGGGGACCCTCCCAACCATCCACCTCAAAGGGTGGGCACAGGATCCCAGACACATCCAACAAACTCTCTCCTAGGGAATTTGAATCTGGGATGGAGTCACTACTGACCACAGAAGGAAACTGGCTTAGAGCCACCCTGGCTTCTATATCTTCCCTGGTCCCTGGCTTCCCAGGCCTGGTTGTTGAACACCTCCTTCAGAACCCTTCTCTTTTGAATAAATTCTTTCCCCCACTTAAGTTTACTGGAGTCAGCCCCTAGAACTTACAGTCAAAGCTGATGTGTAGCCCATATGCTTGTATCCCCTGTTTTCTAGCCTCTCCCCTTCGTCTTGACCCACCTGCAGACCCATTTTCACTTTCCACACCCTGAAAACCTTAGTATTTCCAAACCATTTCTCCTATCCAGGTCTGCTCTCAGGAAAGAGTCTACACCCATCATTACACTTCAGAGTGAATGAAAACATTGTTTTGCCCTTCTAGGGGAAGATGGATTTCCAGCTCTGTGTCTAAATGTTCACTGAGTGCCTTTGTCTCTTGTTTCAGGAATGAGAGGTACTCATGAAGAGGTGGGAGAGGCACTTTGGGGACAGAGTGGGCCTTCCCCCAACACCCTGAAATGGGTCCTGACCACTCCCCACCCCACACACATCACTTGCATGCAGTGGGAATGGCTTTCTCCAGCAGTTGCTTACATCTTGATAATTGCGAAGCTGCTCTGATACTTGTTAAATTTCTTTCCCACTGCAGTTACCTGCTTCAAGCTGTAAGATCTTAATTCAGTGCAACTGAGCACTTAACAGTGTTCAAGACCCTCAACCGTTCCTATCCAGGATACAAATATGCTTAGTTGATGTTCGCGGTCTTGTTGAGCAGACTCTACCCCACCATGTCTCCTACAGGAGCTGAGTGCTGCTAGAGAGCTGAGTCAATTGCCCTGGGACCACAAAGAGAGAGGCAGCAGAGAGGAGGGTCCTGTCATCTAATCCACCCAACTTTTCTCACTTGGTGTGTGTATAAATAGGATTCTTTGGTTGCAAGCAACAACAAGGACTCTGACTAATTTATACATTAAAAAAAAAAAGAATAGAGTTACCGGAAAGATTTTAGGAGTAAACAGAATAGAAGAACTGAACAGGTAAGTATCGAAAAGGTCAGGAATTCAGGCAGCAACACGGTTCTCATGCCCAGAAACTCCTTCAGAGTATGTCTGTTTGGGGAGCTGAGATTGAGTGTTCCAGTTATAAAGTGTGGGTCTCTGGGTCAAATCATGAGAGAGAATCTGATTGGCCAGTTTGGGTCATGTGACACATGGCAGGTATTGTGATTGGCTGCCCCATTGGAATGATCTATAGAAGGTGGAAGGACAGTTACCTAAAGGAAAATGGATGCTGATACCAGAATAAGAGAGAAGGGATGCTGGGTAGATGAAATGACTAAGCTAGAGGGTAATTGATACCTTCTCTGCTGGATCCACTGTTTGACTTGGATTGTTCCCATGACAACCACCAGCTGAGCAAAAGGCTATATAATCAATGAAAATCACTTTGCACAGAGCAGATGCAGTCTCTTCATGCTGCAGGTGGATAAACTGAGGTCTGGAGACAGGAGATGCCTCGACTGTAATTTGCAGCCAGTGCTGAACCAGGAGCACACAGAAAGTCAGCCTGGACCCCTAAGCTTCTGCCTCTGGTAGAAGTTTCCACACCAGCAATGGAGTAGGGGTGAAGGTCCCTGTGGATGCCATTGGGAAGGGTCCTAGGATCCTGTATGGGAAAGGCTAAGGTGGATGCTCCATGAGTATTTGTCCCTGCCCTGGCCCCACCCTGGTGTTAGGAGGCAAAGTGGGCTCCCCCACTTCTAAATTGCATGCATGCTTAGTCGCTCAGTCGCATCTGACTCTTTGCGACCCCATGGACTGTAGCCCACCAGGCTACTCTATCCATGGGATTTTCCAGGCAAGAATACTGAAGTGGGTTGTCATTTCCTCCTCCAGGGGATCTTCCTGACCTAGGGATTGAACCCACGTCTCTTGCATCCCCTGCATTGGCAGG
>NW_011494940.1:1068161-1071764 GCF_000754665.1 Bison bison bison
ACTGAGCCACTTGAGAAGCCCATGTCCAGGGTTCAAACAGACATGCCAGTGTCGAGTCCCCCTATCCTGGATCCCTGCAAGATGGACCTGTCTGGGGCTGTGTCCAGCTTCTGGCTTTGGTGGGGCTTTCTGAGCTGGCCTTGGGGTTCCCAAAGCGACCCTTCATCCAGGGCCTCTGGACGGTCCACTGCAGAGAATGCCAGGCTCAGGCCTCTGTCCTGGCCTTGCCCCTCTCTACTCAGCCTCGCCAAGTCCTTGCAGACCCAGACAAGGCTGGTCCCCCTTGGTGTTTACAGTCTGTGAATACTTGTGGCCATTTCTGCCGCCCAGGAGGACTGGGAGGACTCATCCATCCTGACTGCCCTTATTAAGTCAGTCGACCGTCAGATTTGCCTCCGTTCAGCTACAGCTGACGACCGCCCTGGGGCCTCTTCCCTCCCCAGGGTTGGCAGGATGCCTCTGCAGCCCCTTGGCTCTCTCTCCCCCTCATGCCCCCGCAGCTTGGCATCTTTCTAATCCCCTTTCCCCCAGGAGGTCTCATTTCAGCCTCTCCGATCTGCCTGCACCTCCTAAGTCCCTTCTCCTGGAAGTTCCAGGTTCCAGCTTGAGAATTCAGGGTGTGGAGAGGGGTTGGGCCCTGTGCCCACCCTGCTCGGCCCTCTCCCATCCAGCTGGCATGGGGAGGCCCTTCCCTTTGCTGGCCTTCACATGCTGGGCCATTTCCTCCTGCTTCCAGCTCATTAGCGCAGGTACGCCAGGAGCCAGACCTGTCTCCTGCCCAACCCTCGGCTTAGGGGTCTGCTCCTGCCTGGGCGGTTCCTTCCTGCTCCCCTGGCCCTGGGTTCTCACCCAGTCTGGAGCACTTGGCACTCAGTGTACAGGCCTCTCCCCTCCCCCACCCCATAGTTTCTCTCTCTGGTTTTCCATGGCCTGGCTCTCTTTCCAGGGTCTGGAAATGGGGAAGCCTTTCTGTGGGGATCCTATGGATCCAGCCCAGTCTTCCTCAGCCAACATGGAAGCAGCGTGAAAGTCCAGGGGCAGGTTTTGTTGGGGTGAACGTAAGAGGTCATGACTCCTAGGGCTGGATGGGACTGCCTCCAGCCATCTAGCCCTTCCATTGTCTTCTGGAAAAAACATTAAACCATCCCAATCCCTTAGCACTTTGGGGCAGTTCTCCTTGTATTTCAGAATGAATAGACTATGGGCTCTGGGAGGGGACCTGGCATGTAGAAGATGCCCCACAAATATTTTCTGGGCAAATAAATCACCTCTTGAGTGTCTGTTTTGTTGAGCCGGCAGTAACACAGTTTGTCATCTGCTCCAGGGGCTAAGTAGGACTCCTTCCCCTTTGCAATGGAATCAGAGTTCACGCTGGAGTAATGCCAGCAGCTATGGTCATGGTCACTGGCAACGGGGACCATACAGAAGCTCCATACAGATTTCCAAGTCCTTTGAAAATAAGGCTCTTCCAACTTCTGGGTGCTGGCTTTTTATTTCTATGTCACGGTGGCCATTCCTGGTGGGTGACTAGGAGTATCAAACAAAGCCCTGATTAAGAAAGCTTCATTCAATTCTTCTTGAGCCCACTCATATGATGGGTTCACTTTCTCCTTCCCGTATTTTACCTCTGGGGGTGTTGGATAACAGTGAGGCAGAGATACAAAGGCAACTGTGGGATTGGCCTTTTGGCACGTTTTAAAATGAGCACTGGTCCTTTCTGGCAGTTCAGCTTATCTCCCCTGGTCTCCCAGGATTACTCAGTTCTCTGAACTAGCTTTGGTGAAACCTGCTGTTGTATGACCACTGACCTCTGAGCTCAAGAGAACTCTCAGTGGCTGAAGAACTCTTGGACAACAGCAGTTGGGTGCCTGGGGTTTCAAGAGTCAGAGCCACTTTCCAAAGTGGCTCTTCCCAAAGGTCAACTCTCAGTGTCTGAGATGAGGAGCCCAAGGCCAAGAGTGGAGAGGAGGCCTTGGGCAAAGAGAGGAGATGAAGTCTTTGGAATACCCTGGGTCTTTCAAACATGCTCCTTAGAAGTCTTCCTCCCGTGTAGAAATCCTTCCTAAATGCCCATCCAGCCTCTCTCTGAATATTTCCACTGTCAGAGAGCACATCACTCAGCAATGGGATCTGCGCTGTTGTTAAACATCTCTAAAGGTTGCATTTACTGTTGAGTGGAAATCTGTTTCCCGTTTTCCATGTTCCTGTCTCTGGATCTGGAACAATACTGTGAACCCTACTATGACAGATAAGAGTCTCAACCTTCCATTGTATGTGATTTCTCAGTAGTTTTGACTAGAGTTGAACTAACCATGCTTTCCTTCTTTGAATCTTCTCTTCCCTTGGGTTCTGTATCACTTCCTCCTTCCACTTTGAATAATCCTTTATTATTTCCCTTGTAGGATTATTCTCTTTCCCCTAACCTAAAAAATACTAAATCTTTAACTCAAAAAATAACATTATTGAAGCATATTTTGTCATCATGTAATTCACCGTGTTTAAGTTTACAATTCAATTGTTTTTTAGTAAATTTACCAAGTTGTACAACCATTACCATTAATCAAGTTTAGAACATTTTTATCTCCCCAGTAAAACCTCTTGTGCTCATTTACAGTTGATATCCTTCCGCCTACTCCCACCCCATCCCTTGAATCTACTGTCTCTATAGCCTTGCCCTTTTCAGATATTTCATATAAATGCAATCATAAAATATATGGCTTTGTGACTGGCTTCTTTCACTGAGCATAATGTGGTTGAAGTTTATCAATGCAGTAGTTGAAGTTCATCCATATATTGGTAATTCACTTCTGTTTATAGTATTTCTTTGTATGGATATACCAAATTTTGTGTGTCCATTCACCAGTCTGTGGGCATTTAGACAATAGGTAACCTTTGGTTTTTATGAATAATGCTGTTAGGTCTGTTTTATTCATGTGGTTGGGGTAGGGAATGGCAACCCACTCCAGTATTCTTGCCTGAAAAATTCCATGGACAGAGGAGTCTGGCAGGCTATAGTTCATGGGGTCGCAAAGAGTCGGACACGACTGAGCCACTGAGTACATTCATGTGTAAGTCTTGGTGTAAATATATTATAATCCTTAACTCTTCTCGCTCCTAAGGTAGTCTCTTCCAAATCTACAATTCTAAAGCCCGCACCCACAGCCTTTTTCTCCTGGGCGCACAGTTAGAATACATTTTCCAGCCTTCCTTGTTGTGGTAAGGTACCACCTTGTGATTGAGTTCTAGTCAATGAAATGTGAGCAGAATGATGTTTACTTCTTCCAGACACTACCTTTAGAAAACCTATGCTATCCTCTGCACTTTTCTCTCCTTTCATTTATTGGCTGAATGACAAGGAGGAAGAATCTCCATATTGGTGCTCCATGATGGAAGGATAGCCCTACATGACCATGTGGATTAGAGCCCCACTTCACATGGAACAACAGACTGGTTCCAAATAGGAAAAGGAGTACGTCAAGGCTGTATATTGTCACCCCATTTATTTAACTTATATGCAGAGTGCATCATGAGAAACGCTGGACTGGAAGAAACACAAGCTGGAATCAAGATTGCTGGGAGAAATATAAATAACCTCAGATATGC
>NW_011494940.1:1071864-1085219 GCF_000754665.1 Bison bison bison
GGGAGAAATATAAATAACCTCAGATATGCACAGACATCACCCTTATGGCAGAAAGTGAAGAGGAACTCAAAAACCTCTTGATGAAAGTGAAAGTGGAGAGTGAAAAAGTTGGCTTAAAGCTCAACATTCAGAAAACAAAGATCATGGCATCCAGTCCCACCACTTCATGGGAAATAGATGGGAAAACAGTGGAAACAGTGTCAGACTTTATTTTTCTGGGCTCCAAAATCACTACAGATGGTGACTGCAGCCATGAAATTAAAAGACGCTTACTCCTTGGAAGGAAATTTATGACCAACCTAGATAGCATATTGAAAAGCAGAGACATTACTTTGCCAATAAAGGTTCGTCTAGTCAAGGCTATGGTTTTTCCTGTGGTCATGTATGGATGTGAGAGTTGGACTGTGAAGAAGGCTGAGCGCTGAAGAACTGATGCAGTCCTTGGACTGCAAGGAGATCCAATCAGTCCATTCTGAAGGAGATCAGCCCTGGGATTTCTTTGGAAGGAATGATGCTAAAGCTGAAACTCCAGTACTTTGGCCACCTCATGCGAAGAGTTGACTCATTGGAAAAGACTGTGATGCTGGGAGGGATTAGGAGCAGGAGGAGAAGGGGACGACAGAGGATGAGATGGCTGGATGGGATCGCTGACTGGATGGACGTGAGTCTGAGTGAACTCCGGGAGTTGGTGATGGACAGGGAGGCCTGGTGTGCTTCGATTCATGGGGTCACAAAGAATCGGACATGACTGAGCGACTGATCTGATCTGATCACATGAATAAAAATAAACTTACTCTCATGGGATTGTTTGTTATTGCAGTTAACCTGTTATGACTAATGCAAACAGAGAACAACTGAATCCCTCTCTTACCTGACAATCCTGCAACAGTTGAAAGTTGCCAGACTCTTCAACAAGATTTCTCTTCTCCAGTTTCTCAACTTTTCCTTCTAGGTTATTTTTATCTTCATTCAGGTCATCCTCTCCTAGATACATTTCAGGGCTGTAATAAGCCATTTAAGACATGGCAGAAGAGTTAAGCACAGAATTGCCATTGTGTTATAATAGTTTGGAGTACACTGATACCCTTCCTGTACTGAGCCCTGTATTCTACCCAAGACGGTACTTGACCTTTTAGAAGTTTACATTGTTGGTTTAGTTCAAACCAGTGGTAAACTAGGATATTCCTTTTCAGTCGTCCCTGCCCATCCCCACCCAACCCCACCCCCCAAATAAAGTCGTTTCACATGAACTGCTACTGAAACATCTCTGTTGTTCTCTAATTACTGCTTTTTTTGGACTAAGATGCAAGACTTCTTCACTTATCTCTATTAAATCTCAACTTGTCTGTATCAGTATAAATCTTGCTTCTATCGTTTATTCTTCCAGTTCTATGTCATGTGATAATTTGATAAAAATGCTTTTTCTGACTTCATCCAAATTGTGAGAGGTCTCGTACAGGTCCCAGGCCTGTCTCATGTGCTACTGTAGAGCTCAAGGACCTCCTGTTCATTCTTCGATGTGGGGAATTATCGTTTCCCATATAACTGCCTTACTGGAGGCTCCATATTTTCCCCAACCTATCCACATTGAATAGCTCTTGAATTTCATTTGACTATCATTCAGAAACCTGGCGAAATTTCTCTGATCAGGAACTTCATTGAAAATGGAAATGGATTAGAATCTGATGTGGTTTAATTTTTGCAAACTTGACTCTGGTAACCATCACTGTGCTTCTTTCTCACTGTCCTTTCCACCTGAGACTTGTCCTGTCTTACAGACCCTGCTCAGATAGAATCCTCTCTGGGAACTTCCCTGACCAACTGTCCCATATTTCCAGCTTGGGGTGCTTTGTCCTGGGTTCAATTGCTCTCTGAGATGATCGCAATCACAGCACTTACCATGATAGGTGTTTCTGCCTTTCCTTCTACACTGGAAGCTCCTTGAGGATGGGGACTAAGCTTTATCCTTCTTGGTGATGCTGATGCCTGACAAACAGGTGCTCAATAAAGGATGGCTGAAATGCACGGGGCACTCCCCAGCTATCTGCTTGATATCAAACACATATGGCTTACCTCACTTTGGGGCAAAGCTATGAGGGAGGCTGCAGGGTGGATGGGCTTGGATATATAGATTATGACACAGGCACGATACAAGTTCAGCAACATGAGCTCGTGGGATTATAGGAGGGATCTGAGGCCAAGGAAGAGTAAGACTGAGAGACAGAAGCCCAACTGGGGGGCTGAGTCTCCAGGGGCCCAGAGAAAGCAGGGAATCAGACAGTAGAGGTACCTGATGAAAGGGCTGGCAAAATGGGACCCAGTCAGGTTGGTGGGTCATGGCATCAGAAGGCTGGGGACCAGGCTTCACCAGTTTTATAAGGTAGGAGCCATGTGGAGGGACAGACTAGTTGGAAGCAGGGCCGGGGACTGATTTTAAGCACGGTAAATTCACTGGCTTTATATTGACTGGTGATAATTTGGGATGACGTTGGATAGGTTGAAGGAGATTAAGAGCATGCCACTTCCTCCCCACACAAATGACTCCTTGCAATTGACCAGAAGGCATCCGTTTCAGAATTCCAGATAAATATTCTGTCCCTTTCAGGGCCACCCGGTGGTTTAGATGTGAGGAACAGGTCTAGGCACGCCATTCATCGACCCCAGCCTACCCCTCCAGCTTCATCTCCTACCTTTACTCCATTCCTATCCAAACTCCAGCCACCTAAGCTACTTGTAACTCCCTTCAATAGCTCAGGTTTTGTCTTCTATCCATGACTTTCCCTATGAAGTGCTTCTTTTGGGCATGTCCCCCACTCCTACATGGTGAAATCATCCTTAGCCTTCAAGATTCAGGTCATGGGGTGGGAGGTGGGAGGAAGGTTCAGGAGGGAAGGGACATATGTATACCTACAGCTGATTCATGTTGATGTATGGCAGACATCAACACAATATTGTAAAGCAATTATCCTTCAATTAAAAATAAATAAATGTTAAAAAAAAAAGGATTCAAGTCAAAGTCAGGGCTCTTTGAGAAATACTCCTGAGCCAACCCCAACTGCCTTGTCAGTGGTTTTTCTACAGTGTCCCCACCAGACTGGTAATTCCCATCTCACAGGCAATGAGGATGCCTACCCACCTCCAGTGCCTAACACAGTGCCTGGCATATACTAGGTGCTCAAAAAATGTCTGTGGAATGGGTGGGGGGCGCTTATGATGCCAGCCAAATAGGCTAAGCATTAGAAAGTAGGCAGGAGCTCAGAGGCAGCTCAGGCAGCAAAAAGAATTCCAGGTCCCACCAAATAGTATGCCTGAGAATGTCAGTATACATCGTTTTTTTGTTTTTTTGAAGTATTTATTTGGCTTCACCAGATTTTAGTTGCAGCACCCAGGATCTTTTAGTTGCAGTGTACAAACTCTTAGCTGTGGCATGTGGGATCTAGTTCCCTGACCAGGGATCGAACCCGGGCCCCCTGCATTGAGAGCGCAGAGTGTTAGCCACTGGACCACGGGAGAAGTCCCCTCAGTACACATCCCGAGACTGAAGTTGCAGGTGGCAGAATGCAGCAGCTAAATAGGTGTGTGTGTGTGTGTGTGTGTGTGTGTGTATGAGAGAGCGAGCAAAGAGAGGGGCAGAGAAGGAGGCAAGTCCCCTGTGGAGCAACAGCTCAATCAGAAGAGGGGACTGTTTTCCCTCACTCATCACGGACGTGTCAATGTTTCTTCCTGCCATCTGGAAGAAGGGAGATGCTGACAGATTATCTCCCATACGCCTTTCTGGCCCCCAGTCCCGTCCCTCCCCACCAGCGGCCTTGGCACGTGCACCTACCCTGTCAGAGATGTTCCCAGGCCCAGAGGCCCCGCTGCTGACATGTACAGCCATTCTTGGCTTCCCTGGCCCAGACGGCCAAAAGGCTCCCAGCTTCTTGGGGGAGTTGAAAGAGAAAGGATTGAGAGGCCTGGGAGTCAGGAGACCCTGGTTCAAGTGCTGGCACTGCCAGTAGCCAGTCATGTGACCTTGGACAAAGCTCTCTCCTGCTTCGGGTCTCAGTTTCTTCAACCGTAATTGAAGGAATCAGCTGGCTGATTTCTCGGGGAGGGCCCCTCCAGGGTTCACATTCTGTGGATCCTACTGCTTTTGGATCCACGCCCATCTCTTGTCTGTCTGCTCCTCAAGTCAAATTCTTAGTGTTGACAGGGAATTTGAGTTCATCCAATAAAACCCTCTCTATCATACATGAGGAAACTGAATCTGGGAAGGGCCAAGGGCAGAACAGGGAGACACTGGGGGCAGAGGCAGGATGAGAATCAGGGTCTGTGCTCCCTGCTGTGACCTGACTTTATCCTTTCAGGACTGCCTTGTTCCCAGGCTGCCCAGAACAGGTTGATGCCAGGCACTGAAGAGTCTTGGTCTTTTTCAGGCAGTCAGCTCAGGGCCGCTGCTTTCTGAGCCTGTCCCAGAGGCCCACCACCCTGGACCAAAGCCAGGTCTAGAGACCTGAGCATCGGCCCTCTCTGGGTTACTGACCCCAGGTAAGTCACTACACCTCTTTGGCTTTATTGTTCCATGGTTATATGGACCCCTTTGGACTGTGAGCTCTCAGAAATGAGGACTTACCTGCTGTTTAAAGCCCAGGGCTTAACTTTCAAAGTCAAGTTGCTTAGTTTAGATTTTCAAGACAGAATCTTGTATGTCCAGTAACAACCAGTGTATGCATTCAAATCAGACCACAAAAGTCTTAGGTCACTGATCATTGGTCACTTAGCCAATGAAAAGGCTGCCCCTGGGTCGCGTGTTCATCCCTGATCCAATCAGCTGTGGCCTGGAGGGCTGTGTTGGCGAACACAGTTGCTCTATCTAGAAGTGAAGCTGCTCGGTCATGTGCGACCCTTTGCGATTCCGTGGACTATGGTCTCCCACATTGCAGGTAGACGCTTTACCCTCTGAGCCATCAGGGAAGCCCAATGCTCCATTTAGGGGTGGCACTTTAAAGGACTTCTACTCCAATCTCCTGTTGGTGAGGAAACTGGCTCAGAGAGGCTGTTACTTTAGGGAAGGACACACAACTGGTGAACGATGGTGCTGCGGAGTGGTACTTCAAAGCCCCACGTGTTTCCCACTGCTCCGGACGGATAGCAAAGAGGGCAGAGTGAGATCCAGGGGTTCAGCTGAGGGAGTGAGCTTTTCTGGACTTGGCAATGGTGTTCTGGGAAGGCTTCTTGAAAGAAGTGGGAGTTTTGAGATGGGCATTAAAGGACAGGCAGGCAAGGGGTGGGAAGAACATTCCAGGTGAAGAAAATGGCCTGAGCCGAGGAACTGGGGTAAAGGGACGTGGGTGGGAAAGTGAGGGAGTTCTGAGTGGGACTGTGTTGAGTGCTGGCAGACAAGAGGGGAAGGGGTATGAAACCCACTTGTGTGGAGGGCCTGGTAAAAAGTTTGAGCTGGATTTATGAAGTACTGGGGAGCCACTCACTGAAGATTGTTGAGCAGGTTTTTGGCCTCATCGGACCTGTGCAGCCAGAAAGAAAATACGTATGATTAGTTGTTTACACGTCTGCTTCTCCCTCACTGTTTTTTTTGGACAGAGATGGGGAGGAGTGGAGTGGAGCCCAGGAGGTGCTGGTGGCACCCGCTATCTTCAGGCCAGGACCTGAGGAGGGGTGAGAAGACAGTGGGTGGTGGCCTGGGCTTCACGACTGGAGGTGGAGGGTGAGGAGGAGTGGGAGGAGCCGGAGATGCCTCCCCTTCCTCCCTTGGCCATCCGCCTCCTCCTGCCTGAGGTCTGGTCTGGTGAGGCAGAGCACAGAGCATGCCTCTGCTGTCTGTGTGAGTTCCTGAGGAGTGAGATCTTTAATTTTTGTCTGCTGAGTCCCAGTGGGCAAGGGGCCAGCCTGTGTTACAACCTCCCAGAGGCCTCTGGGCCAAGGCACTCAGACCAAAGTGGACGGAAACGAGGAATGAGTCATGCAGACCGGCTGGGGCCCACTGGGATCTGGCTGCCCCTCCTCCGACCCCCCCAGCCTGGTGTCTGTACCCTGTCCTGGGGAGCTTAGGAGTCCAGGCCTGTCCCTAAGGGCTTGGGGTCCTAGAGAGAGGGTGGCGGGGGGGGGGAGGGGCACCAGGGAAAACCTCATTGAGTATCTCGATCCTCAACATATAATCCAGAGGCAAAAGGGTATCTGAAGATGGTGGCAGAAGCTGTCATCCTTCTTTCTTTGTCTTGATGATGAACAAGTGAGCTGCTATGGACTTATTCTGGGAAAGACCCCACAGCAGCCCCTGTCCTCTGTCCCCCCAAGCTCCTATCCCTTGGGATGTGACAGATGTCACTGTGCCCATCAGGAAACCAAGGTGGGGACAGGCTGGGAGACGCCGACAACCGCTAAGGGCAGTTGCTTCCTGCTCAGCTTGCCCTCAAGTTCCTGCCCACCAGTCTGGAATCCAGGGCAGGGATGCGTTGTCCTTCAGCCCACAGGGATTCTCCCTGGGGATTTGAAGAAGATATACAGTGTGTGATCTATCCCCACCTGAACAACCCCCTGGCCCCCAGGAGAGTACTGAGGCCCCTGAGGTCTTACTGGTGTTCGGTTACTAAGTCGTGTCTGACTCTTTTCAACCTCATGGTCTGCAGCACACCAGGCTTCCCGGTCCCTCACTGTCTCTCAGAGTTTGCTCAAATTCAGGTCCATAATTCAGTGATGCCATCCAACTGTCTCATCCTCTCGTCATCCCCTTTTCCTCCCGCCCTCAATCTTTCCCAGCATCGGGGTCTTTTCCAATGAGTTGGCTCTTCCCACCAGGTGGCCAAAGTATCGGAGCTTTAGTTTCAGCATCAGTTCTTCCAGGGAATATTCAGGGTTGATTTCCTTTACAGTTGACTGGTGGTCTTACTAGGGGGGATTTAAAAGAAGGAGGATTTCCAGGCTGCTCACATCATTTCTTTCTCAGGTCTTCAGAGACTCTGCTTGGAGAGAAGTTATGCTTCAGCCTTCCAGGAGTTCTAGAGCAGAGGCACCCAACCCCTGGACCTCAGACTGGTACAGCCCACAGCCTGTTAGGAACCAGACCACACGGCAGGTGATCTGGAGGTGAGCAACAGGTGAGTGAGTGAAGCTTCATCTGCTGCTCCCCATGGCTCCCCACTTGTCACATTACTGCCTGAATCAGGCACCCCTTCCCAGCCCCTAGTCCATAGGTTGGGGACCGCTGTTCTAGAGGATTCCACTCCAGATAAATAAGAAATGTGGTCTGAACTTCAGCTAAATGCACAAAGCTTTCAGATCAGCCCACCCTTGTATCAGGGATTGGAAATGAAGGGAAACGGAGTGAACTCAGTTATTTTGAAGAGCTGCCCATTTCACATCATCGCAGGACATCCTGGAGCGAGTGCAGTGTGCTGTAGTGGAAACAGCATGGACTTTGGAGCTGGTCAGACTTTTTAGTTAAATCCTGGCTCGACTCCTGGCGGTATGACCTTGAACGAGAGACTTCATCCCTCTGGGCTTGTGAAATGGGAGTTGCAATGCCTACCTCATTGGGCCACGTTGAGGCTCTGTCTGTGTCACTTCTCTTTTCTGGAGAGAAAAGCTGAGATGAGCCTTACTTAGCAATGGAAAACGACTTGATGTAGGGCAAGCTTATTTCCTTCCTTCTCCTTGGTGAGGAGGAATTGGATGTACCGAACCTCACCATGGTGACTTTTGTCTGCCCTTGACCTAAAATAGACCCCTAGTTGTAAATAGGCCTGAGAAGGGTGGAATGGGCTTGATGGGGACCAGCTCGTGACAGCGACTTCATGTGACCATCAGCCCACACCCCTGCCCCCCACCACACCACAAACAGCTGTGAATGTTTCCGGTTCCCAGAGAACTGCAGCCGGAGATGCGATTCCAGAGAACTGCTCCTCTGGAAGCTGGCATCTGTATAATATTCACCAGGAAAACCAGGAGGGACTCCTCGTGTAGCCACATACTAGCTTTGTGATTCGTTTTACCTCTCTGAGCCTGCATTTCCTCATCTGTTACATTAGGAAGTAACAGTACTTATTACCAGGATTAAAGGAGAAGGACTGGAAAACACTTAGCACAGTGCCTGGTACTTTTTAAGCACTCCAGAAATATCAGCTGGCAAAGGAAGGAGCAGTAATTGACTGCCTCCCATCCCAGGGTAGATAGGGCTGGTTATCTACTTTGCCCTGAAGGTGGGGATGGCAAGAAATGCAGCATTATCTCTATTTTCAGATGGGAAAATAGAAGCCAAGCATAGCTGAGCCCTGAGCTCACCGAAGGCAGAAACGTTCACGTGTGCCCGGAGCGGGGACAGCTCTGGCAGACCAGAGCAGGGTGGTTGTGAGTACTGGGTGGGGAGCCAGGTCATGGTGTCTGAAGTGGTATGGCCTTGGCAGCCCCTGTGGGCTTTGGAGGCCTCACGCAGGAGAGAGCTGGGGCCTTTGCATGCAGCCTCCACCTTCCAGACTGGAGGCCGAGGCTGCACAGTGCTGGGTTCCAGCTGTCCAGTCTCTGGACAAAGGCATCCGAGCCCATGAGCTGCTCCCATCTGGAAGGCCGGGGGCCCAATCAACCTTACTTCAGCTGTTCCACCCACTGATTAATCAGGAAATGTGTTATTTGTTCTGAGCAGGGGAACAAGCTCTCCTAGAGAGAGGAATTCAGGACTGGAGGTCCAGTCACTTCCAAGGAAGAAAAATCCCTGGAATTCTGTTGGGAGTCTGGGTCTCAGCCAAGGGAACAGAAATTCGGTCCTCGTTTTTGGTCTTTATTTACCAAATTAGTTCAGGTTCTGGTAGCTCTCTGGCTGCCAGCATTATTCCAACAAGAAGACACGGGGAAGCAATTCAGTTGCGCTGGTGACTAGCAGACTGCCATCACCTTTGTGGCGCACGTGTCCCAGCAAACCTCTCCCCACTGGACTCTTTTTATTGACCTCTTAGGACTCTCTCTGCAGGGCTTTCCAGAGACGATTTCTTTCCCCAGACCCAAGAGATGGGTTAGTAGCCTTAGCATTGTTTTGTGCCTCTTTAGGGAGGAAGTGGGAATTAGGGATAAGGAAGCAGCACCCGGTGAGTCAGAGACCTTGCTGGAAACAGCTCCCCTTCTTTCATTGAACAGGGATGGTAGAAGACAGAAAATTCTGCTACCTCCACATCCCCTGGGAACTTCGTGGTAGGCTAGCCGGCAGGGAAGAGGCTGGGGGGTGTGCAGTGGAGGGGCTTAGGTGGGCACTGCTGCAGAAATGACTGGGAAAAGTATCAGTCATTTCAGTAGTCAGGAAGACTCCTGAGGCTCAAACCCAGGGAGAAGGCAAGACGGTGCTGTCTTTAAAGCTTGGACTTGGGTGGTTGATAACCAGGATTGGAACCCTTCCTCTGCTACGTATCAGCTCTGTGATTGTGGGCAAGTCAGTACATATTCCCAGCCTCAGTTTCCTCCTTTGGGTACCTGGAAATGACAACACCTCCATTCTTTTCTTCAATGAGTCAATTTATATGCTTGCTTAGCACGTAAATTTTGGCAGCTTCAAAAAGGAAAAACAAAGAAAAAACTCAACCGTTTATGGGACTGGAGATTCTGAAGAGCTATATCCACAGATTCCAGCAGTTACAAGGAAAGAGAGTGATGGGCAGTCAGTGGGAGGCAGGACAGGGGGATGGCGATGGGATGGGGGAGTAGGAGATGCCAGTCTTTACAGCAGACTAGGCTGGCTGTGGGCCCCCAGGAGAACAAGGTGGGAATTTCCAAGGACCACTTGTCCTCATCAGGGAGTGGGAGGGGCGCCTAGTGGTGAGTGAAGTGTCTGCGCGAGGGTTTTGGCTGAGGCGGAGCAGCGAGAGGCTGAATGGGCGGCAGACTTCCAGAAGTGCAGACGGAGGAGACGGAGCAGTAATAATGGCTTGGACACATGGGAGGAAAAAATAGCTCAGGGACGAAGCGGGATGCCAAGGTTTCTGGCCTTGGGAGGCTCACGGGGACTTGAGGTGAGCGCTGAGGGATGAAGAGGAGAGATCCTATAGGAACTGGGCAGGTTGTGAGGAAAGGAAGCCAGAGCTAAAGAACTGGGTGGATGATGGGGTAAAGAAAGGGAAGTGTGGAGCTGAGGCTTTCCCATAGCTGCAAAGGAGCAGAGTCTCAGTGAGACTGCGGTGCTTTCTGGGAAGTGAGATGGCATTCATCCCAACACGCAAGTGCAGAATTCAAGGAGATCCTAAGGGCCAACCCTGCAGGCAGCAAGCACATGGACTTGGACCAGGAACCACCACCAGGAACTCAGCTCTTCTCTCTGAAAATGGGTATAATGATACCAGCCCGCCCTTCTTGATGGGATTCTTCTGTGGTTCATTCAGTTAACCATCCACTGAACATGTAATTCCTGTCTGTCTATGAGAGGCAAGCCCTGTTCTAGGTTCCGAGGAAACAGTGGTGAGCCAGGCAGGCGAGGTATCTATTCCTTTAGAGCTATCACTGTGGCTTGGGAAGTCAGACAAGACTTCCATAGGCTGTTGAACAGGACTTTTTTCTGTGGTCTTCAAACTTCTGCTGAAGCTGCAAAGGCTGGAACAATAAGATTAAATACTCTCACATGCCAAAGAGAAGTACTAGGCATCTTAGTAAAGGCAGAACCAGTTCAATAACTATCAGGACATAGCCCTGGATGTGCTGTGTGCTTAGTCACTCAGTCATGTCCAACTCTTTGCGACCCCATGGACTTTAGCCCACAAGGCTCCTCTGTCCATGGCATTTCCCAGGCAAGAATACTGGAGTGGGTTGCCATTTACTTCTCTACATCCTTGGATTCCAGTCTATAAATAAAAAGGGATTGAAGAAAGTCACTAAGTCAGAGAACACTTGCCTTGGTAAGCAGGGCTGAGATTTCCCCTGAGGGTACTCCCCAAGCTACCAAGTGAGGAAAACCAGTCACAAAGATTTGGGGGCCTCCAAAGAAGCAGAAACTATCTTGACTCCCATAACTCTGCCTCTACTGATGCTAGCTGAGGTGCTAGAAGTTGCAAGCACCCCAATGCACCAAAGCACAGCAAGAAAGTTCTTGGGTGAACTCAGCCTATGTCTTCAGGAATTGGGGATGCACATAAAGGAAGTAAATTGTGTGCATCCCTTATCTGGAAAATTCTGCCTGTGGAGCCTGCCTGGAGTGGCTCTTGTAGCAGGATGAGATGCAGCCAACTCAGCACTGGTTTGTTGGCAGGGACAGGAAAGTCCCGTGGCAGATAGGAGACACAGGGAAGTTGTCCAGAGAGTGCTTTTTCTATGGTAGTGCAGGGCAGAGATCCTGCAGAGAGCTTCCAAAGAACCCACAAATGTGCCCATGAACAAGCCAGAGAGCTGGGCACCTGCTAGCTAAGGGCACCTGTCACGTAGAACTTTACCACTTTTCCTCTAACACCTCTCCCCCAACCCTGACACTTGGAGGAGCCACTGCAGAAAAGGAAGGTCAAAAAATCAGACCACACCCCACACTCCCCAGTACAGGATCTTGAGCCAGGGGACAGGCCCGTGGCAGGAGAGGAGGGGTATTAAATTGGATACAAGATTGATTAAATTGGATGAGGTTTTGATTTGGACAGGACCAGACATTTTAGTGCCTGAAAAATTGGTCTTAATTATAGAAATGAAACTGTTTTTGTGACTGGTGGGGATGGGCAGCCAAGGACTCTGCTTGAGATGTCATTAAGGGTGGAGAAGAGAAATTCACCACAGTATGAATTGTGGCAATGAGGGGAGAAAAACAGAGCTGCTTCCTGCTTGTCCCTCTTCAAGTTCAGCCCATTCAATAAATCAATTATTTAGGCAAACAAATAAATAATTTCAACTAGTCTAGAGCAATGAAGGTGAAACAGGGTGATGTATGAGAAAGCGATGACTTGAGAGGTGGTTGGGAAGATACCCTGGAGAAGGAAATGGCTACCCACTCCCGTATTCTTGTCTGGAGAATTCCATGGACAGAGGAGCCTGGAGGGCTACAGTCCATGTGGCTGCAGAGTTGGATAGGACTGAGCAACTAACACTTCCACTTTTCACTTCACTGGGAGTGGGAAGGCTGCTGCTCTTAGGTTAGGGCGTCAGGGATGGCTGCTCCAGGAGGTGATGTTTGAGCTGAGAGGTGAAATGGTAAGGAGCTCATCCTGTAAAACATCTTGGAGATGAGTGTTTCAGGGAGAGGAAAAGTGGACATTAACTTAGTCTGTTCAAGAAGCAGAGAGGAGACCAACATAGCTGCAGTGTGGTGAGCTCTCCAGGCCAAGGTGAGATACATCAGGGAGGGGGCCAGTCACGCAGGGCTTTGGAGGCCAGGGTCAAGAGTTGAGGCTTATTTTCAACATTAGATATTTACTGGGTCTGTCCTTTGTGTGGGGTGGGATGTTATAAACCAGTGTCTTCCTGCCTATTGGGTCTCTGCCTCTCAAGAAGCAGTGTGCTGTGTGTGTGCTCAGCCGCTCAGTCGTTTCTGACTTCTGGCGATCCTATGGACTGTAGCCGGCCAGGCTCCTCTGTCCATGGGATTCTCCAGGCAAGAATACTGGAGTGGGTTGCCGTGCCGCCTCCAGGGCATCTTGCCAACCTAGGGATCAAACCCAGGTCTTCCTCACTTCAAGCAGATTCTTTACCATCCGAGCCACCAGGGAAAGCCCTAAGAAGCAGTAGGCTGCAGAAATGCAGGGGGTGGGAGCAGGGATGGTTGCCAGGCCTTTAGACTTTAGGGCAGGGGACCACGGGGGTGAGTGAGGAGCTGATGGCCGAGGGGTTCTAAGATGGGTGGCCGTTGGCATTCTAGCATCCCTGCCCTCTCCCTGCGGACGCAGAAGATGGGAGCACACACTGCATCAGTCAGAAGCAATCCTGAGGGAGGGAGAGGTGGAATGGGAGGCTAAGAGATGGGATCTGAACTCCAGGCTGCAGGACTGGATTTCATTCACCTCTTGCTCACACTCTGTCTCCTTAAGTGACCTTGTTCCAGATCCTCCATGTTTATTCCTCGGTGAAAAAAAGAGGACACCTCTTGCGGGATCCGCCGCCATCACCGCCTCGGGCTTGTAGGCTCGACCCTGACGCAGCAGGGAGGGGATTAAGATCAAGGAGCGAGGGCGGCCAGCAGCGGCAGGTCTGGACAAGCCGCAGGACAGCCAAGGACGCGGCCAGGTCCACCAGAGGGCGCCCGCCTCCAGACGACCCTCCCGCGCGCTCTCCCCGCGTCCCGCCGCGGCGGAGACAGGCGAGCTGCCCCGCGCTGCCCCGGCTCCAGCCACAGCCCCGGGCCGAAGCCCCCAGTGGCTCGGGCGGGAAGCGAAGGGTCCGGAGCCCGTACTTAGGGAGATCGGAAGAGC
>NW_011494940.1:1085319-1085878 GCF_000754665.1 Bison bison bison
TCTGGCATGCCGTTCTTGGTACCTCTCCCGACCTCCTTCAGACCTTCGAGGCTGCAGCCTTAGTCTTCCAACCATGGAGTTTGTCCTTGAGGTCAGGGGCGGGAGATCAGTTCTGGACAGGTCAGCAGTTCAGCTTGCCCAGGACAGCAGAAAGGTGGCTTGGGTGCCCCTGTCCCGACAGTTGTCATCTCGCCTGCCAGCCCTCGCTCGGGTCGGCCCTGCGCCGCCCCCAGCTCCTCACGGGTTAACCCCCCTCGCCGCCCGCTCGCTTCCCGGTGCCAAAGTGGGTGTTGCTGAAATTCCTCTCTCTCCCTCTCCCGTAATAAGGGGGCTGAACTGTCCCTCCGAGGAGGGGGCATGGTGTGGATAAAAGAGACGAAAAATCAGGGGGAGGTTTCCAAAAATAAAACCCTCCAGTTCTCCTTCCGAAGGCTACAGCGACCGGGAGAAGGCGCGAAGGTGCAACAGCGGTGCGCGCCCAGCGGGAGACGCAGCGCGGCCTCCAGGCTCGGTGCGCGCAGCCCCCGGCCGCTCCCGCCGCCTGGCTCCGGCTCCAGGG
>NW_011494940.1:1086361-1087348 GCF_000754665.1 Bison bison bison
GCGCCCCGGGCGCAGCCGCGTAGTTGCTACAGCCAAGGTGTACAGTCTGTTCCGGGAGCAAGACGCGCCCGTCCGGGGTTCGCCGCCCGCGGAGCTGGTCCAGCCTAGCTGGGGGAGCCCCAGGAGGTCCACCGAGGCGGAAGCCAGGAGGCCGCCCCGCGCACAGCAGCCTCGGCGAGTCCAGCCACCTGCGCAGACTTGGAGAAGCCGACCCTCGGGCCAGCAGCAGTCCGCACCCCAGGCCCGGGCCGCGCCGGCTCTCCCGCGTCTCGAGACGGTGCAGCGGCCGCGGGCTGCGCGAGGGCGCCTTACGGGGTGAGCGCTGGAGAGGGAAGGGTAGGGGCTTGAGGGAGCGAGGGTCGGTCTCCCGAACACTCGTTCGTGGAGGGATGGGGATGTGTAGACGAGAGGACAGGGCGGGGGCTCTGCCTGTCTCCCTTCTGTCTTCAATACTGCGGGAAACAGACCGAGGTCCCCAAGCTGGGGCTCTATCTGACCCGCTTTCAAAAAGTAGAGAGGAAAGAGAAACACCGTCCACACCCTTTCGTACCAGCTCTCGCCCAGATCCGACGTTAAATCCTTTCCCAAGGCGGCAGTGCATTCGCCCGCGCTCCTCCCGTCTGCCTTAACCGGTGTCTGCTGACGCCCGCTGCCCGCAGAGGTGCGGGGATCCGAAGGGGATCGCGGAGAGGGCATCGGAGTGGGTGTTCCAGGCGCTTGAGAACCGGGAGAAGCTGAGCGGCCTTAGTGCCCGGTGGGTGGACGATGTCGGGGGTGGGGGTGGGGGCTCCAGAGCGCGAGGGCTGATGCATCTCCAGGAAAGAGGCTTCGACGACTGCCGTGGGGACAAAGCTGTGCGTTGGGGCACAGGCCGGCCTGGGTCCGCGGATGGCTGGACGAGGAAGTGGGCGTGGACTCGGGGGCACTTTGGGCAGGAAACCTGTCCGCGGGTGTGGCTGTGACACTGGGGGTCCATGGCGGAGTGGG
>NW_011494940.1:1087448-1102698 GCF_000754665.1 Bison bison bison
GCGGGGCACTGGGCCTGGCCGGAGTGGGACAGGTATCTACAGAATGGAGGGCGGGCGAGCCCGGGCAGTACGGGTGCCCGGTATGGGGCATCATCGGGGAGGCTGAGAAGGAACCTGGCGGCCCTTCTGGGCCTGGGCCCGATTTGCCAGTTGGGTTCAGTCCCCCGGAGCATAGCATGAAGGGCGCTGCATCCCCAGGGCTACTCCTGAGGCTTTTCTTACTGCCTCTCCACTCCCTGTTTTCTTTGGCTGCAGCACTGCTCTCCTATATTTCAGCAGGATTCTCTCTCTTCATTCAAATCTCTGTTTAGAGAGGCCCCACCCTCTCTCTTCACCCTGCTGTATGTTTCTTCATAGCAGTAATTCCCATCTGACATATTATGTTTCTGCTTTTATGGTCTGATCTCCCAGGGCACACTAATGTCAGCTCTAGGAAAAGAGAGGCTTTGTATTCTGCATTGCTGGGTCACCAGTGCCTAGAACAGCGCTCGAGTTTAGTTGCAGCTTTCTAAGTACCTGTTTAATGGGTGAAGGAATGTCTCACTGTCCGTGCAAGGCCTGGCTTAAGGCAGACGCAGAGGAGACCTGGGCACTGCCAAGTGGCTTAAACAGAGGATCAGTCAGCGAGCAGTAATGGCTGTGCAAGTGAACACGTGCTTCCTAAGAGCAAGTGTGCCAAGCTAGGGACAGGGGATGCGGCTCGAGACAAAGACATTGTTCCTGCCAGGAGAGCAGCTCAATTACTTCAAGTCAAATTGGAGAAATGAACACATATGCACCGGCCAACATGCTTTCTAGTACCAGAAGCTTCCTGTTAAAGCATAAAGGAAAGGATGATTTGGGCTGAGGCACTCAGGAAAAAGAAGCCCTGTGAGCTCCAGCCCCTGGGGTTCATGTGGGGAAGAAGGTGGGGGTAGCAGGAGTAGGACCCCGAGATGTCACACTGCCCGAGGACAGGGGCTTTTTTTTTTTTTTTACTGTGGGCAGTGGCCTAAGGGCAGGTCTGTACCTTGGTGTCGGGGAGCCACAGGGCTGAGGCTGGAGGCATAGATTTGGGCCAGATCACGGAGAGAGCTTACCCTGTCAGCATTCTGGTGGGAGTTGGGGGGAGGAGGAATAGTGGAGTGGAGGTGGGAGGATGAACTATTAGCAGCTGTGAAAGGAGGTGGTGATGAGCATAGCAGACTGTTACCAGGATATGGCTGGTAGATGTGCACAGGTGTGTAAGTACCTGGGTTGGATGCCACCCATAAGCATCTGCCAAACACAGGTGCACACATCACCCAGCACATGCTGGGTTTGACTCCTCCCCCAGGTTATTTTCTGCAGCTTTGATAAAGGGTGGGTTCCTCAGGCACTCCAGCTAGCCGGGGAGGGACTGAGTGGCAATCGTCCATCGACTTCTTCTCCCTAAGTCCATTCTGACTAATGGCTTATGGCCAGGCTGACCTCTCTGGCAATTGCCTTGAGAATTGCTCAGGGCCAACAGGTGGTGCTAGAATTAAAGAACCTGCCTGCCAGTGCAGGAGGCACCAGAGACATGGTTTTGATCCTTGTCGGGAAGATCCCCTGGAGGAGGGCACCTTGGAGGAGGGCACCTTGGAGGAGGGCACCTTGGAGAATCCCAGTATTCTTGCCTGGAGAATTCCATGGACAGAGGAGTCTTGTGGGCTACAGTCAGTCCATGGGGTAGAATGGACTGAAGGGACTAAGCTTGCATGCATGCAAGGACTAAGTGCCACCTGCTGGTAAACCTTGGAATTGCATCACTACTACTGGGGATTCTTCATTCATTCAACAAATATTTGGAAGGTCTCCTGTATGCCAGGCACTCTGCTGGACCATGGGGATACAGCAGTGGCCAAGACAGCCTCTGTCTTCGTGGAACTTGCCATGTAGTGGGGATTTATTGCATACAATGAAGATTTTAAGTGTGTGCCAGGCATAGCGCTAGGTGTCTGGGACAGAGAGTAACCAAAGCAGAAACAATTCCTGCATTATTGAAATTTACAGTCCACACGGGAGTTTTTAAGCTATTGTTTCCCAGTATTCAGTGTTTATTAAGCTTAGCCTCACAGCATACCACTTTCATAATATTTTCCTCTTTTTTTCTTGTTCTATTATTTTCTTTAAATTTATAAACTGTTAAAAATAACAGGATTTTGTGTTTTATTTATTTTCAAGTGTTTTATATTATGAAGTATTATACAAGCTTATAAACCTACAAAAGGTATTGGAAATAATACAACTAACAATCCAATTTTTTCAAACTTTAATATTTTGGCATAGTTTGCTTCTGATTTTTTTTAGTTGAAATATCTTCTGCAAGTTTGTCTCCCCTCTCCCCCAATGTTAACCACTACCTTGAATTTACTAATGATGCCAACCTATGTTTTTATACGATTGCTGCAGATGTGTGCATCCATAGCTTATATAACATTGTTTTGCATATTTTAGGTAAGTGATACCATGCTGCATTATTCTTCTACAATTTGCTTTCTCCTCATTAGATTTTTGAGATTTAACTAAGTTAATATAATCAGCCCAAGTTTATTCATTTTAATTGTTGGATATTATGCCATTGTCTGAATATACCACAGTTTGTTTATCCATCCTTCTGTTTTTGGACAGTTAGATGAGTTACATATTTTGGTATTACAAACAGTGCGTGACTCATTTTTATAAATAAATAAATCCATTTGCAAGGACACTTTGTATCACTATCCTAAGTTGAAGATGGTACCACTTGTCATAAAGAGAAGGTAACTGTAGGAAAATTGAAATGAAAACAAAATGTACTCCAAGTCTAGTCAGATACCATTATCATAGGAAGTTCAGCCCTGTAGTGTGTTCACCCTATTGGAAAGGGAGATTGGCAAGTGTTGAGGGGAGAGGACTTGGCATAAAAACCCAACCTCGGACAGAGATTTTTCCTCACTGATCTAATCAGACTAGAAACATCGCTAAAAAGGGAATCACTTTCTCCCTGTGTGATTCAGCATTGCTGCAAGTTCTGAGTATGGTAACCTCAAATCCCCTTTTCTACCCTCAGTGTTGTTCATTCACCTTTTTGGGAAACACTGGCTCCAGTAAAACAAAGAGGTATTAAAGGTGCACCACATGCCAGGCCCTGTGTTAGACTTTAGGGGCACAAAGAGGAATAAGACCCCTTAAGGTACTCGACACATACACCAGCAGCCTGAGATGATCGGTAGCACACCGTGTGGAGGCTGGAGAACAGGGAAGGCTGGGTAGACGTCAGGGGAGGGTCTACCCGAAGAAGGTGATGTTTGATCTGGAGCGTGCCAAGGATTTCAGTCGGCAAAGAAGAGAGGTAAGGCCATCTAGGCAGAGACAGCAGCTTAAGCAAAGGCGTCAAACGGTGCCCACATGTAGTACAGCGAGGGGACGGCAAACTTTGTGTCATGGCTTTGGTTGTGGGTGGCCGTGGAGATAAGGGAGGGGTGATGGGGGCAGTTAGACTCTATAGGCAGGTGGGGTCGGGTTGGCTTTGTAGAGGCCAGTGGAGAGCCTGGCGGCGGCTGTAACAAAACACCAGTATGACCAGATTTGTTCCAGGTGGAACAGCAGCTGTCCTAGGCTGTTAGCCAGATGCGTTCCCAGGGGTTGGGCAGTGATGCTGGATATCGGGCTAATGTTTGCGGAGCAGTGCCGCCCCGAAGGCTGGGCTTATAAAAATCTCTGAGCGGTATCTTCCAGAGAGCCAGAACCCCTGAGTCATCTGCCCCAGCTAGTCAGTCTCATCTGCTCTCTCCAGCTAACCGGAGCCCACTGAACACTCATCTCCCATCAGGCACCTCCTGGAGCTTGCACCCAAGACTCTGGCTGGGCTCCTGGATCTCTCTGGAAGGCCCTGTTAGCTGAGCGTGGCTCCTTTGCTTGGCAGCTTTGATCCTGACCAGTTCTCCTGGTGGCCCTGGCGGCCTTGAAGGCTCTACCCTGGGCAGGCAGGGCAGGCCGAGCCGCTGCCCTCCTACAGTCAGCTCTGTGGCCATCTTGAGGGCATCTAGGGTGACAGGCTCAGGGGGCCTCCTGGAGCTGGGCTCCACGCCACGACCTCTCGGCCGGGCAGCTTCATCGGTCTGTGCTCTCTGGGCTTCCCCGGACGCTAGATTTTAGAAAACTCCCAGGGCTTGCTGCCTGTTTTTCCTCTCAAAGACCTCCCAGGCCTCTCAGAGGCCTTGTCACCACCACCAGGGATAATGACTTACAAATGGGTGGGTCGTGCCCCCTCCCACTGGGGCACACAACTCAGAAGCCATGGGTAGGAGGGCCAGCCCTTTCTGCAGAACCCAGTGACTGACTGAGATCCTGGTGGGGAGGAGGCCTTCAGGGAACCAGTAAACTGAGGGAAGCAGTCCAGAGAGGCTTCGAGGTAACCAAGATGGCACAGCCCTCGGCTGAGGGGACATTCTGTGAGCTCCCTGGGAGGCAGCTCCCCACAGCTTTGGGCCGAAGGGCCAGAAATGGGCCTCAGCATTTTCAAATGGCAGGGATTTATTTTGAATGTTTTGTAAGGTTTCAAAAACCACACCAGCTTTGGGGTCGACACAAACGTCAACCAAACTCTTAAGTGGGACCAGATGCCCCCATGCTGGCCAAAGAGGTAATGGGAATGGCCTCCTGGTCAGCCCTTCATCCCGACTCTCGGACTCCATACCTCTGCCGCCCTGCTTACCCTGCGTTTCAGTGAGTGCTCGGTAGACAATTTCTAATGGAAACCGTGGGATATGTGAGGCCAGAGCCCAGCCCAGTCTGAGCTGGGGAGGCAAGACCCCAGAGGTCTTCTCCAAGAAGATCCCTCTGGGGAATTCACCGGGGTCTGGGCAAGTGGGTCTATAGATCGACAGTCAGGGTGGGTGAAAGCTCCTGGTGCTGTAGGGCTCCACTGGAGACCGGAGGGCAGAGTTTGGGTGGGCTGGGTGAATGGCCCTGATGGCAGCTGCTGGTCAGTGTCTCCTGTGGGGTCAGTGTCCTCGGTGCTGGGGGAAGGACTATCCCCCCTTCAAGTAAGTTCCAGCAGCCTGCCCGAATAAAAAGTGTACTCGCCACGCAGAGCGGCTTACGCTGAGTCCCCAGCCCCATTGTCCCACCAGCCTGCCACCTCCTCAGCCCCTCTTAAAGGACATTCTGGAGCCTGGCTTTTTCCATCACCCTCCCAGTTGCTCGGTCTCACCCTGTACCAGCCTGCCCGAGGGCTAAGGCTCCTCCCAGTGTGCATTTGTTGGCAGGGGATACAGATGTAGGTCCTTAAGGCTGTTGTGTGTGTGTGTGTCTTCCAGCTTCCCTTGGATTATCAACATTTGTTGGCAAGGGCCATGGTGATTATTTTTTGGTGAGAGGCCACGTGGACTTGGAGCGTGACTTCGAGTTGGGTCAACCTAGGTTGGAGTCTGGCCCTGACACTTCTTGTTTAGTCTTGGCAAGGGACTGAGCCACTCTGAACTTGCTTTTTGGTTGTCTTCGTGATCCCGTGCCAGTGGAGTGCCTTCTTGTGTCAGGGGCTCTATATCCCTATCTTGTTGAATCCTCCCAATAACCCCATGAGGCAGGTATTATTATCTGCCTTGTACAGATGATGAGAGTGATGCTTCCCTAGGTCGTGCCACCAGTGGCAGAATCAGGATTCTGTCTTAGTGCCCGCCCCTGGGCCGTGCAGCCTCCCTCGAGAAGGGGGACAGTGCCCAGCCTGGCAGAGTTTCCCCAGGCCCTGCCTGTAAAGGGCAGGACCATCAGACAAGTTCTGTGAATAATCCTGCTCTGAGCATCCCACGCTGACCCTGTCTTGGTGGCCCCACAGGAGGAATGTCTGCGGGGGACAGTGCTGCCCGGGATGGACAACAGCAAACAGCACCAACCACTGTATCAAACGTGAGTGCCTCCACTCCATCCACCCTCTCCCCGCCTCTCTCTCTCCACTGAGCTGGGCCGGGCGTGGCATCTCTAGAACCTGGAACACACGTGTCTTCCCCAATCCACCTCCTGAGCAGGCAGCCCCTCTCCAGTGGGAAGCAGTGGAAGGGAGGAGATGAAAAAGTGCCTCCAGGGAATTCCTCGGTAGTCCAGTAGTTAGGACTCTGTGCTTTCACTGCCGAAGGCCTGGTTTCAATCCTTGGTCGGGGAACTAAGCTCCCACAAGCTGTATGCCAAAAAAAAAAAAAAAAATGACTCCTGATGACTGAACTGAAAATGACTTCTAAGATAAATCCCTGCTTGTGTTTATAAAGCTTCCTGTATGCCTCTTCTGATGCCCCTCTGTGTTGGGGCTCACCCCTAGCTTGCCCTGGGGTCTGCAGAACACACCTGGCCCCAGAGCCTCTGCACCACACCTTCCATGGGAAGAGGGCACTCACAGTGCGTGCTGTGGGGATCCACCTCTGCTCTGGCCCCTGGCCCCTGGGGCCATTCTACCAGCATGGTCAGATGAGTCTCTGCTTCTGTGTCTGGAGCACTCTTCCTTTGGACCTCTCCCAAGCCTGGCAGGCTGGCCCAGATTAGAAAAAATACTGCCTACCAACCGCACCTTTACTACCACCAGCACGACTACCGTAACTACCATTGGCACTGTTATTCCTCCGACTGCCCCCAGCACCGTCATTACTACTACAGCTGCTGCTGCTGCTCCGACTGCTGTTACTGTACCGCCCACACCACCACCACTGATACCGCGACAATGACGATGACTATACTGCTACGAGCTAACAGCTGGGGACTTACTGTATACCCGACGCTGCGCTAAGCTCTTAACATACATCATCTTACTTGAGTCTCTCAGTCCTGTACCGTGAGTATTTACTGCTCATCGCAGTTACAGCCTAGGACACTGAGGCTCAGGTTGGCTAAGAAACATGCCCGAGGAGACAGTACTCTGAGTCTGGCTCAGGAGGCAGACTCTAGGCAGTCTGACCCAGAACCCCGTACTCTTAGCTGTGGGGCTTTGCTTTCTCCCAATACTAACTGAGTTTAGGGCCTTCTGGACTCTGGGAGCGCCACAGGTGATGACTGGACAGTTTCAGAGAGCTTGGATCTTCCTCCCTCACACCCCGGGGCCCCTCTCGAGTCTTTATCAGCACCACACGCGCCCCCTCCAGTCTTTGTGGCAGTACAGGAGCTCTGCCCAGCTGTTCCTCCTGGATCCGATTCCACCCTCTGCCCTAAGCCTGGCTGCAAAGCCCTAGTCTCACCAGCACCCCTTCCTGCCCAAGGACAAGCCCTAGACGCTTTCCAGTGTGAGAGTTTCACAGCCAGTGGTCCAGCCGGGTGATGAAAGCTATGGTGTTCCTGTCCCTGCTGGATGCCCTCATTTCTGCTCTCCTGATGCCTTCTGAGACGGGGATAGATAGGGATGCAATGGGGTTGCTTCCATTCCTACGGGGCTGGCTCACCAAGCTTCCAGTTCTGCCTCTGACCTCGTGGCCTTGACCCTCTCCCAGTCTGATGATGAAGCCTGGGCAGAATCTTAGGTCTCTCTGAGGATCTCCAGATAAAGACAAAACTCCAAACTCAGAAACAAACAGCAATGCAGATTTCTACCTGAAAATTCTTTCCTTTGGGGGAACCTGAATTAGTGGGGCTTGCAGAGGCTAGGTACGCGGTGACTAGGGGCACAATTGGGGGAGGGACCCTTCTCCATAATTTGAAAGATAAGGACCGTGTGCCTCAGATGACTTGCTCAAGGTCACACAGCTCCTTAGTAGAAGATCTGGGACCTGAAATCGGTGACTCCCCTGGGCAGAGAAGCCAAGGATGTGGGTAGCCCAGTAAGTTTTACAATCAGGAGAAGCTCTGGGGCTGGGGACTGGACACTGGTATGTTATTAAAGTTCCGTAGGTGATTCTAGCCAGGGCTGAAGACTGCTAAGCAGAGTTTGGGGTCAATCATGGGAAGATCTGCTTTGGGGAGCCCTACTCAAATTTGAACGTTTCCACGAATCCTCTGTTGTTGTTCAGTCGCTCACTTGTGTCTGACTCTTGGTGACCCCATGGACTGCAGCACATCAGGCTTCCCTGTCCTTCACCAACTCCTGGACCTTGCTCAAATTCATGTCCATTGAGTCGCTGATATCATCCAACCATCTCATCCTCTGTCGCCCCCTTCTCTTCCTGCCCTCAGTCTTTCCCAGCATCAGGGTCTTTTCCAATGAGTCAGCTCTTTGCACCAGGTAGCCAAAGTATTGCAGCTTCAGCTTCAGCTTCAGTCCTTCCAATGAATATTCAGGACTGGACTGATTTCCTTTAGGATTTTCTGGTTTGATTTCCTTGCAGTCCAAGGGACTCTCAGGAGTCTTCTCCAGCACCGCAGTTCAAAAGTATCAGTTCTTTGGCACTCAGCCTTCTTTATGGTCCAACTCTTACATCCATACGTGACTGCTGGAAAAACCATGGCTTTGACTGTATGGACCTTTATCAACAAAGTGATGTCTCTGCTTTTTAACATGCTGTCTAAGTTCGTCATGGCTTTCCTTCCAAGGAGCAAACGTCTCTTAATTTAAAGGCTGCAGTCACCATCTGCAGCAATTTTGAAGCCCAGGAAAATAAAATTTGTCACTTCTACTTTTTCCCCTTCTATTTGCTATTAAGTGATGGGGCTGGATACCATGGTCTTAGTTTTTTTGAACGTTGAGTTTTGAGCCAACTTTTTCACTGTCCTCTGGGATCTTATTAAAGTGCAGACTGTGACTCAGCAGGTCTGGGGTGAGGCTAGAGAGTCTGTTTCTAACAAGCTCCTAGGGGATGCTGATGCTGCTGGTCCACGGACCACACTTTGAGTAGCAAGCCCTGGGGGGCGCCTCTGGAAGCCCAGGGAGGGATTTGGGGCTAGAAATGAGGGGGAGGGCTCGTAAGTTCTAAAGAGCTTAGCAGAGAGTGTTGCTGAGGTTTGAAGTTGGGAAGGCTGGCTTCAGAGTGGGTGGCCTTCTCCCTAGCTGCCCTAGGGTCTGGGCACAAGCCTCGCTCGGGCCTGAAGGCTCTCGATTTCCTGACTTGCTCATGACTTTCCAGCATCATTCTCTGCCAATCTGGAGTTTCAACACTGGAAACTCGAGGTTGGGTGAGTCTGCTGATTGTCAGAACTGACGTGTGTGCGCACCCTTGAGCCCAGAGCAGGGGGCAGCTGCTCCGGTGCGCCGTCAGTACCCACTCCACCCTGGGGGTCCTCAGCCCTGTTATTTCTCTCCCTGGTCTTCTGCTGCCCCTCTAGGTGTCTCTGGGACTCTGGCATGCAGGCTGGCAGCGCTCCAGGAGGACTTTGCCAGTGGGTGTTAGCCTCTCCCACTAAAAGTCGACTTGCCCACTGAAGGTCTGTGTACTAATTAGCTGGGCCCAATGCTGTTTGCTTGTTGCTATTTTGCTGCTAATGAGCCTAATGAGAACCACGTGGATGGTGGGGTGTTGGCCCTGGATGGCTGGTCCAAAGCTCTGTCAAGTATGGGCTCTTGCTTCCACGCCCTGTCAGCTGGCAGTCCTGCTTCCCCTGAGTGGTTTGCGTCTCCCTATCCCCTTCCCACGCTCTACTCCCCTGGCTGGAGCCAAGGCTGCCAGTACTGGGGAGTGCTCATGATTCTGGCCTAGCGGTTTCACAGATGTAGGGTGCCTCTCCTGGTCTGGCAAGATTGGGGGTGACAGGGAGGGGTGTGGGACATTCCCCCAACTGCCAAGTCTAGTCTCAGAAGGGTGCAGGGAGTCAATCCATCCTCTGGTCTCTTCCAGATACCTGTGGGTCCAGCCCACTGGCCATGCACAGGGAGTGATTGTCTTTGTGCCCTGGGTCTCCCCCGACCCCCGGCTTGCCTCCTCTCGTGGAATCCTTGGTTGCCGTAACATACTGGCCATCTCCCTGGCAGCCTCTCTCTCTATTTCTGTCCAGCCCCTGGGCCTTGGGGAGCCACAGTGTCTGCAGGTGTCTGTTGCTGGAAGCCTAGCTGCTCTCTGCAGCCTGGCGGGGTCTGGAGCTGGGCCCTCGCCTCCTCCTCTGGTCTCGGTCTCCTCCTTCCCTTCTGTGGCTTTGCCAGCTCTGCCACACAATTTATGTGTTTATGTATTTGTGCAGGCAGCTCGCTGGGGCCTGCCGGCCCGCTCAGCTGAGGCGAAAGACTGCAGGGTGTGGGGAGGCTGGATCCTGTTTAGAGTTAGGGCTTTTGGAAGACTGTCCAGTCTTCCCAGACTGACTCACCCCAATACACACACAGCCTTTGTGGGGACTTCTAAAGGCTCATCCTGGGGAAGAGGATTTGAAGAATTCTCTGGCTTCTCCTTTTATCTCAGCCTAGATGCACAGGGGCTGGGGCTATTCTGGGGAAGGCAGAGGCTCTCAGGGAAGGGGCTAGGAGGACTACCACCCCCACGCCCCCACCAGGACTAAGGCACAGAGTGAGAACATGTACTTTAGATTCTGGTGCCAGATTCAAGGAGTCATGGCTTTGAATCCCGGCTCTGTGTCCTCAAGCAAGTGCCTGGCCCTGTCCCAGCCCCAGAGCCTCACCCAGTGAGTATAACACCCAGTAAGTGAGGGTAACACCTCGCCCAGTAAGTGGGTATAACAGTCTCTATAGAGCTGCTTCTAATAATAGTAACACACTCAAGATCTTACTGAGGGTTGGAACTTGATTATTAATTTTTAACCCTGACAACAACCCTCTTGTAAATCATATTTGACCTTTATCCCCATTTACAGATGAGGTTAACTCTTTGTCCAAGTCATGCAGCTGGGAATCGGCAGAACCTGGGTGTGAATTTAAGTAGCCTGGTCCAGAGGACAGGGCTTGACACCACGCTCCTGGGAAACGAGTGAGTGCATATAGAGAGCCTGGCATGGGGTAACTTTGGCTGTGATCTTACTCAATCCAGGAGGCTATGCTGCCTGCCTGAGTTTAAATGCTGGCTCCATAGCTTAGCTGCAGGACCCTGGGCAAGATGTTTAAGCTCTCTGTGCCTCAATTTCTTTTTCCGTAAAATATGACTAATACTAGTCCCTGCCTCACAGAATTCTAAGGAACAAAGAGATAGCTTAGGGCAAATGTTTAGTTCAAAGCCTGGCATGTTCTGGGTGTTCTATACATGTCTGGCCTTGATGGTGAGAGCAGGGACTGTATCTTGTGGCCCCTGCGCCTGCAGCGCAGTGCAAGTGTTCATTGGATACAAGGAGCAAGGCTCACCAACAATGTGCTGAGCAACACAGGGCCTCTCCCAGGCCTGCGCAGAGAGGTCTCCTCCTGTTGCCCTGGGCTCATCAGCCTTTTCATAAAACTCCCCATGGTGCTCGGGAGACCCTGGAATGGCCTGGGCACTTGTTCTTGTGTTTTGGCCCCAAGCCTCTCTACGTGTGGGGCCATTACAACAGCATGACTTCTGGACCACATCTCAGTGCTGTGAGGATCCCCATCCCTTCTGATCTGAGCTTCTCCTGGGTTTCCCTGAAGGAGCTCTTCTGGCCCACCCAGCCCAGCCCTGCAAATGACCCCACCCCAAAGGCCAAGACTCTGGCCAGATGGGGAAGAGCCCCAACTTTGGAGCCAGACTCTGAGTTCAAACTCTTGTTCCATCACTTACTTGCACGGGGATCTCAGACAAGTTTCTGGACTGCTCTAAGCCTCAGTTTGTCCTTATGTCAAATGAGGGTCAGACTGGTACCATGGTTGTTGTGAGAATCTTCAGAGGAGAAACTTGTAAAGAAATTGGCCCCAGGGTCTCCTAATGGTAAGTGCTGAGCAAATGTTAGGGAAAAGGGTCAGGGCACGTGTGGGATTTGCAGGTTCATTACTGATTGTTTAGGAACCAGCAGGAACTAGAGGCTCGAGCCTACCTATGGCTCATCTCTAGGTGAATCATCTGATGAGATTCAGTAGTTGGTGGGAGTGGTAGAAAGGAAAGTGGAAGGTGTTAAGGGGAGTTATCACACAACTGCAGTGGAGACCCAGCTAACACAAAGGGTACAGTCCTAGCAAGAAACATTGCCCATCTCTACCCCCTCCATGTGGGGGTACCCTAGATCTTCCTGTTGAGCAGATGTGTGCCCTCAAGTCTTTTTGCTCAAAGGAGTATATAGGAGATGCTCTTACCCAGGGCCTTCTCTGGAGGCTCAGATGGTAAAGAATATGCTTGCAATGCGGGAGACACAGAAGTCGCAGGTTTGATCTCTGGGTTGGGAAGATCCCCAGGGGAAGGAAATGGCAACCCACTCCAATATTCTTGCCTGGAGAATTCCTTGGACAGAGGAACCTGGTGGGTTACAGTCCATGGGGTCACAGAGTCAGACATGACTGAGCGACTAACTCACACGCGCACGGATGTACACACATGCATGCACACATATACACACACACAAAGAATTCTATGGACAGAGGAGCCTGGTGGGTCCTTGGATCACAAAGAGCTGGACATGGCTGAGCAACTAACACTTTCACTTTCATTTCCCCAGGGGGTCCTGAAGCCAGGGGCTGTGTCCTGTCGATGCCAGTGGGGTGCCTACTTGGTACATGTGTATTAAAGGACTGAATGGGTGAATGATTACTTGGGTGACCTGACAGTTTCCTTCTGCCATCCCCAGCTGCCTCTTCTCATCTCCTCGGCTTTGCCTTTCCTACTCAACATCTTAATGTTGGGCTACCTTTAACGTTCTCCAGATCTTCCAAATCCTCCTCCCAGAGAGGGGGGACCGTGTGAAGCAAATCCAGCATTAGTTGCCCCCCTATCATTGAGTGCCAGTAGGCACTGTGCCAGACAATTAAAACACAACAATAATAAGAGTGGCAGTACTCGCTCTGTGCCAGGGATCACACTAAACCCTTCAGCACCCCCCGCCCTGTGAGCGGCCACCACATCGATCTCTGTGCTGGCTCCTCCCATGTCCCTTGGCTGCTGCTTCTCCTCTGCCCAGCAACTAAACATTGGACTGAGTTCTGGGCCCTCTTCTTTTCTTTTTCACTGCCCCGTCCTGGAGTGATCTAATGCATTCCGTGGATGTGAGCATCGTCTCTGGGCTGATGACGCCCAGATTTATGTGCATCTTCAGCCAGACCTCTCCTCCAACCTCCAGACTCCTTTCATCCTGCTGCCTCCTCGACATCTTGATGCTCTTGATGCCTCCAGACAACCTCCCACCCCAGCTTTACCAAAGCGAGCTCATGGTTTCCCTCCCTCTGAGCCAATGTCCCTGACCAGGTCTTACCCACCCTGTTAAAAGGCAGCCTGTCTATCCGAATGCTCATGCTGCACTCTTGGGACCATTTAGGACACCTTCCTCTTGCTCGGGTTTTTGTCCAGTCCTTCCCCGAGCCCTGTGTGCTTCACTTCCTAAATCTCTTGGGAGCCTCTCTGCTTCTCACTCTCCCACCCCTCACCCCACAACCAATGCTTCTCCAGTCTGTGGTCCCAGGCAACAGCGCATCCTCCTAGGAGACCGCTGCCGCTGGCTGACTGCTCCCACTGTCCCCCTTACCCTCCGGTTCCATCTCGTAAATTGGATAATCACACGTGCGTGTGTGTTAAGTCGCTTCAGTCTTGTCTGACTCTTCGAGACCCTGTGGACACTAGTCCGCCAGGCTCCTCTGTCCATGGGATTCTCCAGGCAAGAATACTGGGGTGGGTTGCCATTTCCTTCTCCAGGGGATCTTCTCAACCCAGGGATGGAACCCACATCTCTTATGTCTCCTGCACTGGCAGGCGTGTTCTTTACCACTAGCGCCACCTGGGAAGTCCAGATATTCACACATCGCTGGACAAACCTTCCTGCGGCAGTGTGTCCAGCCTCGTGTGTCAGCCCCTCGCACACCGAATCCAGTCTGGGTTCCTGGGATGTGCCGCCTCCAGGCTGTTCCACGAGACTTCTCTCATCTCTGTAGGTGGCTACCTCCTCATCCTCCTTCCGGTCTCTGTTTCCAGCTCCCCGAACTGCTCTGTGGAGAGTTGCCCCCAGCAGCCTTGTTTTTTTGGATCTCAGCCCCTCGACTGTTTCCTCCATCCTTCATATCCCGACTTCTCTTCCTCTGCTTGTTTGTTTACTCATTTTATGAGTCTTGCTGAGCTGGAGGCTCTGTGAAGAAAAGAATCTCTTTCTCTTCGAAAAAAAAAGTACGGTACCGTCCTAGGCAAAGAGTAAATGTTGGATGCATGACAATTTTCTAGAGAAAACGAGACTGGCAGAGGTGATGAAACTTGGCTGAGGTCACCAGGCTGGAATTCAAATGCAGCTCTCTTTGACTGTAAGGCTGCCCTCTCCTCCACATGTCTGCCCTGGCCTTGGCTGAGTTATAAGTGGGAATGGTGTACCCCTTCCCTCTCGACCTTCGTGGGTCTTGGGCATGGAGCTGGTGTGTCTGCAGAAGGGCTTGGATGGCTCCATGTCAGCCACAGATCTGTCCTCCATGTCCTGGAGCGGCTCCCCTGGAAAAGACAGGGTGCCTGGGCATGTCCCCGAGGAGGGCTGCTTCAGGATTCCATCCCATCTCCAGGGGCCCTCTTTAAATCCCTGCCTCCTCTAGACAGAGCCCTCAAGGCTGTGAAGGGGGTGGACCAGTGAGCTTCTGCTTTAGGGCAGGAGCTTGCGGCGAACCTGGGCCTCAGCCCCGGGCCTCCGAGTCCTACCCAGTGGTCCCTTCCTCATGCCTGCTGGAGCTGATGGGAATTGAGGCTGCTCTCTGCCCCAGCCCCTGGCCCCCCAACTGGCCCAGCATCTCGGCATTTGTTAATGCAATTAGCAGGGCGGTCCATGCTGAGGGGCTGGGGGCCAAGGTCTGACTCACACCTCCCCTTCCTCCCCTCCGGCCGCCAAACGGTAGAGGCCCACTCGGCCTGCCAGACGACGACGTCTGCAGAGCGCGCGCGAGGGGCCAAGAACGGCATCTTTCTCTCATTAGAGGCTTTTATGTGAACACAACTGCTATTTTGGAGCCGGGCGCTTGGCTGGCCCCTGAGCCCCAGGGCTGCTTCCAGCCCTCCTGAGCTGCCGCCCCAGCCCAGCTGTGGTGGGAACAGCCGAGTCCTTAAGGACCTGACTTCTCCCACAGCCTGGCAGTTCGGGACCGAGTCGGGGTCTGGGGGTGGACACAGCCCCTGGTCAGAGTTTGGGTGTGGAGAGGACGAGTCCCCCGTGGATTCTGAGAGTGTATGAAGGCCAGTGAGGGGTTTCCTGGCCCCGGGGCAGGGGCGGGGCTCTGACATCAGGGTCCCCTTTTTTTGGGAATCAGAGGTCAGGCTGTGGAGAAACAGCTCAGGGCCACAGTTACCGCCGCCCT
>NW_011494940.1:1102798-1109397 GCF_000754665.1 Bison bison bison
CATTCCCCCCACCATCCAGTGAGATGAATTGCGAAGGCAAACTGAGGCTCCAGGTAGGAGTCTAAGGTGGGGTGCGAGGGAAGCGAAGTCCTGAGGGTGGTAGGAAACTGTCCTGCCTGCAAAGGCCTCCAGGTATGGAAGAAACAGGGCCCTGTCCTGAGGAAGGGACTGGGTACTCAGTGGGGGAGATCCTAGTGTTCCACTGAGGCAGAGTTTAGGAAAGATGGCGGTTTAATCTGAGGGGCTGCTGAGGAGCCTCGGGTGTGGGGGTGCTGGGCCCAGAGTCTAATCTGGAAGCTAGATTTATCTCCCAGACAAGACAGCGTGTGGGGGGCCTGGAGGCCTCGGAGGAGGGTGCGGGCTTAAGCCGCCCACCCTGAAGTCAGTGCCTCACCTAATGGATAACTGATGGAGGGAGAAGGCATCTCTAAGTCCCAGGAGAGAGAGCTGATGACAAGAGGCCTGCATGATGAGGGTGGGTGGTGGGGAGGAGGCCGGCGTGTTCGGCACCTGAGAAGCAGCCCTACCGCTGCCCCCCAGTGCGTGTTACATCTGTAACCAGGGCCCACGTTGTCATTGCCTTTTCCTGGGAAAAAGGTTGTGGCAGAGAAATCCAGAAGCCCTCTTGCTTCCATCCCTGGGGGTGTGGGTTTTTTTTTTTAAGCTTTCTTTTTATTTTTAAAAGCTTTGCAAAATGCTGTCCAATACAACTTCCTGTGGAAACTTTCTGTGGAAATGCTCGGTATCCTGCCATCTAACATGGTATCCATGAGCCTCCTTTAGCTGTTGAACCCTTGACATGTGGCTAGTGCAACTGAATTTTAAATTTTATTTAATCAGTTTCACTGTCAATAGCCCTGTGTTGCTCATGGCTACAGGCTTCCCTGGTGGCTCAGAAGGTAAAGAACCTGCCTGCAATGCAGGAGACACGGGTTCGATCCCGGGGTTGGGAAGATCCCCTGGAGGAGGGTATGGAGACCCACTCCAGTATTCCTGCCTGGAGAATCCCCAGGGGGAGAGGCGCCTGACGGGCTACAGCCCATGGGGTCATAAGAGCCGGACATGACTAAGCACAGCGCAGCACGGCTCATGGCTACAGCATTAGACAGCACTGGACAGCACAGCCCCAGAAAGTGCAAGCACTTCCACGTCCCTGATTTCTGCTGAGGCTCACACAACTCTTTGAGGCAGCAATTGTCAGACCCATTTGATGGACAAGACAACTGAGGCGCAGGTTGAGGCATCTCAGTGAGACAAGACATGCCCAGGGGCACACAGGTGGGGTGTGGCTGAGCGAGGGGTCAAACCAGATCTTCCTGACTCAACCCTTTTGCTACCAAGCCACTGTTCACAGAGTCTCTGAGCAGATGGCAGGAGCAGCCTGCCTAGTGGAAGCTCTTTCCAGACTCTCCCCCGCCCCAAGCCTGCCCATTCTGAATTGGGTCTCCTCCCAAACGGAGGGGTTTTGTGTGGAAAATCTGAGCAAACCTCTTCTCCACTGTACTGGATGTGAGTGAAGGTGGAAGGGGGCACAGCCAGGAGTCGGGGGAGGGGGCGTGGTGGAGAGAACGATACTTTCTATTTCTTACTTTCAAAGCAGTTTCGGGAGTTTTCTTTTTATTCCCTCTCTTTTGGCATCCTGCTAACTTCACAGAGCTGAACTCCCCAAGCTGAAACTTTCCACATGTCCAATCCTCAGTGAGAAAGAGAGTGCCAGGAATGTGGAGAAGCCAGGGTTCAGGAGCCCAAATTATGAATGGCTAATGGCTGGCATTGGCGAGCGGGCATGGGAATCCAGGAGCAGGATCACCTCCAGGTTCTGAGGATGCTGGTCCCCGACAGGGAGGGGCTGGGTATGTCTTCAGTGGCTAGACACGGGCATTGTGGCATCATGCTTGATAACCCGTCACCAACAATCAACAAAGACTCGTTAGAGCCATATACCCCCTCTGGGTCGATTTCTCAAGTATAAGGCATGACCTCTGCTCTTATGGGAAAATGGGAGGAATGAGGATCCAAGCATGAAACGTGAAGACAGCCCAGCCTGCCACGCTGGGAATTTTCTCTCTTAAACTTCCCACAATGCCGCATGAAACTGCCTCTCTGGGGGTGCCGCAGCATTTCCTTTTTCGCTTTATGCAATCGCCCCTGCCATGGGCAATTCTGCAATGGCTGAGCACTAGATACTTCAGTTTTGAAATCTGTGCTCATTTGGCTTAGGAATGCTTTTCACGGTCTCCTTGAAACAAAAGGCACATGACCACTATGGCCCCCTCCTTCCCCAAGGGTTCCAAACTTCTGCATTTCACGCACCAGTAAATATCCAAAAACATCGTATGTACCAAAATACAGTAGCCAGCTTTTCATTTTGCCAAGTGAGGATATTAGAAACACCATTTGCCATCACCTTTAACCACTTCAAAGAACATTTTAACACCAGAAAAGGAGGCAAGATATAATCTTAAAATAAAAGACACTTAATTTTCTTTTTTATTGGAGTATAGTTACTTTACAGTGTTATGTTAGTTTCTGCTGTACAGCAAAGTGAATCAGCTATCCAGATACATCTCCCCCCGCTTTTTTGGATTTCTTTCCCATTTAGGTCACCACAGAGCACTGAGTAGAGTTCCCTGTGCTGTATAGCAGGTTTTTACTACTTATTTATTTTATACATAGTATCAATAATGTATATATGTCAACCTCAATCTCCCAGTTCATCCCACCGCCCACTTTCCCTTTGAGTATCTATATGTTTGTCCTCTGCATCTGAAAGACACTTTTTCAATGGGGAAGAAAATAGCGTTATAAGAAACACAAGAAACTGTTTTGTTTTTCTTGTATTATGGCAGGCCGGTAAAAACTGACCTGACTGTCCCTCTTCATGGACAGGCACTTGGAACCATCATTTGGGTCCAATTGGGAGTGGTTTTGGGGGGAGTGGGGAGGGAGGAGAGGAGTTTATGCTCCAATCCCATAATGCAGATGCTCAGCTCAGAGCAAAACACTGTAGTGAGGGAATCCCTACCTGCTGAGACTTGAGAAGACAACGAAGAGAAGGATGCAAATGAAGTTGGTGAGAGCTGGCTCACAACCTCTGAAATCGCAGCACTTGTTTCAGGAGGACCTTTCTTAGCCGACCTGGCCTCTGTGCTGGTTCAGAAATGACTGGTCCAGAAGGGTCATCTTTCCAAACGGGTTTTTTCTGCCAACACGTCTGGCTGGTTTGGAAGCCTTTTAGAACTTTTATCGACCACAGTATTACATACATACATACATGCCAGTTTTATAGTTTCCCCCAGCCACCCACTTACCATGAGCTGTTTGTTCATCACACCAACCAAAGTTTGCCAAGCCTGGTCCTCGTTGAAGATCTAACTGCCTGGTGGCAAGGGGCTTCCATGGTTTTGAGAACCCACCACGGGGCCGGGCTTCCTCCATACAGGGAGCAGTCTTGTTGTCTTTGTATCTCTGGCACCCGATCTGACCCAGAGAGGGTGCTCACTAAATGTCTGCGGATGTATTGGTGAATGAGGCAGAACCAGGGACAGGCGAGTCACAGGGAAGTACAGGCTCAAACTGCAGGATGTGGGGCGTTGGATTTTTAGAGAGTGAAAGATCTTGTTGTTAAAGTCAAGGACGGGCCATCCTTGCAGCCCAGGAGGGGAAGGACAGAAGCTAGACTGGTTTTGAAAGGCTCTCTTAAGGGCAAAGACCACCCACGCGGAGGTGGAATGGAAACGGAGACTGGCAGGGGCTGTGTGACCTCTCCCTCCCCCATGCCAGGCTTGGCCAGCAGAGAGGTATGGGTGGATCTGAGGGGCTAGGAGTAATGTAGCATCTGTGGTCCACATGGGAAACCACTCAAGCCCTCCCTTTCTACTCCATCCCCAAGATAAACCAGGGCTGACACCTGTCCTGCGCAAACCTGCTTCTGCAGTGTTCGCTGGTCCTGGTTTGGCCCCAGGCAGCCTGTGTCTCTGGTGGTGGTGGTGACAAGGGCTTGGCAGGTGGTTAGGTGGGGGCTTGCTCCACTTGGGCAGGTGGAGGGGCAGCCAGGTGATAGGCCAAAATCCTGCTAAGTGGCAGTTTGTGTTTGCGGAAGTGCTCAGGGTTACAATTCTCTCACAGAGACTGCTTACCTGGAGGTCTGGGGCCTACCAGGAACAGATGCCCAGGCATTGAGGAAAATGCTCTTGCCTTAGGATCTAGCTCGTGGTTGGGATCCTACAGTCAGACCTAATATTTCCTTACTTGCTCCTGAGTAGGCAAGCTGCCCTTGGTTTACACTATGCCCAATCTATTCACCCTTTCTGTCTCTGGTCAGTGTCACCACCTCCAGGAAGCCTTCCCTGACTTTCACGTCTTGCCTCAGGCTGGGTTAGAGGCTCTGGTCAACACTTTTCACATGCCCTATGTCCTGGCTTCCATATGAGACAGGACACTCCCTGAGAGAGGGAACCTCTTTACCACTGGCCTCAGACCTAGTGAGTGCTCGGTGAATGTTCACTGAGTGAATGCATGAGCTGCTAAACATCCTCCCTCTATCTCAGATTGACTGTGTGGGCTTTGGAGAGGAATGGCTCTGATGGTCTGAGGTCTCTACCACCAGAGCTGACCTGGGATGCACAGCGTCCCGGGGCAGGGCTCCCAAGGATGCATTCAGTAGCTGACTTAAGGCCAACAGATCCCTTTTGTTGTTTCATCATCAGCTCTGGGCCAAGGTTCAGAGGTGGGTCAGCCCTGCTGGAGGCAGTGGGGGTGGATGGAGCCTGGGCTTTTCAGTCAAACACTCCTGGATTGGGTCCTCCATCCAATACCGCCTGGCTGGGTGACCTCTGCACGTCTTTTAATCTCTCTGAGCTTCAGAGGCATTATTTGTAAAATGAGAATCACAATCCCACTTGCTGTATAGGATTGTTTTAGGCTTAAATGAGACAGTGTATCGGAGAAGGCAATGGCACCCCACTCCAGTACTCTTGCCTGGAAAATCCCATGGATGGAGGAGCCTGGTGGGCTACGGTCCATGGGGTCGCTAGGAGTCGGACATGACTGAGTGACTTCACTTTCACTTTTCAGTTGCATACATTGGAGAAGGAAATGGCAACCCACTCCATTGTTCTTGCCTGGAGAATCCCAGGGACAGGGGAGCCTGGTGGGCTGTTGTCTGTGGGGTCGCACAGAGTCGGGCACGACTGAAGCAACTTAGCAGCAGCAGCAGCAGCAGCTGCCATAATTAAAGAGCTTCCCAGTTGGCTCAGGGGGTAAAGAATCTGCCTGCAATGCAGGAGATGCAATAATTATGGGTTCAATCCCTGGCTTGGGGAGATCCCCTGGAGGAGGGTATGGCAGCCCACTCTTGCCTGGAGAATCTCATGGACAAAGGAACGTGGCGGACTACAGTCCATGGGGTCACAGAGAGTCAGATGTGACTGAAGCGACTGAGCATGCAGGCACACTGTAATAAAAATAATATCGATTGTGTTGTAATGAAATATATGCTAGGAGTTAAGGAGGAAAAGAGGTGTAAGGGACAGTCACTGCACCTGGGGTGCTGGTCATATTATTTAGGGAGTTGAGACACATCCATAAAGAATCTATCACACTGATGGTGGGCGGGGCTTCCCTGATGGTTCAGTGGGTAAAGAATTTGCCTGCAATGCAGGAGACACAGGAGACACGGGCTTGATCCCTGGGTCGGGAAGATCCCCTGGAGGAGGAAATGGCAACTTTGACAGGCTACTGCCCAAAGGGTTGCAAACAGCTGGACACAACTGAGCACGAGCCCAGACGGACAGACTGACAGTGGCCCGTCAGGCATGAGTGCTGTGTGCTGTGGTTCAGAGGAGGGAGCAGTACCTGGAGTCAGGTCATCTGGGATGGGGGGCAGGGAGGCCTTGAGGGAACAGCAGGACTTAGTGGAGAGGAACGGGAGAGAGCCCCATGGAGGGGACACAGCACACACAGAGGCCGACAGGAGAGAAGAGGAAACCATGCCTGCAGGCCAGTCCCCAGCTGGACAGACCACGCACAGGGAGCGCTAAGCGTGTGTAGAACACGGTGTCGGGGGTTCGGCCGGTCACGCAGTCTTTGATGGGTGGTCTGAACATGGCCGGGCGGCCCTCACCCTCTCCCTGTCTCCGCAGCCGTGTGCCAGCCACCCTGCCAGAACCGGGGCTCCTGCAGCCGGCCCCAGCTCTGTGTGTGCCGCTCAGGCTTCCGCGGAGCCCGCTGCGAAGAGGTCATTCCTGAGGAGGAATTCGACCCCCAGAACTCCAGGCCAGCACCCCGACGCTCGGCCGAGGGACCCCCCAGCCTGCGCAGGAGCAGTGTGGCCAGAGAAAGCACCACGGCCAGAGTGCGCCCCCCAGCGCCACAGCTGCAGCGGGCCAGGTAAGTCCCCTTCCTCAGCAGGCCCTCCCTTCTTTGGGGGGAGGGTGTGCAGCCTCTTTGCGGGGGCTTCTGCCTTCGGCCTGTTTGGTGAAGACCTTGATGGAGAAGGCCGGAGGGACTCTCCTCCCCTCCCCCAACCCCACCGGAGGGGTGGTGAGCGGGTCTGCAGGTTTCAGGGTTGGCACAGGCTCTGGCAGACTGGACTACAC
>NW_011494940.1:1109497-1127472 GCF_000754665.1 Bison bison bison
ACCAGGATTTGAAAGACGAGGAGGGCATGTGCCTGGACCCAGGCTCTCTGCTTTCAAATCCTGGTTGCCACTTCCTAGGTGGGTGACCTTGGGCAAGTTACTTACCTCTCTGATTCCTCATCAGTAAGGTGGGGACAACGACGATGATGATAACCATGGAATTGTAAGGATTAAATTCGTTAATAAGAAGAAAGTGTTTAGAAGGGTGCCTGGCACAGAGTAAACTCTATAAATGTTTCTCCTCCGCTTCCTTCTTTTCTACCTGTGGTCCGTGCAATGCGGGAAGGACTCCTCTGTCAGAAAAAAAACCCTTCCAGGACTTCCCTGGTGGTCCAGTGGTTAAGACTCTGCTTGACTGCAGGGGGCCACAAGTTCGATCCCTGGTCGGGGAACTAGGATGCCATATGCTGTGCCGCAAAAAAAAATAATAAAAAATAAAAAGTTTTTAAAAAGCCACTTCAGCTCTCTTGCCATCAGTGCTAGCAGCCTCTCTCCTTGGAGCAGCCTGCAGGAACATGTAGTGGAAGGCAGAAGGCTAAGAAGTGGGAAGGGGGTGTTCTCGGGCAGAAGTCCCTGGCCTACTTGCCAGCCAACCTGGCCAGACATTTCCTAGCTCAGGACAGGAAGTCTGAACTTTGGTAAACTGGTCCGTTTCTGGGGGCTGTGTTTTCTTTTTGGTTTTTCAGGTTAGTTTTTCCATTTGCTTCCTACTAAGGAAGTTATTTCTGAAATGTTTGAACCTTGTCTTGCTGAACTCAGGGAAAAAAAGGATTTGCCCTCCCGGAGGAGGCTGACAGAACCAGCAGGAGGAGGCTGACCTCGAGGCCAGGTCCCCAGTGGGAAAGCTCAGGAGAGAAAGGAAAGGAGCTTGAGGTTGTCCAGCCACTCTGAAGGGGGAGAGCGGGGACAGACCAGGGTCTTGGTAGGGGTGTTTCACCACCCAAGCGAGCAGGTGGTTTTTGAGGGCAGCCAGGAGCAGAAAAAAGCAGAAGGGTGAACTTGGGTCAAGGCCTAGGGAGCACCAAAGTCCAAACCAGAAGAGCCAAACTCTTTGGCCAAGGCCTTGGGATGCCAGAGCAGAGAGAGAGGCAGAGCTAAGGGCCAGGTGGGCAAGGCAGGGGGCACGGCGAACCGCCTGGGACTGGCTGTGACCAGCTGGGCAGGGCCTGAACCTTGTTCTAATGGGTCCCAGCTCTGGGTCCAAGGTGGGCGGGCCTGGTGCAAAGGCACTTGGAGGAGCCCCAGGGGTGGCAGCTCCAGGGCCGGTCCTGGAAGCAGGGTGGAAGCAGAATCCTTCTAGCCGGGCTTCCCCCTGCCCCTCTCCCCATAGCTTCTTTTGGCTTGTGGGATTTGTTCATTTTGTAGTGCATTTATCCCTCTGTGTTGGTGCTTGCTTGGCAGGTCATTCTGTCCCCTTGGATCCTTGAGTCGGAACTGTTTGACATGCCCTGCCCCATCTTCCCAGCCTCTCCAGCTCCTCTTTTTCAAAGCCCAGTCCCACTTCCTCCAGAAAGCACCCCCTCCGTCGTGTCTGCCCAGCTCTGACCTCCTGCAGCACATGCTTGGCCCACGTCCCTGGAGTCTGTGCCCTGTGTCTGCAATCAGCCTGTGCGGCCTGCGCCCTGGAAGTCAGTGCCTGTCTCAGGCTGGATGTCCCCACAATGCCACCTTGCAGAAATCACTCCATCTGCGTGGCTTTCTGTCGCTTGGTCCCAACTTAAGAGTGACCTCACAAAGGGCCCGCTTGGCCCTGAGCCCTCACTTTGCCCGGAAACCAAGGGCACGCCCACCCCCGCTGCCGTGGGGAGGGGGCCATGCCTCCTGGGTGCCGCACTTCTTACTTGGCCTCGGGATGGTCTCTTCATTTGCTCCCTGGACCAGGAGCTCCCTGAGGGCAGGGACCACCGCGTCCTCCTCTTTCATAGACGTGTCTGGTGCCTCACATTACCCCCGGCACTCTGTAGTCAACACAAGCTGAAGGAGAACACGGATGAGGCGCGATGCTGGGGAGAGGAGGAGGCCGGGAGGGGAGGAAGATGAACCCTGTGAGGCTTTGGTCCCCGGGGAGGGTCCCCCGTGAGCGGGAGGCAGTGGAGGACAAAGGCCCGGGGTGAGGTCTCTGGCCCCACAGCAGGGCTGTCCTCTCTGAGCTTCACAGGCTCCCTGGCCAGGGACTACTGTGATGTTTTTAATGAGCTACAGCCTCCAGGCCAGCACGGTCTCTCTCTCTCTGCCCTGGCGCCTCAATGCCATGAAATCTGGGAAAGTCCGAGCGGCCCGCTGTCGGCCCAGCTGTGTTTTGCTTTGGGAGGCCAAGTCCCACTTGCCTGGTGGTGTCAGACATTTCCTGTGAGCCTGGCCAGCTTTCCCAAACAGCCCTGGCCTCTCTCCTGATGGCAACTTGGACAGGCCTTTGGTGTCCAGATAAAGGGGGTGACATAAATGCAGTGGGCACTCTAGGAGGGCGGGGTGCAAAATGAGCAGGGCCGGGAGACACTGCAGGGGCTGCTGACGGCCAGAGACTGCCTTCAGGACAGCACTAGACAGAGGCCAAGGGACTTGTGTCTCAGAAGGAAGATGCGAGGGGGCAGTGGTGGGGGGCGCATGGGAGAGCCTCGGGCAGCAGGCAGCACGCCCTACGAGAGCCAGACGTGGACTGATGTTGTCCAGCTGTGGCCTGGGCTGGCTGCAGAGGCCCGGAGACTCCCTCTGAGACTCAGGTTCAGACTTCTTCCCCAGGCTGGGCAGAGAGCCTGCCGCACCTGGGGAGCAGGAGCCAGGCAGCTGGGAAAGAGCCTCAGGAGACTGGGGGAAGGAGGTGGTTATGACAGCCTAGGACGAGCAGGCCTGGAAAACAGTGCTTCACACCCGTGCTTCTCAGCCTGCAGTGGCATGTGACTCGTGTTAACTTGTTAACATAGGAACTTGTTAACATGCAGCCTCTGATTTGGCAGGTCTGGGGTCAGCCTCTCTATTATGATCTCAGGTGATGCTGATGCTGCTGGTCCAGGGACCCCCTCCCACCTTGATGTGTGAGAGTCTAAGACTGTAGTTTGGATTCAGAGACTCCTGGAGTCCAGTTCTGGATTTACCAGCTAGCTGTGTGACATCTGCTGTGCTCAGTCACTCCGTTGTGTCCAACTCTTTGCGACCTATGGGCTGTAGCCTGCCAGGCTTCTCTGTCCATGGGATTCTCCAGGCAAGAATACTAGAATGAGTTGCAGTGCCCTTCTCCAGTGGGATCTTCCCCACCCAGGGATCAAACCTATATCTCCAGCATCTCCTGTGCTGCAGGCAGGTTTATTACCCACTGAGCCACCCTGGAAGCCCTGGTAGCTCAGATGGTAAAGCATCTGCCTGCAATGCAGGAGACCCGGCTTTGATCCCTGGGTTGAGAAGATCCCCTGGAGACAGACACAGCAACTCACTCCAGTATTCTTGCCTGGAGAATCCCCATGGACAGACCATGGGGTCACAAAGAGTCAGACACGACTGAGTGACTAACACTTTGTGTGACATCAGACAAATATCCCAACCTCTCTGAGTCAGTATCTCCTCCTAATGGGATTGCAGAGGGGAGGAAATGAGACCATGTGAGTAGAGCATGTAGTACGGTGCCTAATGTGAGCACTAATAAGATACGGGTTAGTGTTCAGTATGTGTTAACCATCAGTGGACGAGTTCTCTTTGCTATGGGGACCTGAGTGGCAAAAAGCAGGCCAACAACTGGGACGCCGTGTGTGTGCGCGTGCCGACCTGCTCTGGGGAGAAACCAGAGCCCAGCCCCAGCCTCAGGGGTGGTGTGACCCAGCAGTGGCATCAGCAGTGGTTTCTGGCTGGCTTGGCTTCTCCACCAGGACCGTTCTCACCAGCCCTATGGGGGAGTGGGGAGGGGAGGCATCACAACACTTCTCAGAATGGGAGGGACTCCACGGGGGTTGCTTCTTAGTCTGGTCTGAGGACGTAGAGGCAGGGCCCTGGGGACATCCTCGGTGGGCTTGGTCAGCACTGCAGCAACAAGGGGGAGTGTTGAGGAGGACAGGCAGGATTGGAGGAGAAATGTCTGGGAAGCTCTGAGGCCCATGGTGATGGCTCTCAGTAGACTGTTCCCTGAGAAGGCAGGCTTCTTTCCACTGTTTCTGTCCATCTCTCCCTCTCCTCCTCTATCTCCTCCTCTTCGTACACCCTGCAAAGTTAGATGTTTAAAACAATGCTGCATATATGATCCTTCAGTTCTATAGGTCAGCCATCTGACATGGGGCTCACCAGACTAATGGCAAGGGGTCGGCAGGGCTGAGTTCCCAGAGGCTCCGGGGCGGGGGGCCGGGTGCGGAGGGAATCTGTTTTCTTGCTCATTCAGGTTGTTTGTTGGCACAATTCACTTCCTTGCAGTTGTAGGACTAAGGTCCTCACTTCCTTGATGGTTGTCACTTGAGGGCCATCACGTCTAGAAGCCGCCCACATTCCTTGGCCTCTTGCCACCTTCCTATCTTCAAAGGCAGCAACAGCGGGTGAATGCTTCATGTTTTAACTCTTCCCCTCTGCCTCCCTCTCCAGCTGAATCTCTCACTGACTCCTCTGCCTTCTTCTACCACTTTTAAGGGCATATATGATTACATGGGCCCCCTTGGATAAGCCAGGACACCCCCCATTTTAAGGTCAGCTAATTAGCAACTGTAATTCCACCTGCAAACTCGATTTCCTTTTGCCATTTCATGTAACGTGTTCAAAGGCATAACATGAGGGGAAAGAGACCATGGGGGCCAGCCACACCCACACACTGCAGCCGTTCCAGCTGGGACCCTCCACCTGCAGTGTCACAGCTCCTCTGATCAAGGACATTTCACAAAGGCGGCCCTACATGAGTGATCTGGCCCCCAAACATCTCCAACACAGCTCTTACCACTCACTTACTCTGCTTCTGCCACATGGACCAGTGGGTTTTCCCTGGAATATGCCAGAGATGCTCCCACCTCAGGGCCTTTGCACTTGCTGTACCCCCTCCCTGGAACACTGTGTTCCTTTCCTAGGGCTGCCATAAGGACAAACAGAGTGGCTTAAAATAACAGAAATGTATTCTCTTACAGTTCAGAAGGGAAGAGCCCAAAATTAAAGTCTTGGTAGGGCTGTTCCTTCTAGAAACTCTGAGGACAATCTGTTCCATGCTTTCCCCCAGCATCTGAAGGCTGCCTGCAGTCCTGCAAGTCCCTTGGCTTGTAGTTGCATCAGCCTAGTCTCTGCCTCTCAAAATACATGCTGTATTATTTATGTGTGTGTTGGTGGGGGGGATTCTTGTAAGAATAGCAGTCACTGGATTTAGGGTCCACCTTAATCCAGTAGAATCTCATCTAACTTTAACTAATGACATTTGAACCACTCCCCCCCATAGCCAAATAAAGTTATATTCACAGGTTGGCAGTTAGGACCTCAACATACCTTTTGTGGGGGCAGAGGAGCACCCAATTCAACCTGCATCAAACCCTCTTCCCAGTCACATATGCACAGGGCTCACTTCCTTCCCACTCCAAGTCTTCCCTTCTCAGTGGGACTCTTGGACGCGTTCACCTGATTTTATTTTACTTAAATTTTTTTTATTGGAGTGCAGTTGCTTTGCAATGTTGTGTTGGTGTCTACTGTACATCAGAATGAATCACCTATTGTTGTCGTTCAGTCACCAAGTCGTGTCTGACTCTTTGTGACCCCATGGACTGCAACTCTCCAGGCCTCCCTGTCCCTCACCATCTCCCAGAGTTTGCCCAAGTTCATGTCCATTGAATCGATGATGCCATCCAACCACTGCATCCTCTATCAAAAGGTTTTAGGGGTCAGAATCGCTATATGTATACATATATTCCCTCTTTTTTGGATTTCCTTCCCATTTAGGTCACCACAGAGCACTGAGTAGAGTTCCCTGAGCAATACAGTAGGTTCTCATTAGTTACGGATTTTATGCTGCTGCTGCTGCTAAGTCACTTCAGTCGTGTCCGACTCTGTGTGACCCCATAGACCGCAGCCCACCAGGCTCCTCTGTCCCTGGGATTCTCCAGGCAAGAATACTGGAGTGGGTTGCCATTTTCTTCTATGGATTTTATACATAGTAGTATATATATGGGGCTTCCCTGATGGCTCAGCAGTAAAGAATTTGCCTGCAATGCAGGAGACCCGGTTTGATCCCTGAGTCAGAAAGATCCCCTGGAGGAGAGCATGGCAAACCACTCTAGTACCCTTGCCTAGAGAAGCCCATGGACAGAGTAGCCTGGCAGGCTGCAGTCCATGGGGTCGCACAGAGTCAGACACAACTGAACGACTAAGCAGCAGAAGCAGTAGTGTATATATGGGCTTCTCTGGTGGCTCAGTGGTAAAGGATCCACCTGCCGATGCAGGAGACGTGGGTTTGATCCCCGGGTCGGGAAGATCCCCTGAAGAAGGGACTGGCAACCAACTCTAGTATTTGCACCTGGGAAATCCGGTGGACAGAGGAGCCTGTTGGGCTACAGTCCATGGGGGCACGAAAGAGTTGGACACGACTTAGTGACTAAACGACAACAACTGTGTGTATGTGTCAGTCCCAGTTTCCCAGTTCACCCCAGCCTCCCCTCCCCTCTTAGTGTCCATACGTTTATTCTCTGTCTGTGTCTCTGTTTCTCCTCTGATTTGAAACTGCACCCCCCCAAACACTCCCTACCCCCTACCCAACTATTCTTTTTCTTACCTCAGTAAAATGTCAGGCCCAGGAGGATGGGGGTTTTCTCTCTCTTCTCTGCAATGTGTCTCCAGCACCTTGAACATGACTGGCTTAGAACGGAGTGGAGCCAGCAGGGCTGAGGGCAGCTCGACTCTCTCCCCGTCATCTTCACTTCTCACAAACCCTGCGGTGGGTTCCCAAAGTCCCCGTTCTGCTAACAAGGCTCGGGGGGTGTGCCGGGCCTCTCGGGGCTCTCGTCTGTGGGGAGAGGGAGGAAGGGCAGGGGCACTGGGGCAGCTCCTGACTCAGGCCTGGCTGTGCCACTGGGCACGTGTGGCTGTGTGTGCCTGCAGGGTGGGCAGGTGTAGAACTCGCCTCCTCGGGAGGACCCCTGGCATCCTTCAGCCCCATGTCTCCACTCTGGCCCCCCGGGGACTTCCTGATGTGTGACCTTTAACCTGCTCTGGCTGAGAGCGAGCCTGCAGACTTCCTGCAGGAGGTGCTGCCTCCCTTCGCGCCCAGGCCTCCTGCAGGGGCTGTAGGGACTCTGCCCCAAGGGGTGGTCCCTGCCAGTCTGCACCGTGAACCACCGCAGCGGGGACCCAGGCATCCTTCCTAACAGAATAACAAGGCATTTGGCCAGGAGATCAATGACCTGGAAACAAACCAGGTCCCTGGGGACAGGGCAGCAGGTGCAAGGAGGCAACCCCACTGTGTGTGTGCTGGGAAAGCACTGGGCTTTGGGGTCTTGCCGCTGCTGCTGCTAAGGCGCTCCAGTCGTGTCCGACTCTGTGCGACCCCATAGACGGCAGCCCACTAGGCTCCGCCCTCCCTGGGATTCTCTAGGCAAGAACACTGGAGTGGGTTGCCATTTCCTTCTCCAATGCATGAAAAGTGAAAAGTGAAAGTTAAGTCGCTCAGTCGTGTTCGACTCTATGCGACCCCATAGACAGCAGCCTACCAGGCTCCTCTGTCCATGGGATTTTCCAGGCAAGAGTACTGGAGTGGGGTGCCGTTGCTTTGGGGTCCAGCAGCATTTAAACCCTAGTGTCCTTGAAAACTATCAAGCAAGTCGCTTCCCCTCACTGCAACTCAAGTTCTTTGAAGCGGGAACAGTGATGCCCATCTCTTGGGGTGGCTGTGAGAGTTCCTTGAAATAATGCACAGAGAGTGATTAGTGGGGTGTCCAGAAAAAAATCCCTTACCGTACTTGCCCACTTCTCATGTTTATGACAAATCAGTGAGATACCCCATTTGCCAGAAGCAGTTTTTTTCTCCAACCCACAATCTGGGCTTACAGAAGGGGAAACTGAGGCAGGGCAAAGATTGGCAGCTAGGTAGCAGGCCTGTCCTGGGACCCAGGAGATCCTGCCTCTGGGCCAGGCGGAAGGCTTGCCGGGTCCTCCGAGCCTGGCTCCAGCTGAAGCCTCCTCCCTCCTACTGCCTTCTGCCGCTCTGGGCTCCAGCATCCTGCCACATCCTGCTCGCTCCTGTGGGCAACATGATCCCCTCTTGGTCCTCTCTCTTTTTCATTCCAGTCCCTTGGACCCAAGATTAGTCTCCAGTACACCCAGGACCTGATGAGAGACGGACTCACGCTAGGAAACCTTGGAAAAGCCCTTCGTCCTCCCCAGGCCTCAGTTTCCATATTTGTAAATGAGAATCAACAAGTGGATTCTCTCTGAGGTCAAGAGCTAGCGGTGTCAGACTCTGGCCGACAGCTTGGCCATTTTCTATCCACGATAGTGAAATGTGCTTATTCCCCCTTTACCCACTCTCACCGTGGTGACAAGGATACGTCTTGCCTTTCATCTGCTAAGGGCAGATCTTAGCTCTCCCTGACAGGAAGCCTCCAGTCCTCCTTGGCAAGGCTGCAGTGGGTTTAATCAGCCTGCATCTTTTATCCTGCATCACCTGCTCCCTCAGGCCCATCAAGTGGCGCCTCTCTGCTCTGTTGACTCAGCCCTGCAATCCTGAGTGAGTCAAGTTTTCAGGACCTCCGGGGGTTGAACTCCTTCCTTCCTTTTCTTTTCTTTTCTTTTTTTAGTGGTTTTTTTTCCCCTGATTTGTTTTTATAACTTTGAGCCCCAAGCTTTCCCCCCTAGGGATTTTCTGGAATTCCCCAACCCTTAGGATCATGACTATACTATTTTGAAAAGATTTAGAAGCAGAGTATGCAATTTGACTTCCAAGCTAAGCCTCTAACTAGTCTCGGACCTTGGGCAACCCACTTAACTTCACTGAGCCTCAATGTTTCTATTTGTAAAGTGGGAGGGATCTTTCCTTTCTGGAAGGTTGCGAAGATTAACTAAAATAATGTGGGTGAAAGATGGATTTGTGAACTGTAATGTGCCTTGCAAATGCTGATTACTGCTGTTATTTAGCAGTCCTGGCAGTGGGCTGAGTTATTTATGCTCCCTATACATGCCTGAGTCGCATTCAGAAGCAGGCCTCCCTGACTACCTCTGTAAAGTTTTAACCTTTTAAAATTAGCCTAAGCCACTGGACTCAACACCTGGGGATGTGCTTCATTATGGCCTCTGTGCCAGCTACCCCACAGTTGTGCAGTGCCCAACCTGCACCACTGTGCATGGTGACCCTGAACCTGGCTCTTTCCCAAAGGGGAGATATCTCCTATTTTCTTACTATTTAATATCGTAAACCTCCAACTTGAGCATCCTCTCATCTGGTTTTTAATTTCCACATTACTTTCCATTTTCCACTTTCTAACAGAACATATAATTTACTTGTTATGTTTATTGTGTATTGTCTTGTTTTTCCCCAAGTATAGTGTGAGCTGTTTTGTTCAGTGGCATATCCCCAGCTCCTAGAACAGTACCTGGCATACAGTAAGCACTCAACAAATAAATAATATATACTGAATGAACGTCTCTATCACCATGTATCTTCTGCTGCTGCCTGGAGCCAGGAAAGTTGGTCTCAGATCCCTTCCCTTCTGAGCTGACCCTCAGCTCATCCCCTGGCACGTTGTTGATCAGGAAGGGGCTCTCCCAGTCCTCCCAGCAGGTGGGTACCTGCTCACCCTGTGCCCCTTGGCCTCGGAAGTCTGGAGCCAGGCAAGCAGAGAGCAATGCTTCTTCCCTAAGGGTGGCTGGAGCGCAGACAGAATAGGGGTTAGCAGACCCTTAGGAGTGCCAGGAGTCTGGTGGGCGCTGAGGCAGCTGTAAAGGGGCCTCCTCCCGGTTCCTTCTATCTCTTAGGCCTTAGAAGAGTCCCATGAATGCTCTTCCCTGGGGCTGCAGGTTCTGAAGAGGGAGGGCTCAGAGGGGAGTCAGGGAGACGCTCACTCGTGGGCCTCCAGCCAGAACAAATGGAAAGGGTTTTATTTTCCCAAGTCTGAAGTCACAGAAGCCCTGCTGCTGCTTTTTGAAGAGAGTAGAAGAGACCTGTGTCTCAGCTGAAAGCTTCCTTCACCTCCCTGTCCCCCCCTCCCTGCTGTTTGCAGAGGGTTCTGGAAACATGGGCCACATTAAGGTTTCTGCACGGTCCCTTGGCACTCAACCCCTGCCAGCCCCACCTATCCCTGCCAGGCAGAAACTGCTTGGAGTAACGGGGTGGGTCTGAAGCACTCTGTTTCCACCGCAGAGAGGAGGGGGCCAGGCTGTGAGTGCTGGATCTTCCAGCCCCTAGTCACACCCCTGATGTCTGTCACATCATAGTCTCTATGACAGGTATTCCAAGAATTATGCAGTGCACAGCCTGTGCAACTGTATGTGGTGACCCAGGACCTGGCTTCTTTCCAGGAGGAAAGTGACTCCCATTTCCCCCATAAAGAGTGTTGCTTCAAGGCAGTCCCCTCCAGCTGGGTTTGGCTGCCGAGGCCCCTCCCATATCTCTCCAAAAGGGAGGTGGACCTTTAGACTTCATGGGGTACAGACATGCACCTCCTCAACCCACACAAATACCCGAGGGCCACGGAGTTCAGGGCCATGGCTGGCCTTAGGGTACCTATGCACGAAAACAAAAGGACACAGGCTCCAGGTGCACAGTCTTGCAAGGCTTTCGCTCTAGGCCAACGGGGTCCGACAGAGGTCGTGAGGAGGGCGGGGCTGGTGTGCCTTCTCTCCAAGCAGCAGAGCCTGCACGCCTGTTCCTTCCACCACGCTGGGCCCAGGGCAGACACTTCTGTGTCGCTCCAGCCTCTGAGTGCTCAAAGAAGGAGGGGGCCCCAGGCCTTCTAATACCTCTTCATTCCCACCCAGAGCAAGTGGGCGGATTCAAGGAAAATGGTTTCTGCTTCCTGCACACTTCTCTTCCTCCCTCTCATACTGAAGCTTGAAGGTGGACATCTGACCTAAGGGGGCCCTGAAATCTCTGATGAAGGCTGCCTGAGCCCCTTTTCTAGGATTATCCCAGAGTCGAGGATTATCAGGACCCTCCCTAGGTTGGGTTTCAGAAAGGGTCTCCCTCCTGGCCCAGCCCTGGCCCCAACTCTCTGCAGATCTCTGAGATAGGAGCTGTTTACCTCTGATTTGCCCCAGAGCCTGCAGCCGAGTGATGGAGAAAGCATCTTCCTCCTCTAATTCTCCTTTCATCATCACCACCAGCAGGATCTACTGGCCCCTGCTCTGCTCCCGGCATTGTGTAGCTGAGCTACCTGCCTCTCCTGGTTCTCGCCTCATCAAAGTCACCAGCTCAGTGACACGCGGGAAGTGGATGCCGCACAAATGTCTTTGTTGAGCCCAGTGAGGGGAGTACAGATGGATGGGGTGCGAGGTGTACCCGTCTCAGGCAAGCTCCCAGGCACAGAGGGGCAGGGAGGCTCCCCAGTGCTCCCCACAGCCCTCATCCTAGCCTCACCCTGAGTGGGTGTCTAGCTTTGTGGGTACAGTGAGGAATGTTTGGTTTCCGATTGAGTGGGGTGGAGAGTGGTCCCCAGGGGCAAGATCTCCAGCACCTTAACCAGTCCTCACAATGACCCACTGAGGAGGATACGCCCCAAGGAGGAAATTGACAGGAAGGTTGTGGTCGAGGTGAGGTTCTAGCTCACGATGGGGTGGTGGTTAGGATGGATCAGAGTACGACTTTCGTGTGGTATTAGAATGCGGTTTTAACCTTTGTTCTGTGGTTAGGGTTGGGCTAGTGTTATGTTGGAGTAGAATTTAGGACTGTGGGTTTTCTGAGTGTGGCATGGTTGCTATTTTAACCTACCACTGACGGAGCCTTATTGAGTCAGCCAGCCCTACCGTGCAAAGCACTCTACAGGCACCACTTCAGTTAATACCCATACGGCACAGAGGTTAAGAGCACGGGTCATGAGTCAGACCTCATGTCATCTGATTCTGTTGCTCACCAGCCATTTGATGTTGTGCGAATCTCTTCACCTCCGTGAGTCGAAGTGGATAAAGGGCTGAGTCACATAACTAAGTGCTCAATACATGAGAGCTGAGACTCTTGTCTGTAACAGTCAGGGTTCCAGCAGGAAACAGATGGCACACTCCAAGGGGGCAGTTTGATAAAGGGTCTATTTGCAAAGGCAGGAACAGGTCAGAGGAAACAACAAGGGAAGCAGAGTATCGGGAAATCCTGAGCCCTGCAGGTCTAAGGGGCAAGGGGTCAGTGGTTACTGGAACCCAGAGTAGCCACAGGCAAGGACCATAACAGGCCTCTGGCAGAGGAATAGAGCCCCCCACCCCACAGCCCCCGCCCACAGTGGTCCATCAGGAGGGAACTAGAGGGTCAATACCTCCACTCCCTCTGCCCTCTTGCTGGGGTCCCACGTGGGCTGAGCAGGACTGGAAGACAGAGAGCAAAGGAGCCTCCTACAGCCTAGAGTGGGGTGGAAAGAAGTCCACAGGGGCAAGTGGGAGATACCCAGCCCCTTAGCCAATGCTCACAATGATCCTATGAGAAGAATACTCCACAAGGAAGAAACTGACAGGAAGGGGCATTCCAGCCCAACTCTGATCAAGACTGGATCTCGTGCTCATGGCCATTTTGCTAAATAACTCAAGAGCAGGTGAACTCAGGCAAGCACAGAGCAGCCAGCTTGGTGTGGGAGCTGCTGAGGACTTGGCAAGGCATTTTGTGTTTTTTTCAGAAAATTCCAGAACGCTGGCGAGAAAGCCTGAAGGAGATTGTTGGGGCCATTAAAACGTTTTAATATATGCAGTTTCCAGCATCTGACTTAAAAAAGTAGTAACAACAAACATTTCAAGCTTGTGGCTGTACTCATAGCATTTAACTGACCAAAGTCCTCTAGGATTTTTGTCTGAAAGGAAAGGTTAGGGAGGGATGAAGCCAGAAGGGAACTGGAAGACAGTCAGTGCTGTTTTTCACATGCCCCAGGGGAATGTCCTTCCCATCCGGTTGCTTTGTACGGAACTGTGGCTGCTCAGGGAATGTTGCCCTCTGATGTGGGTGTGTGTGTGTGCGCGAGGGAGAGAGGGAGAGAGAGACAGAGAGAGAGAAAGGGAGAGACAGGGAGTGGGTGGAAAGCTGTACAGAGAGAACATGCCTCAAAAATCATAATGGAGATTTTTCAGGCCCTGTGAATTCTCCTTTTGAGCTCAAGGTTTTCAAATATATATCAGGTTTCGCCTCTTGTCCGGGACGCAGAGGAAGTTTCTGATTTATGGGTCCAGTAGCTTTTCCAGTTATGCAATCTGTAAATCTGCCATCAGTTAATTAATTTGCCACTGTCAGAAAAGGCACTGCAAGCTTCCCAGGTGGAAATCACTTTACCAAAGTACAGCGCTATTATGATAACAGCAATAAAAAAGGGAGTCTGAAAATGTATACTTGTTTCCACTTGTGGAATTAACTGAATCGGTGTCTTAGCCTCCCCCTCCAGTCACTGGCATGCACACACGTGTGTGTGTGTGTGTGTGTACGCGTACACACACACACACACACACACACACACCACACCCACCTCTGGAGAGCAGCTAAGGAGGAAGATTTAAGCCTTGTAGGGTAATTTTCCAGAAAAGGATTAGAAAGGGAAAATGGGTGAAATGCAAAGTCATCCAATGACCGTGGTTGTACGACTGGCGACTTAGGACTCAGAGGGGTGTGTCTGTGCATCCGTCTGTCTGTCTGCAGATGACATAGCGAAGATTGCTAAATGATTTCCAATAACGAGATGTGAAAACACATAGTTTCTTTGTTAGCCACATAGCTGTGGTTTTGTGTCCATGATTCATTGTGGAAGTGAGTAGCTGTGACAGGCATTTTGTGGGTTTTTTTTTTCTTCTTTTTTGTCCTAAAAAAATATTTGTGAAAGGTCTAAAATTCAAGGAAGTCCAGTGCTTTTTGAAAAAAAAAAAAAAATCCCCATTCCTTGCAAAATGAAAATTGCAAATCAAAACCTCTGGAGCTACCATATTTCTGCTTCCAGTTGGTCGCCCTCACCGCGGTTTCCTCCTGGAGCCTCAACTCCTCACTGCTACCTGACCTGTTCACCCAAGGGTGCACGCAGCCAGCAATGGGTGGGGGTCTTCTGAGGCCTCTGGAGGGCATCTGGTCCTCTGAGGGGTGGGGGCATCCTCTTGAGACCCCGGGCAAGCCACACCATTGGGCACCAAGCTGATTCCACATTGCGTTCTTTTTCTGAGGTCCTTGGATCAAGGTCAGAGCCCATACAGCAGGCAATAACAGTGTGTGAGGGAGCAATCGTGACATAATTTATGCCTTATAGCTAGATAAGTCTGGGTTAGACTCTCAGTTCAGCCACTTAACAGTTATGCTGTCCAGAACAAGTGATTTGAGCTCACAAGCCTTAGTTTTCTCATCTGTAAGATGGGGATACTCACCACTATAGAATTGTCAGGAAGAGTTACTAATATGCATAAATGAATCTGGCACCTTTTAAGTGTCCTATGAATGGCACTCATCTTATCTTATTTGTCCCCAAACTTTGGGGTTACTGAGACTTTTGTTTATAGCAACGGGAGTAACTGGAAACTCTTGAGAATTTGCCCAGACTACTTGAAGGTGTCTCTGGTCCCGTTGAGATTTCCCGTCATAGTCAAGGGTAAGCAGCAGGTTGGGGAATGCCATCCAGCAAAGGTCAGGCACTCAGGCTTTGAGACGCCACCCCAGCACCTCCCTGCTGTTGGTGAGAGTGGGCAAATAAACCGCTTCTCTCTCTGTGCCTCAGTTTTCTCTTCTGTAAAACAGAAAGTGATCGTTTTTATAACCTAGGATTGCACTAATTAAGTAGCTCTCAAGCATGAACAGCCTAGTAAAATTTTTAAAATGAAGTGCCTCAAGCAGACGTCTCGCACATAATCAGTTGGTAGGTTTGGGATGAGTGAAGGCTTCTTCCCAGGTCTTTTAGAAATCTGGTCCCAGGGTGGAGTTCCAGACCCTGGTAGGGCAGGCTGGTTGCAGGCTGCCAAGACTTTGACCAGCCCCTGAGAAGTATATCCTTGACCCAGGCACCAGCTGCCTCTGTCTACAGCAAGCCTGTTCGGGCAGGTCCAGAAGTGGGTAAACTCATCTGAGGTTGCAGGCCTGTGTTTGCTGTCCAATTAGGCAGGCCAACTAAGCAGTCTGTGTGTGTGTGTGTGTGTGTGTGTGTGTGTGTGTGTGTATGCTGGGGGTGGGTATACATGGAAGGGAGAGATGGGTCCCAGAGACCACAGGCTGGGAGCTCCGGATTCAGGAGGTGGGTATCTCATGGCCAATTTGGTGGTGGTGAGAAGTCCGTATACCAAGTTTCTCAAGGCTTTGGGAAGAGGTCCAAGCTCAACCTCCCCAGCCTAAAGGCCTCTTCTTCTCCTCTGATCTGTGCCCAAAGGCCCTGACTCATGTTTTCTTTCCTTCACCTCTTTACCTCCCCAGCCTCTTCCTTTTTTCTTGCACTTCTTTGGAATTCATACAACGCCAGCCTGTGGCGAGGGTGGAGGTGCAGTGGAGGGAGGAGCGTGATGAGCTTTGGAGTCCAGTAGGCCTGGTTTGGAGTTGTGCCACCCGTGAGACCCATGAGCTGGGGGCCAGCGACTTACCGCCTCCACAGTGCATGTGCCCCACAGGTGCTGGGGAGTGAGCCCCGCTTCCCAGGGCACTGGGGTCCTTTCTCAGGTGATGTTTGTTCTGCGCCTGGGACGCCGTTAGCACAGCAGTAACTGACCCAGGTGGGGTGTGTGGAGTCCTGCGGCTCCAAGACTTCACCACCTCACCCCCGTCACCTGTGGGGAGAGCCACAAATGCCCTGGGAGGTGGGGGTGGGGGAGGAGAGTGCTCTTGTCCAGGCAGGGTGGGCTCCAGGGAGGAGTCGTGCAGGATTGCCTTCCTAAGAGACCATTTTTAATCTTGTTCCTCCCTGATAAAAACACTTGCCTTCCAGGCTTCCCTTTTGTACATGAGATTCAAAACATAAGGCCTGGACTTAGGCAGAGGTTTAGTGTACAGGCCCCGGGACCTGATGCAGAGGCAGGTCACCTGTGTCCAGTGCCCAGCTCTATTAGTTATGGGCTGTATGACCTTAGGCAAGATACCTAGCAACTCCGCCTCACCTGTAAAACAGGCATAATAATAATACCCACTTCCTCATATAATGACGATTAAATTCATTTATAAAGTGCTTAGAAAAGTACCTGGCAAATACAAGCGCTGTGTAGCTACGTGCTATTATGTATTGTCATCCTTGGGGCTTCCCTGGTGGCTCAGCGGTAAAGCATCTGCCTGCAATGCAGGAGATACAGGAGATGTTGGTTCAGTCCCTGGGTTGGGAAGATTCCCTGCAGGAGGGCATGGCAACCCACTGTAGTATTCTTGCCTGGAGAATCCCATGGACAGAGGAGCCTGGTGGGCTATAGTCCACAGGGTCGCACAGAGTCGGACACGACTGAACGACTTAGCACACAAGCCCAGCTGTGGGCCCAGCATTGTGAGGACTCCACGAAAGACATAAAGAGGGTATGATCCAGGCCCCTCCTCTCCCCTCTGGGGGTCTGTGTCCCTGGCCACACCACAGCCCTTTGGATGGTCCTGCTGGACCAGAAGGAGGGGAAAAGGTGATTGCCTGGCAGGTCCCCACTAGGGCAAAATGACGTTTGTGTAGAAACTGAGGAGCATGTCCTGGTACCCTGGGCAGCCCCTCAGGGCGCCTTCTCCTCCCTGCTCTGCCCCCTTGAAGTGCCTGAGGTGTGATCTCTGGGCCTGGGCAGCCTCTCTGGCTTCCTGCCCAACTGCCTGGCCCCTCCAGGAGAGGAAAAGGGTGATGCAGCCTCAAGAGTCGTGGGCTGGGCAGCTGGTGAGGCAGGCCGCCTGCTCAGCGGTAAAACGTCCACAGCTGAGCGAGGCATCAGGGGTCCATGGAGTGGAGTGCAGTGAGGCTCAGAGAGGTTTCTCGACCACTGGGAGACTGAGGCAGCACCCACGTAAGGCTGCTCCAGCAGCGAGAGCCAGGCCTCAGTCTCCGGGTGTGCACAGCTCCGTGCACAGCTCTGCCAGCCTCTGACTCTTGTCTGCCCACAAGGAAGCAGGGCACTGCGTTCTCTCTCAAGCCGCAGGGAGCAGAGTTGGGTACAGTTCTGGGCAGGGAGGCTCCCCGAGTTCTGCCCCCTCCCTATCCATCAGCCTGGCAGGGGCATCCCCTGGGTGCTTGTGCGCAAGCTCCAGACCTCTCGGACCTGGGTGTGACCTCAGAGAAAACTCCAGGCGCAAACCTCAGAGCAGGGGGAGGTGACTCACAGGCGGCCACCCGGGTGGGGCTGGGTGGGGCTGGGTGGGGACCTCAGGCTGACCAGTGGGCCCAAAGGAGTCAAGTGAGTGGGCACAGCAGGACCAGCAGCAGGGAAGGTCTGGAGATACGTGGGGGGACCTTTTGGGAGGGCAGCGAGGCATGGGGGTGCCAGTGTTGGCGAGGCAGCATCCTAGGGCCAGACAGCGGGGGCGGGGAAGGCCTGAGTCCCCTGGGATCAGCCCAATGACCACGTCACCTCCCTTGTATCTCAAATGTCACGGGCCGAGCCCCATCCCGGGCGGGAATGCCTGCTGTTTCCTTTCTGGTATGGGAGGGGGGAGCTATTCGATTCCTGGGACAAGATGGTCCTGTCTCTCCAGGGACCACCATGTCACTGGGACAACTGTGGCTTTTTAGAGCCATGTCCTTCCTCAAGCCATGCTGAAACCTGCTCCCTGTGACATGATCCTGGGACCGTGTCTTCTGGAAATCCCGTCTCTTTCCTGCCACATCCTCCTGCCATCTGATGACGGATAATACAGTGTGGAGGCAGGAGAGTAAGGTTTAGGAGGGTGCCAGTTCCCCCAGGCCAGGCCTGCCAGGGAACCCAAGGGCCTGGGGACAAAGAATGCAGTG
>NW_011494940.1:1127572-1133996 GCF_000754665.1 Bison bison bison
TAGCCAGGGGAAACTTCTAACCACACAGCTCCAGGCCAGAGTAGATTTTGGGGGTTCCACTCCCAACTCCTCCACTTTCTACACTGTGCTGTTCAATACAGTAGCCATCAGCCATGAAGGGACTATTTAAATTTGTGCGTGTGTGCTAAGTCACTTCAGTCATGTCCAACTGTGTGTGACCCTATGGACTGTAGCACACCAGGCTCCTCTCTCCGTAGGATTCTCCAGACAAGAATACTGGAGTGGGTTGCCTTTCCCTTCTCCAGGACATCTTCCCGACCCAGGGATTGAACCCGGGTCTCTTACGTCTCCTGCATTGGCAGGCGGGTTCTTTACCACTAGAGCCACCAGGGAAGCCCTCTTTAAATTTAATTTAATATCAAACTCAGTTACTCAGTCACACTAATTGCATTTCCAAGTGCTTCAAAGCCACAAGAGGCTAGTAGTTAGCATATCGGAGGGCGCCAACTATAGAGCATTTCCACTGTCACAGGAAGTCCTATTGGACAGTGTAATTCCAGTTAAATGATCCTGGACAAGTCCTTAACCTCTCTGTGCCTCAGTTTCATTTTCTGAAAAATGGGTTAATAATAGTAGCTAGCCCCTAAAGTGGTTGTGAAAATTAGATGACATAGTGCAAATATAACAATTAGTACACAGCACAACATTATTATTATTGTCTAGGACAAGTGGAACAGAGTTCAAGTTCTCACCTCCTTACCGTGACACCTGGGAACCCACCAACCCTGGCAACTCTGATACCCAGAGGCTGGGGAGTGGCCGCTGTCTTAGCCAAGCCTAGGCCTCACCTGCTTGGCCCCCCAGACAAAACACAGTCATGAATCAGCAGGCTCCTGGCTCTGTGACAAGGCCGTAGTGTCCCCTCTTCTTCGCCCCCCAGAGCTGGGTGTCCCCTTGTTCTCTGTGGAGGCAGGGTAGATTTGCAGCAGGGGGCTAGAGTGTGATGTCTGGAAGCACTCCCTTGGGTCTCTGGGGATTTGGCACAAGGGTCATCTGATCGTGAACTGGGTGTGAGATCTGCTTGGCCAGTGAGGAGGAGGGAGGGAGCAAAGTATTGTGAGGGCTTCCCCGCTGCCTCCCCAGGACCCAGATTCTTAGGGGAGACTGAGCCCCTTGGGAGGTGCCAAGGCGTGTTCATCTGTAAGAGCGGGCTTGCAGTCCCGGGAAGGCCAGAAGCATGCCTCCAAGCAGAAGGCCATGAGTTGGAGCCATGCCCTCCTGCCTTGGTGTTCCCTCCTCTCCCCTTCTACCTCTTCAATGCCAGCATTGTTGATTCCCAGGCCCCTCCTCTGCCTGCCTTTATTTTCTCTTTTACTCCCGTGTTTCTCGAAGGGTTTCCATGTCAGAGGACCTGGCAGTCATAAGCAATACCATGAACGATCAATGCAATCAATTCCATGATTAGGGCTGGGGACAGTTTTATTAGCAGAAACTATGACTGTCGTCTGTGTGCGCTAGATAAAAAACCGGCTCTAGGCTCATGCACAGAGCCCTGAAAAGAGCAAGCCGTCGAGTGAAGTACAATGGTCTGTTGCCACATTTTCCCGTCAATATTCCTTTACTGCTTGTTCATTGGCTTTATCGTGTGCTAGCAGACAAGCAGTAGCAGACGCCAAAGTTTGGAGGCAAATTTATGGAAGCAAAATCCAAAACTGAGACTCGTCTGTTCATTAACATATTTCCCTCTTTGAAACTGAGATGTGGAAGCAGACGCAATGCCTCAGTCCAGCAGCGGAACTCTGGACTGGTTTGTTATGCGTACTCTCTTGGAATGATATCATCCCTGAACCCCCAGCTCTCCACCGGGACTCCCTTGACTGTGTCTGCAGCCCCAGCCTCTCTCCTGAGTGCTGCAGCCCAGGTGTTTCCATCGGAACATCCATCCTAAGACACCAGCACTCATCAGGTCCCAAACTGAGCCACTTCTTGGCTCTCTCCTTGAGATCTTGGCTCTTGGATCACCCTCCACCCATTCGTCTGAGCCACAGCTGGGAACTCTTTATGTATTAAATATCCTCTGAGTCCATGCCCTCTTGTTGGTCCCGTCCTTGGTCCCTACTAGCCTAGACCATAGCCAAAGCCTTCCAGCTGGCCTCCAGCCCTCCCCTCTCTGGTCTATCCACCAGCAGGCAATCTTTCATCAGAATAATAAACATTCAAAAAGCCCATCCCATCATGTCCCAGCCCTGCTTGAAGACCACTAGCATCTCAAGGCTGGTATATGGCTCCCCTGTACCCTCACACCTTTGCTGGAGTGCTGATTCCCTTGCTCAGTCTCCATTGGGGCAGAGGGCAAGACAGTCTTTGCCATCCTTGGGCCTGGATGCCTGGCACGTGGCAGGCATTCAGTAAGTTCTTGAATGAGTGAAAGGGGGTGGGCTGCTCCAAAATCTCTAGGGACTCCCCCTGACCCATGCAATGCAGCCCAGACACCTCCCTGATATTTCAAGCCCTTGACCATATGAACCCAAACCTATTCTCACAGCCTCAGTGAAATGGCAATGGAGAAATGATACGTGGTAGGGCAGCTTGAGCATAAACTTACCTGGTTTGTTAACCTGGCTTCAGTACTCACGAGTTCTGCGATCTTCAGAACTTCCCTGCCCTCTGTTTTCTTGACTGTAAAATGGGGATAATGAGTAACTCTTAGGATTATGGAGAGGGTTTCATGAGATAATGCATGAGACGTGCACTGTCGGCACACAGCCTGGCACAGAGCAAGCATTCATTAAATTGTAGCACTCATTTATTCCCCTACCACCCACTTCCCACTCCCCCCCTCAACACACACACACACACACACACACACACACACACACACACACACACAGGAAACCACTTATTAATTCCCAGGGTATCCTTCCAAGGTTGCTTTAGGAATATGCAAATAAATTCAACATGTATCCTTATTTTCTCTATTTTTACACAAAAGTTTACATGCCCCACAGCAGGAGTCAGCAAACTTCTTCCATAAAAAGCCAGATAGTAAATATTTTAGGCTTTGTGCAACATATGGTGTCTGCAACTACTCAGCTCTGCCATCGTAGAGCAAAAGCAGTTGTAGACAGTGAGTGTGGCTGGGTTCCAATTAAAATGTATTTATGGAAACTTAAATTTGAATTTCGTATCTCTTTCTCATGTCATGAAATATTATTCTTCTGATTTTTTCCAACCATTAGAAATATAAAAAACGATTGTTAAGTCACAGTTTGTACAAAAACAGTCGGTGGGCCAGATTTAGGCTTTTTTTTTTTTTCATTTTTCTATGTATCTTGGACAGCTTTTCCTATGGATGTAGAAGAGCTGTGTCCTTCTGTTTTGAGGGCATAGGACTCCATCCCATGGATGTCTCTTAGTCTGTTTAACCAGCCTCCTGCTGAGGGACACTTACATTGTATCTACTCTTTACAAAACATTTTGCTCTTAGGAAACAGGGCTTCTGTGAATGATCTTGTTCATCCATCACTGTGGACATTTACAAGTGTCTTAGGGCAGATTCCCCTAGAGGTGGAGCGGGAACATCAATTGAGGTGTGTGATTTTGTGGGGAGAGGGAAACAAAATGGGAAGGTGGACAGAGCCAAGCAAGGACTGGTTCTGGGAAAACCAAGCCGAGGCCTAACTGAGGGTGGAACTTGGAGAGTTGTCCCGCCTTGAGGCGAGGGGGTGGGGCTTTTAAACTTCCGGTTCCGGCAGTCATTAGTTTCGTGGCCATGGTGGTGGGAGGAGCCTGTGAGTTGGTGGCCTTCCGTCCAAGAGAAGCCAGTGTGGGGTGCACCGGCCACGGAGTGGGAGGAACAAGGTGGCTGCAGGCGGACCTGCAGGGGCAAAGCATCGATGCACTGGGGTGTGGATCAGTTCAGTTCAGTCCAGTTGCTCAGTCGTGTCCGCTCTTTGCGACCCCATGGACTGCAGCACGCCAGGCCTCCCTGTCCATCACCAACTCCCGGAGTTTACCCAAACTCATGTCCATTGAGTTGATGATGCCATCCAAACGTCTCATCCTCTGCTGTCCCCTTCTCCTCCTGGCTTCAGTCTTTCCCAGAATCAGGGTCTTTTCCAATGAGTCAGTTCTTCGCCTCAGGTGGCTATCAGGTGGGGTGTGGATGGGCGTTGCCAAATTGCTCTCGATATCGGTTGTATCGATGAACATTTCTACCAGCAGCATCTGAGATTACCTGTTTCTGCAGGATCTCACCAAATTAATCTGTTATTAAACTTTTGGACTTTTTGCTCATCTTATGGATTGAAAAAGGCTACCTGAGTTGTTTCCATTTGCACATCTCAGAATGAGAAAAGTTGAGCATATTTTCACATATTGAAGAAATATATGGGTCTTCTCCCCCCAGCCCCCCATGAACTGTTCATATTCCTTTGCTGATTTTTCTTCTACGGCTATTGGTCTGTCTTTTCTGTTTCTAGGAGCTCTTTAAATCTTATGAAGATTGGTTCTTTGTATATAAAAACATGATATAAATTGCACATGTTTTTCCCATTTTGTCATTTGTCTTTTTACTTTGTTTAAAGCGATTTTGGCCAAGTAGAGATTTTTTGATCATAGGGTTGTCTGGACAAGTAAATTATATGTTACATAAAACAGCTAGAATGATGTCTGCTACCTGGTAGGCATTGAAAGGATGTTTTTTCCTTCCCTCCCCTCCATTCTGTGCTTTATCCAACTGTGCTCATTATCCTTCCTTAAATATGACCCGTGCTTCCTGCCTTCATGTATTTTCTTATGTGGAATGTCTTCCTCTTCATTTTGGTCTGTGAAAATCCTACTCAACTCTTAAGCCCTAGCTCAAATGTCATGGTCTTTCTTACATCTGAACTCCTATACATCTGTAAGTCATCAGAGTTCACCTTGGATCCTAGTAATATGCACACATTTATCATGCTTTTCCTGAGCCTCAATTTCCTTTTCTATAAATTGGAGTTGCTGGGGAAAAGACTGATTTGTTTTTATTACAAAATAATACATGTTTACTGTAAAATTGTAAAAACAATTTTTTTTTTTTACTGAAAGACAGCTAAAAATATGGAAACATAAAGTTTACACATATACAGGCACTCTCATCTCCAAGGGGCAGCCACTGTTTACAGATCCTTCCAGACCTTTCCTATCCCCTTATAAATATCTGTAGGGGAGAAAGAGAATTTTTTTTTTTTCAAACAAAAACCTGGAAGTATACTGTCCATATTATTCTGAAACTTACTTTCTTCATTCAGTAAAATAACATGGGATACCCTGGTGGCTCAGACGGTAAAGTGTCTGCCTGCAATGTGGGAGACCAGGGTTCGATCCCTGGGTTGGGAAGATCCCCTAGAGAAGGAAATGGCAACCCACTCCAGTACTCTTGCCTAGAAAATTCCATGGATGGAGGAGCCTAGTGGGCTACATTCTGCAACTTACTTTCTTCATTCAATAAAATAACATAAGGTGACACATTTAAAGCACCTGGCTCAGTGCTTTATCCATGGGAGCTATAACTATTCAATGCACCATGTAGTGGTGTTTTAAGCTTTCTTTTGGCAGCAGAACATTTAGTAAACAAAATAGTATATGTGTGTTAGTCGCTCAGTCATGTCCAACTCTTTGTGATCCCGTGCGCTGTAGCTCACAGGCTCTTCTGTCCATGGGATTTCCCAGGCAAGATAATGGAGTGAGTAGCCATTCCATGCTCCAGGGGATCTTCCTGACCCAGGGTTTGAACCCAGGTCTCCTGCGTTACAGACAGATTCTGGTCTGAGCCACCAGAGTGGAAGCCCCTTTGTAGAGTGGAGCCAAGCGTCCGGTGACAGTGGGTCAAGTGGAGGGCACAGAGTCCCTCACCCACTCGCCTCTCCATCACTGTTAGAAGCCAGTGTGCTGGGTAGAATGTGAGTGCACCATGTTTACTGAGTGGCATTAATTTGGGTGTACACTGCCCAGGGAGTTCTCACTCAGCTCGGAAGATCCCAGCCAGCTGGGATTAGAAGGTTTTCTTCCCAAATAGGTTGAAAGAGCTCGAGCGTTCTCAGGCTGGAGCAAATCTTGGTGAATCTTGTAGACCAGTGGATCCTGCTTGGTTCCATGCTGGTCTGTGATGGAGACCAGCATCTGTTTTTGTTGGTTCATGAAGAAATGAAAAAAAGCCAATGAGGTGAGATGTCCATGAAGTTAAGCTTATTCCCTGGAGAAGGAAAAGGCTACCCACTCCAGTATTCTGGCCTGGAGAATTCCATGGCCTATACAGTCCATGGTCGCAAAGAGTTGGACACAACTGAGTGACTTTCACTTTCAAGCTTATTCAAATATTTCTTATTGCCATTGAAATATATTTTCTTTCATAAAATTCAGTTCAGTTCAGTTCAGTCTCTCAGTCGTGTCTGACTCTTTGCGACCCCATGAATCACAGCACGCC
>NW_011494940.1:1134578-1134763 GCF_000754665.1 Bison bison bison
GAGGCAGGTCAGGTGGTCTGGTATTCCCATCTCTTTCAGAATTTCCCACAGTTTACTGTGATCCACACATTCAAAGGCTTTGGCATAGTCAATAAAGCAGAAAGAGATGTTTTTCTGGAACTCTCTTGCTTTTTCCATGATCCAGCGGATGTTGGCAATTTGATCTCTGGTTCGTCTGCCTTTTC
>NW_011494940.1:1135114-1138958 GCF_000754665.1 Bison bison bison
TGTGGGGTAGTTTGAGCATTCTTTGGCATTGCCTTTCTTTGGGATTGGAATGAAAACTAACCTTTTCCAGTCCTGTGGCCACTGCTGAGTCTTCCAAATTTGCTGGCATATTGAGTGCAGCACTTTCACAGCATCATCTTTCAGGATTTGAAATAGCTCAACTGGAATTCCATCACCTCCACTAGCTTTGTTCGTAGTGATGCTTTCTAAGGCCCACTTGACTTCACATTCCAGGATGTCTGGCTCTAGGTCAGTGATCACATTATCATGATTATCTGGGTCGTGAAGATCTTTTTTGTACAGTTCTTCTGTATATTCTTGCCACCTCTTCTTGATATCTTCTGCTTCTGTTAGGTCCATACCATTTCTGTCCTTTATCGAGCCCATCTTTGCTGGTGGTAATAATTAGTAGTTGTGTGTGTGTTTTAATGTCTTACCTAAATAAAAAGTTGGCCAATTTATGTTGGTCCCCTAAATTTGTTTCAAAATTTTACTGATCCATGGAGTTCTGAAGTCCAGAGAGAGCTGTTTCAGTCCATCATGGCAACTTTGCCAGGACCTCCCTAGAGCAATCCCAGACAGACAGTCTTGTGCCAGGCAAGTCTGAGAACCACTATCCTATGATGAAACTGCAGCAGCTCTTCCAGGGCTGAGAGTGCACAGAACCACACCCTGCACAGCTGAGAGTACCCAGTCCCCCCCATCCTGGGGACTGTAGTCTAAGGAAGTCCCTTTCTCAGTAACATTCTCACTTGCCTCATTGCCACCAGTCTCTGGGAGCCAGAGTTGAACTGAGAACTCAAACTTGTTGTTTAGTTGCTAAGTCACATGAGACTCTTTGTGACCCTACAGACTGCAGCACGCCAGGCTTCTCTGTCCTCCACTGTCTCCTGGAGTTTGCTCAAATTCGTGTCTATTGAGTCAGTGATGATATCTAACCATCTCATCTTCTGCTGCTTCCTTCTCCTTTTGCCTTCAATCTTTCCCAGCACCAGGATTTCTTTTTCCAATGAGTCAGTTCTTTGCATCAGGTGGCCAAAGTTGGAGCTTCAACTTCAGCATCAGTCCTTCCAATGAATATTTAGGGTTGATTTCCTTTAGGATTGGCAGGTTTGATCTCCTTGAAGTTCAAGGGACTTTCAAGAGCCTTCTCCAGCACGATGGTTTGAAGGAATCAATTCTTCAGCACTCAGCCTTCTTTATGGTCCAATTCTCACATCCATACATGACTACTGGAAAAACCATAGCTTTGACTATACAGACCTTTGTCAGCAAAGTGATTTTTCTGCTTTTTAATATGCTGTCAAGGTTCGTCATAGCTTTCCTTCCAAGGAATAGGTGCCTCTGAATTTCATGGCTGCAGTCACCATCTGCAATGATTTTCAAGCCCAAGAAAACAAAACATGTCAGTTTCCACTTTTTCTCTTTCTATTTGCCATGTAGTGATGGGACTGGATGCGATGATCTTAGTTTTTTGAATGTTGAATTTCAAGCCAGCTTTTTCATCCTCCTCTTTCACCCTCATCAAGAGGCTCTTTAGTTCCTCTTCACTTTCTGCCATTAGAGAGGTATCATCTGCATATCTGAGGTTGTTGATCTTTCTCCCAGGTCGCCTCCCTCCCTGCCCACCTCCACAGGCTGGGCTGGGGCTTATGAAGGGAGATCATGGTCTCCTTCTAGGGGTGCTTTCAGCATAAGACATAGGACCTATGAAAGATCCAAGGCTTCCTCATTGGCTGTGAGCCTCTCAGAAGACTTTGATTTCTGTCATTTAACTCAAAGTTCCCATCACAGCAGTAGATGACAATAGATTGAGCTCAGAAGGCTGTGGTTGTTAAAAATGTGTTGTCACCAGATTAGTCACTTGGCCCTTTGTGTGTAAGAATGCTTGGAGAGTGTAACAAGATATTTGGGGTGTCTTTTATTCCCCTTAGATGGAGAAGAATTTTTGGTGGTTTGGGGAGAGATATTTTGTCTGAACTGTAGCTAGCACTTTTTTTTCTTTGTTCATGTGATAATTCTGACATAGTTTTCGACTTGTGACCACTTATTTATATTTACAAAGCAATCACATGGTCTCAGTGTTTCTCTTGGTCCTCACCACAGCCCGGTGAGGTGGGTGTCACCCTTCTTGTTTTAGTGACCGCTCACGTGGGCGGTGGAACTGGCATCTGCCTAGCCCAAATCCTATCCTCTCTCCTCTGTATAGACAGGTCTTTCTATGACTAGGGATTTTTTTTTCCCCCTTCTCTGCAAAGTTGAACCATTGGCCCTGAAGGGATTTGAACTCAGGATTCTTGGGGTCCTTAGCATTGAGTTCCAATTAGAGAAACAAGTGATGGCCACAATAACAACGGTGACCGCAAACTTCCAAGAAAGGACCCTTTGAGTTTTCCACCTCGACCAGATTGGAGAGCTCTCTGTCAGCAGCGTCAAGTTCAGAAATGTCCCAGGTGGTGTGGGCAGAACCTGAACTACTGCGTCCGCTTCCCGGGGTGCTCTGCGGTGCTGACACTTTGTTGAGCCGTGGTACCAGCCTAATGCCACAAGGAGGAGACTCCTGCTGACCCACCAACCCACTTACCTCTCACTCTTTAGTGAACTCTTTTAAGCCACTGGAAGGCTTGTGTTTTCTGCTGCAGTTAATTGTGCTGACTTTCTTCTGCGAGTGAAGAGCAGGTGCTCCCAGTTCTGGTCTATGACAGCTTCCAGAGCTTCCGGCGTGGTGAACGGGCCCTCTCTCCCATCCCAGCTCTCAAACCCGGGGAGCAGGCTGAAGCCTGATCGGGCCTCTCAGTGTGAGGACGGCGGTTGGTCGCCCTGAGGAAGAGCAGCACTGAAGCTCACGGGAGCCAAGTCCTAGACCGACAGGGCAGGGGGAGGGCTGGAAGGTGTCAGACTCTGAGCCCTGTCCGGGTAGGGCTTCAGCCAGGAAAGGAGGAGAGGGGGACTGCTCATGGCCTGGACCCCTGGGGCCAACACACCTGGAGTTGGGACGGTGGAGGGAGAGGGGCCCAGGACCTTATGCTGCTTGGGCAGGGAATCCAGTGGAAAGCCTAGGGGTGGGACCTGCTGGAGGAAAGCGCACCCCCAAGGCGAGTGCAGAGGCTTCTTGGCTGAGCTTCTGTTGTGGTCTGGGCTGCCTTATTGGGTAGCACAGGGATCTAGCTGCCCTGGGTTGGAGTCCTGGGGTCTGATTTACTGTTGTATAATCTTGGGCAGGTAATTACTCTCTCAGCTTCAGAGTCTACAATGCACTTATACCCACCACAGTCCAGACACTGTGGTGTATACAGTGGTTTGTACACATCGTGACAGTGACAGAGTAGTGACCGCGGAGGCTGCCTTGTAGAATGGCCTGCCTAATAACAGATACGTAAAGAACGCTCAGATTTATGAGACCGACAGCTCAAATTCCTCAGACACCAAAGACGCGAGCTGAAAATTTTCACAAGTGTTAAATAGATGTGTGAAAAAATTCAACCTCAGAAATTACAAAAAGGGAGCTAAGGTAACACTGCAGTGTCATTTACAATGATTATTACTGATTTATGAAAAATTAATAATATGTTATGCTGGTGAGGCTGCAGTCTAAATGGTACATGTATACATTTTGATGCAGCTTTTCGGGAGCACTATCTCCAGTGTATACCTAGAGCCATAAATGTTTCTAATTTTTGGAATTAATTGCATTCTAGTCTGTGGAATTAAGCCTAAAATAATCAGATCAGATCAGATCAGTCGCTCAGTCGTGTCTGACTCTTTGTGACCCCATGAATTGCAGCATGCCAGGCCTCCCTGTCCATCACCAACTCCTGGAGTTCACTGAGACTCACGTCCATCG
>NW_011494940.1:1139058-1141948 GCF_000754665.1 Bison bison bison
GTCCATCACCAACTCCTGGAGTTCACTGAGACTCACGTCCATCGAGTCAGTGATGCCATCCAGCCATCTCATCCTCTGTCATCCCCTTCTCCTCTTGCCCCCAATCCCTCCCAGCATCAGAGTCTTTTCCAATGAGTCAACTCTTCGCATCAGGTGGCCAAAGTAACGGAGTTTCAGCTTCAGCATCATTCCCTCCAAAGAAATCCCAGGGCTGATCTCCTTTAGAATGGACTGGTTGGATCTCCTTGCAGTCCAAGGGACTCTCAAGAGTCTTCTCCAACACCACAGTTCAAAAGCATCAATTCTTCGGTGCTCAGCCTTCTTCACAGTCCAACTCTCACATCCATACATGACCACAGGAAAAACCATAGCCTAAAATAATAATCATTTTCAAAATATTTCTTATGAGAAATTTTCAAACATACAGAATAAAAATTAGTTTAATGAACCCCCATACTAAAAGAATATTTTAAATATTTGTTTATTTGGCTGTGCCAAGTCTTAGTTGCAGCATGTGGAATCTTCATTGCCACATGCAGTATCTAATTCCCTGACCAAGGATTGAACCCAGGCCCCCTGCATTGGGAGCATGGAGTCTTAACCACTGGACCAACAGGAAGTCCCCTAAAAGAATATGTTAACTGAAGGAAAAAAGCCATATGAGTCAGGATGTCCACAGTTGAAAATGTAAAACAAAATAGGTAATAGAATGAATGCATTGTGATTCATCTTCATATAGACTATCATGTAGCAATTAAGACGATAAATGTGAAAACTGTAGAATTGTATCAAGTACCACCTAATATTAATCAGAGTTTAAATGATCTCTACAGATAATGACAATAGCATTTAAAGGCTATCTACAGACAATGACAATAGGTGGGGAGCCTCCTTCTCCCCACCGTTGCTTCCCCGCTTCACTCTCACAATGACAATGATATCTACAGATAATGACAATATACTTAAGCAGAGGTTGATAGGAAATATGCCAAAGTATTTTCTGTGTTGAGGTGGAGGGTGATGAATTCAATTCTTTCTCCTTGAATATTGTTGTTATATTAGTTTAACAATAATCAAGGGGATAGTCAGGTTTTCTTCCCTGAATCAATCTGTGAACATGTATTTGCTGGGCACCTATTCCACAAGCAATTTGTAAGCATGATAGGTTGTATTAATAAGAGATAAGGGGGTGCTTCCCTGGCAGTCCAATGGTTAAGATCCTGCACTTCCACTGCAGGGAATGCAGGTTTGCTACTTGGTTGGGGAGCTAAGATCCCACATGTCGCATGGTGCGGCTAAAATAAATAAATAAAATATAACAGTTTATGTGCCAAGGTTCATCGCTCATCATTCTTAAAAAAAAAAAAGATGCGGCGAGGACAGGCACTGGGCCCGGTTTTAGGGCGGAGGCAGGTCCATAGGAGTCTCAAACTCTACAAATGTCAGAGCTACATGAGACCAGTCTAACACCTTCATTTTGCAGTCAAGGGCCTTGAGGCCCAGGGAGGCTAAGTGACTTGTCCAGAATACCCAGCCAAAGCCTGGCAGTCCCACACAAAGGTGGGCATTCCCACCGAACCAGCCAGCTGGCCTGGATCCTTTCTCCCTGTCTCGGGGCACCTCCATTTTCCTGGAGTTGGTGAGAAGGCAGCCAAGTAGAGAACACTCTCCCAGTGAGGAGGCAGGGGCTGGATGTCCTGAACTGGAAGGGCACAGGGATGCTGCCCCCAGGATGCCAACCTCATGCCTTGCTTGTCTCCCCAGGACCCTGAGTGGGCTCAGCCAGACCCGCTCCTCCCAGCAGCATGTGGGGCTGTCCCAGACCGCCCGACTTTATCCAGCCCCTGCGGCCAGTGGCCAGCTGACCTCCAATGCCCTGCCCATGGGGCCAGGTCCTGAGCGGAGGGATGGTGCCCCACAGGCAGCATATCTGGACCGCCCGTCATCCTCCTGGGGTAAGGATGCCCTGTCTCCGGGTCCTCATAGAGCCTCCTTCTCCCCACCACTGCTTCCCTGCTTCACTCTCTCAGAAAGGCTGAGTTGTCACCCTGTCCCTCATCCTTTCAGCCAAAAAACAGTTGTCAAGCACCTGCTTTGTGCCAGGCTCCAGGGGTCCCAAGCCAGCTGTTAGAGAGACTGTGCCCCCTTGAGACACTTAGACCTTAACTTGTCCTTTTCCGCTCCATCTGTCACCTGTCCTGCCTTTGCGTTCTTCGTATCCAGCTGTGAACCTCACCTCCCCGTCCCCAGTCCTTCCCCTTCATCCTTTCTGCAAAGCCCGAGCCTCCTGGACCAATCTGACCAGTTGCTTCCTTAGCACCTACAGCGGGACCTCTGCTTCCCAGAGGAGAGAACCGAGCGCCCCTCAGGATTCCACCTTCGCACATTCTTGGTCGCTGCTCAGCAATCCTTCCTGGGGTGCCTGGACACTTTGTCTCTCTCATTCCTCAGAGCAGCCTCTCCAAGAGGCCCCCACCTTCCCCCGCCCCATCCCACGGCCATGCTTCTGACTCCCCAGAGTCCTCATCTTCCTGCCCCCATATGCGCCCCCCCATGCCATGCACGTCATTCCCTTGCCTAAACCCGTGCCTGAGCTGACTGCCTTTCTTTGTTTCCCATTTTTAAAGTTGAGGGGAAATTCACATAATGTAACATTAACCATTTTAAAGGGCACACCTCCATGGTTTTCAGGATATCCACAATTTTATGCAGCCACCACCACCTCTGTCTAATTACAGAACATTGCCATAACTCCAGAAAGAAGCCCCATGCCCGTTAAGCAGTCACTGTCTTCCCCCCCACCCCCACCCTCTCGCTGTCCTTAAAGATTTGCCAACCGTGGGCATTTCGTGTAAACGGGATCTTTTTGTGTGGCCTTTTGTGTCTGGCT
>NW_011494940.1:1142048-1162698 GCF_000754665.1 Bison bison bison
GGCTCCATCAGTTGGGATAGTGTTTTCAAGGTGGATCGGTGTTGCGGACAACATGCATGAGTGATCTTTCTTGCCATCTTGAAAAGGAAGCGCCCCTCCTCTTGTCTAAGGCATATGCCACTGTTTCTTGACTTCGCTGGACTTCTAGGCTGTCACTTGGCCTCCCCCCACCCTGGTTCTCCTCCCCCTTCGAACTGGACCACCCTCAGCCCTTCCCCTGCAGCATATACAGTTGCTTATAAATCTCCCATTCTTTCTCTCTCTCATAAACACACACACACACACACACACACACACAAGGTTATTTTCCTCTGTCACAGTCAAGTCTAGACAGACCTTTTATAGTTCCCTTCTCAGCCCCTATGCCTCCTGGCTTCCCTCCCCGGCCCCCAGGATGGAATGAATACCCTTGCTTTGTACATCTGCTGTCACCGCTCACGTTGAATGAAGCACCCTCCTCTTACTCTGCCACAGTGACCTCCCAACCGCTCATCCTGCCTCCCCAATCACCTGTGCACCCCAGCTGGGAGGACATAACACCCCCACTCCCCTTTGACCTCTCTGTCAAATGATTTCTGTCAATGATTTCTGTCAATGAAAACTGTCAATGATTTCCCACCACCAGCTGGATAAAGTGCCCTATGCTCGTTCTGGCCCTTAGGGCCTCCAAAACCTGACTCTCATCCTTCTTTCAGGCATTCTCTTGGAAAACTGTCTATGCTGGCAAGTCTGAGCTACATTCTGTTCTCTGCACTGGGGTTCAGAGCCCAGCTGCCTCCCTTGCCAGCTGTGTGACATGGGATACAATCCATCCCTCACTGAGCCTCAGTTTCCTTACCTGTCAGATGGGAATGCTAACTGGGATCTAGGAACATGGCCAATATTCAACCACCTTAACCTACAAAGATGGCAATTTCTAATGGTTCTACCTAAAATAAGACTCCAGAGGGTTGAGAGTGGTTGTGCATGAAGCCCGAACTCAGTTGCTGGCCTGTCGGCATCACTCAGGAGATGTTGGACCGTGAGCTGTTACCCTGCCCACACTATGTGACCTTGCATCCAGGAGGGACTTAGCAAATGCCCTTGGGATGGGTTCAAGCCAGTCCCATGTGGGCCTTTCTAGCCAGCCTCTGGAGGTCACAGCTGTGCCTCTCAGCCCTGCCCCCTGGACCCAAGCCCTCTCTCTGCAGGGCTGAATCTCACGGAGAAAATCAAGAAGATCAAGATCGTCTTCACTCCCACCATCTGCAAGCAGACCTGTGCCCGTGGGCGCTGTGCCAACAGCTGCGAGCGTGGCGACACCACTACCCTGTACAGCCAGAGCGGCCACGGGCATGACCCCAAGTCTGGATTCCGCATCTGTGAGTCCATTCCCAGCTCAGAAGGTTCCTGGCTGGCCCTGGGGGCGGGTGTGGGGGTGGGGGCTGGGGTGGGGGTTTGTGGAGAGGCAGTTGGTCAGAGGGACTGGCCTGCCTTGGCCTGGAGCCCAGATCTTCTGCAGGAAGGAAGTCCGGAGCTCTCCTACTATGGCTCTTGTGAGCTGTCTGGAATCACACAATGCTGAGTCCTCACCCAGCTCTGTCACGTGTGACTCGGCAGGTCACACAACCTCTCTGAGTCCCAGTTTCCTCATAGAAGGCGAAGGAGTAAATAGGGCCACTCCCCTCACTATCCTCCTGGTCACCATGGGGCTCAGGAAAGGCAAGGCCTAGTTATTATCCATCCTCCTTCACTCCCAGGCCTCTTGGAAAGTCCCTGCATTTCCGAGGGGACCGGGTTCCGGAAGCCATCAGACTTGGGGGCCCGGTCACCCCCCTCCCCCCACCCCGCTGGCCCACATAGTAGGTGCTGCTGTACGCTTCCGCCGCCAGTCACCCTGAGGTCGGTGTTGTAGATTTTTGCCAGATCCCCTGCCTGAACGGGGGCCGCTGCATCGGCAGGGACGAGTGCTGGTGCCCCGCCAACTCTACCGGGAAGTTCTGCCACCTGCCTGCCCCTAGGCTGGACCAGGAGCCTCCAGAGAGGGGCCCCCGCCACAGGGCCCCGCTGGAGGGCCCCTTGAAGCAGTCCACCTTCACACTGCCTCTCTCCAACCAGCTGGGTGAGTGTGGGGCTGGGGAACCACGTGGGGTGGGTGCTGGCATCCTGATAGAGGAGATGGGAAACTGAGTCTCCAGCACTTCCTTCTCCTCCATCCTCAGGGCCCAGTTTCATTCCTTAAATTTTTCTCTGCCTTTCCTTCTGAGTTCATCAATTTATTTATTTATATGTTTTTTGCCCTTACCCTCTACTGGGTGCTATGAGTAAGACAAAAGAATCTAAGGGTAGGGTCCTGACTTTAAGGAACCCATGGGTCCTGGACAGGAGAGGGAAGATGCTTCTATTATTAGGTGCCAAATAAAGGGTACCAAAAAATACAGAATTTTGTAGATCAGGAGAGAGACCCAAGAGTGTTCTGGGAAGGCTGCCTGGAGGAGGTGGACTTCATTTAGGCCTTAAACAATGGGTTGGTTTTGGTTAAGCAGAGGGGAGTGGGAGGGCTTCCAGGGCAAAGGGACTAGTCTGAACAAAGGCATGGGGTGGGAACCACGCAGGGTTGGTTGGGCTGGAGCCCAAAGGCTGTGCAGGATCCTGGGAGGAGGTGGAATCAGGAAGGTACTTTGGAAGTTGGTAACGAAGGTTCTTCATAGGAAGGTGTGGAATGAAGGAGTCTGTGCTTTGTCCTATCCTCCCTGAGAAATTCTTCTGGGGTTTGGGTAGAGAGTGAAGAAAAGGAGGAGATCTGGGGAGACACACAGGGGCCCACCTGGCCTGACGGTGGGCTGATGCCACTCCTTGGAGGGGGGGGCCCTGTGCCCCCGCCTCTGACCCCAGCCCCTGTGCCCAGCCTCGGTGAACCCCTCCTTGGTGAACGTGCACATCCGCCACCCGCCTGAGGCCTCGGTGCAGATCCACCAGGTGGCTCGGGTGCGAGGCGAGGCCGAGGAGGCCCCGGAGGAGAACAGCGTGGAGACCAGGCCATCGCCCCGGCTCCCCGCCGGCCCCGGCCACGGCCGCTGGGACAGCAACCGCATCCCCGCCCGGTCCGGAGAAGCTCCCCGGCTACCTCCCCCAGTGGTGTCCAGGACTCCGGCCCTTCTGGGCCGATGCTACCTAAGCACTTTAAACGGACAGGTGAGATCGCAGCTCCAGCCCCAGCCCCAGGGGCTTTGAGACAGTAACTGCTCCCCGCAGTGCCCCTTCTCCTTCTCTCTCCTGCTTGTTCTTAGAGAATATGGGAGTCTGCAGGGTCTCCCATTTCCCAGATGGGAAAAACTCAGAGCATAAAATTGCCATGAGTGTTGAGAGGTTGGGCAAGCCAAGCCAGGCTCCAATGGGTACCTGTCAGTGCCAGGCACATAGAAGAGGACCCAAGAGAGGCCCCCTCTGCAGGGGAATAGGGGTCCTCGGGTCCCAGCAAATCCTGAGCTCTGCTGGAGCTGAGTATAGGACCTGCGGGGCGTGGATAGAGGGGCTGTTAGATCTGGCAAGGAGTTTGGAGAGTTGAGTCACAGAGATGTAAAATCAGCAAATGCAGGTTAAACCCCAAAGCCTTGGGCATGTGAAGATAAAAGACAATTCCCTCTTTCGCTGACGGGATCCGCAGTCAGTGATGGGAAATCAAGCGAACTTTTCTGAGACCAGGCACCTAAAGACAGGGGCTAAGCCAGACTCAGGATGGTTTTCCCAGGGTTGCAGTTTGGCATTTCCAGAAACCACTCCCAAGGTTAGGGAGCTGGAGCAGGTGGGGAGTAGCTCAAGGATAGGATCCTGGGTCCCTGGAGCTTCTCAACTGCAGTCGCTGAGCATGGGCCCTGCTCGTGGGAGGTGGTCCTGGCATTCTCTGGAGTTTGATGGAGGAAAGCCCATCCTTCAGGACCCCTGTGTCTTTGGACTGGGGGCATGGATGGGGGGCAGTTTGCAGACCTCACAGAGAAGATCTTGTCTGGGTGTGCCACTGCCACCCCGTCCCCTAAGTTTAGTGTCTGGCAGGGTGGACCTCGGGTTTCTCTACTTCCTTCTGGGACAACGCCTCCCCTCCCCTCCCTGGGGTGGGGGCATTCTCTGGCAGTATGTGAGGGGTGAACTTAGGACTCAGGCTCTCCTGGGACATCTCTGTGCGGGAGAGGGAAGCAGGTGACAAGTGCCCATGGTCCTTTTTTTTCCAGTGTGCCAATCCCCTGCCGGAGCTGACGGCCCACGAGGACTGCTGCGGCAGTGTGGGGGCCTTCTGGGGGGTGACCTCCTGTGCCCCGTGTCCACCCAGACCAGGTGAGTGCTGGGTGCCAGGCTCCAGGGTTGTGAACAAAGCTCTCCCAGGGCCTGGCCTCTGCAGCAGACACCCCTCCCCAACACACACACCCCGCCCTGCGTCTCCCACCAGGGTCTCAGAGGCCAGGCCCGTAGAAAAGGCTGGTAAACTGGGCAGGCTCTCCAGGTCTGCTTCCGACTGGCGGCAGAAGCTCCTGACAGCTCAGACCTGCAGCCGGGTGAGCGTGGCCTGCCTGCTCCATCTGATGGCCTGAAAGAGGTTACTGCCTTTCACCAGTTGTTCTCACTCAGATTTTAGGAATCCCATCCCAGGCTGGGCCCCCTGGTATACCCCTCAACCCCCTCCCCAGAGGCCCCGAGGTTTTTGATTTAGAGACTCAATGTTTCCTTCATTCTCTCCTCCTCACCTCCTGCTTCCTATCTCCCAATCTTTAAATCTGGGTTGGGTACCTGCCCCAGAATATCCTGGGCCTTGGGGTATGGGAAACTCCGCTTCCCACCCCCTTTCCAGTGATGAGAAAGCCTAACGTATTCATTCATTCATTCAGTCAGTCAGTCAGCAAATACTCACCAGGTGCCTCGTGTACTCTGAGCCCTGAGAATTCAGGAATGCTGCTCTCATAGGCATTGCTCTTAAAGTTGGGAGGCGGGTGACAAGGTTCCTATGCCTGACTATGGCTCCTGCCCACTCAGCCTGTCTTCCCCTCCCCGCCCCATGCAGGTCTCCCTCCTAGGTCTGGGCCCAGGCCTGGCAGGTATTTCTTTTGCCTGTCAGCAGTCGACTTGGTGAGTCAGATTTGTGGGGGGCCTGGCCCAGAGCCCAAAGGTGGGAGCGGCAGGACTGTTCCTTACTTCAGACTCGCCTGTGGAGCAGTGATCATATTTTCCAGACTAAAAAAAAATGTGGACAGTTTGACAGTGTGATAAACTCTTTGGTGAAGCAGCACAGGGTAGTATTTAGCTTTCAGGCCTGAGTGTCCAACACACGATGGGTACCAGTCCCAGCTCTTACCTGCTGAGCTCTATCTGCCTCGTCTCCGATCTGTGAAGTGGAGACAGGAACGGTGCCAGCCTCATGGGGCCGCTGTCAAGAGTCAGTGAGATGGTGCCTGTACCTACCATTAGGGCATTTCATGATGCAGTTGCTCAGTCGTGTCCGACTCTTTGTGACTCCATAGACTGGGGCCTACCAGGCTCCTCTGTCCATGGGATTTTCCAGGCAATAGTACTGGAGTGGATTGCCATCTCCTTCTCCAGCGGATCTTCCTAACCCAGGGCTCGAACCCGGGTCTCCTGCATTGTAGACAGACGCTTTACCGTCTGAGCCACCAGGGAAGTCAAACTGTTAGAAAGTATCCCTCCAAAAAGGGTAAAGGGACTGGCCCCGTCGCTTGGTGGGGAAGTGTATGGAACTGCTCAGCATCTCCCCCTGCAGGCCAGAGATGTTTTCACCACTTTGCTTCCTCCTGGTCAGACCCACCCTTGAGACTTCCTCATACCACACTCTATTCAGCCAACACTGATGAAGTACCCACAGTGTGCAGCCCTGACCAAACAGTGAAGAACAGGTAGAAACAGTGCCGCCCCTCTCAAGCGTACAGTCTGGTGGTGGAGCGGGGTTGCAGACAGCAGAGCTGGGGCCGTGGATAGCTCCTGCAGCACTTTTGTGCAAGTGAGTGAAAGGTGCCCCTTCCACGTGTTCAGAATAGTCTTTATAATTAGACAAGTGCAGGATGCCAATGATTCTGTCAGATGGCATCCTTCTGTGCAGTGTGCAGCCTGCACATCCGTACACTGTGGGCTAGGAGGTCCTTCTTCAAACTGGTGGATCAGGGAAGGCCTTTGTAGGAGGTGACATCCAGGATGAGGTCTAAAGAATTATTAGAGTAAGCCAAAGAGGTGGGGAAGCTCCTAATAACCCAAGAAAATGGCATAGGCCGGCGAGATCAAGCGCGTGAGAACATTTCCTGGAGCAGAACACGCCCAGGGCTGAGGCCTCACCCCCTCCCTGCACCAGGTGGTGCCTCTGAACACCACCTCCCTGACTGTGTTCAGCACATCTCAGCAAGCTGGGCACCAGGGTGCAGACCCTGGAATGTTAAGCATTCCCCATACTGAGCAAGAAATTACAAAGACAGGGCAATGTCAACATTTAAAATGTGGTAAAGTGCAGTTGGGCATTGTGGAGAGAAGGGGCAGGACGCTGGGGAACCTTGTTTGTATTGACAGGGTGCCAGACAGCTCCACGCCCAAGCCTGGGGAGCCGGGGTGAGGAGTGTTTCTTTAAGTAGGCAAGACAGGCAAACTACTGTGCAAGACTCAGGAAAAAGAAGGTGAGCGGCTGGGGTGGGTTTGGGAATGGTTGGCAAGACAGACATGACTCCTGTGTTCTAGAATGTTCTCAGCCCTGGTGGCTTTGCCCCTCTGAACCTCTACTTCTCTTCTGATAAAAACACTACTGTACCCTTCAGGGAAGGGCTTTGTTGCTCCCAACAAGGTAGTCTAATAGAATCAGGGGGTGAGGGAAGTAATAAAGCCAGAAGCTGGGGTGGGGGAGGAGTCACGTGTGACTTCATACTTTCCCTAAATCACCTTTGACTCCTGAGGCTGTACAGGACGGTTGAAGAAGGTCCCTGCAGAATACTGCTATTTGTGACATGGGAAAGGACTGCCTTGATGCTCAGTTACATGGCTCAGACAAATCTCTTTTCTTCCAAAAAAAAAAAAAATTCCTCAATGTCTTCTTTCTCAAGGAAGCAGCTCAGGGAGTCAATCGAGGCCAGCCTCTGGTCCCCCGACCCTTTCTCCCTTCACTCTGAGTGGCAGATGCAGCTGACCTGCCACGACCTGGCCTGAGCCACATCTTCCTGACCCTTGGGCAGTTATCAGAGGTCCTGGCTCAAGAGCTGTGGCCGTTTGCCCCACCAGGGTCTGGAGAGCACACAGCCCTCAAAAGCCACTTTGATTGAGGCCACATTTTTGAGTTTTCACCCAAGAAAGACAGACATCTGTGTTGACTGGAAAGTTGGCCACTGCCCCATCTGGCTTGGCACTGGCCCCTTTGCTGCGGCAGGCGGGGCTGGCACACGGCACGCGGCCCGCAGTGGTGGGCCCCAGCTGTTTGCCACGAGACCATGTCTCCATCTGCCTGGTGTGGGATGAGTTCACCTCGGAACCCAGGCCCCTCTCTGTATCTTCAGGGAGAGCCGATTCTCTTGCTCTGCCCCTTCAAGGAATTATACAACTTTCCCTCTGAAAAAGCAATCATAGCTGCCAGTTACTGAATTTTTACACTATGCTGTGCTTTCACGTGCGTTATCTCACTTCACTGTCGTGACCACCTGCAAGCTAAGGATCTTTATCCCCATTTGTTGGGGGAGAAAAATGTAGCTCAGAGAGGGCTAAAGAGCTTGTCCAAGGTCACATAGCTAGGACCAAGGAGCTATATTTCAAATCACACTGTGTCTAATGCTTAACGGATCAGGATCTCCATAATCAGTGAGGGGGGTGAGGGGACTAGTGAAATTCACTCAGTCATGTCTGACTCTTTGCGACCCCATGGACCATACAGTCCATGAAATTCTCCAGGCCAGAATACTGGAGTGGGTAGCCTTTCCCTTCTCTGGGGGATCTTCCTAACCCAGGGATTGAACCCAGGTCTCCCTTATTGCAGGCGGATTCTTTACCAGCCAAGCCACCAGGGAAGCCCAAGAATATTGGAATGGGTAGCCTATCCCTTCTCCAGCAGATCTTCCCAACCCAGGAATAGAACTGGGGTCTCCTGCATTGCAGGCAGATTCTTTACCAACTGAGCTATCAGGGAAGCCCTGGGACTGCCTGATCTGTAATCAGTAAGGGGTCGGGTGGGGGTGTTGGGACTGCCTAAAGACAACACCAGTCAGGATACTAGACCAGGATTTTAGTCAAGAGGGTGCATCCCAGGACTGTATTCCAGGTGTACATGAAAGCCAGCATCCAGCCAGAAGACTGGATTGAACAGACAGGCAAGGCACCAGCCAGGAGCACTGGTCTGAGTTAAGGGCGATGTGTTGAAAAAACATGGGGTGGGGGGAGGAGCAGGTAAGCTTGTTCTGTGTGGTTTGGTGAGAGGGGGAAAAACAGATGTATGGAAGTTTCTAGTAGGCAGAGCTCAATTGGAAGCTGAGCAGTAGGGAGAACTTATTAAAAACTGCAGCTGTCTAGCTCTATAGTGGGATATTTCCAGAAGTCCTCAGCCCCCCACCACGAAGAGTGTGCCTACCAAGAACTAGTGAGTGGAAGGAGTGGGAGAAGGAACTTGATTTTCAAGGGGATGGAGGTTTATGTAGATGTCTGGAAATTGATTTGAAACTCTCAGTAGAAGGAAAGCCTTGGTTTGGGTTGGTTTTGCCATGATCCTTGCCCACAAGGGGTGTTCCGGCTGTCAGTCTGTGATGTCAGCCCCTGGGGAGAATGGGCGTGTGAAGGTGATGTCTGAGGGGGCTGGGGCACAGAATCCTAGTGTGAGTCATGGCAGCATCACCCCGTCACGTCCTCCTGTGTGTGTGTGTGTGTGTGTGTGTGTGTGTGTGTGTGTGTTAGTTGCCCAGTTGTGTCCAACTCTGTCCCACCAGGCTCCTCTATCCATAGAATTCTTCGGGCAAGAATACTGAAGTGTGCTCTTAATTCAGAAGGTGTGATATGAGCCGGGCACCATGCTTGTTCTCCTTTCATTGCATGCTAACCACACCTCTAGGTGGTGTTACTATCTTCATTTTATAGATGAAACTGGCCCTGAAGCTCCAGGTCTATGTGACCCCAGCCCTCTAGTTCTAATTGCTCTGTAATCTGCTTCCTCTGCCTCTTGGCTTGGGCATTCGCTGAACTAGAGGACCTGGGCCGGGGGAACAGCTGTGCCGGGGTGGGGCTCCTGTTCCCTGCGACTCTGGGTCAGACGCCCAGTCTCCTGCCCTAAAGAAATGAGATTTTCCAAATTGCAGTTTGTTGGGCTGAAAAAAGTCGTGATTCTTTGGCTCAGGGTTGTTCTGAGAGCTTCCAAGGGACTCAGAGCCTCCTGGGAAATGTGTCTCAGCTCACGTTCACACCCTTCCTACCCCCGCAGGGGTGTCACTGACACATGGCATCTCTGGCCTGGAGAGCCCCAGGGAGCGGTGGGGTCGGGTGGCTGGTGTGGTACCCATTTGAGCCAGGTGTCTGACCAGACCCCTCCCTACCTCATGGTTCATAGTGACCGAGACACCCATTTTGACTTCAGATCCACCCTGAAGAAGCAGTCAGAGCCCATCTTTGGGTGGGATTTCTGCATCACTGGTAGCAGGGAGGGTGATCCATTAGGACTTCACCACCAGAATAATGGACATTATGATAATAATCAATATGTGACAAGCCTCACGCTCAGACATTTTCTTGCTTGTTTAGTGTTCACAATAATGCCCTGAGAAAAGAATGGTCATCTTCATTTTACTGATAAGAAAACCAAGGCTCAGAGAGTTACTTGCCCAAGTCTCTCCAGCCAGTAAGGAGCAGCCGGCCAGCTTGTTGTCCTTAAAACTGTGTTGCTGGAAGGGAGGGAGGGAGGGAGGGAAGGAGGGAGCGGGGAGGTCCAGGGGAGCATCTCCAGGGACTGTGCCAGGCCCTGAGCTAGCTTTAGTCTGATGTTGATCGTTTCAATAAAGTTAATCCTCACAACAACCCATAAACTGAGTTTCTATCCCACTTCTACATGGGAAAAAAATTAAGGTTTTTTTTTTTTAATTGAGGGAGATTAAGAAGTGTGCCCCAAGTCACACAGCTAGTCAGAGTGGAGCCAGGAATTAGATGTGAGCCTGCCTGCCCCAGCACCCACACCCTTTCCGCTGCCCCAGGGGAGTCGAAGTTTTCTTTCCAGCTTACCCGCCAGAGTTTGCAAATCAGGACTGAAGCTTCAGCCTGTACATGTGCCCGTGTGTATTGAGTGTGTGTGTGTGTTCTCTGGACCCTCCACATCTCCCTGCTACAACCATCTGTCATCACAGACTGAGATCAGCATGGCTTGTAAACAGCCCCGTAGCCAGACATATGTCTCCCCCCATCTCCTCCCCGAGCTCTGTCAACAGAGTCAGGGCCAAAACTGTCTCCAGCAATTAGTTTGCCCTTGTTGAGGCCTCCTTGGGGATTCCAGCAGCTGAGGGTAAGAATCAGCAGGACAGGGGCAGGCTGCAGCCAGTGGCCCTTCTGCTTCCTTCTGAGAGCAATGGAGGGTTGGCAGTGAGTGGACAGGGCCCGAGGCCAGGGCCAGAAGACCTGAGCTCCCGGCCCACGTGGCCCAGCTTTCCTGACCAGGAAAGTCACACACATCTGCCCGACCTGCTTCCCAAGCATCTGGGGGTGTTCAGACTCCTTGGACTTCAGGTTGAGTCCAGCTGACCCCTCATCAGCTGCTTTGGCCTCTCAGGTCAAGGTCCCAACTGCAAGGCCACTCTGCAAGAGCCTTTTTGAAACACCCACAGGAATCCCAGCTCAGCACTGTCTTTCCAGATCCACAAGTCCTCTGCTCTCCGACCCTGGTTTTATCTTGATCTGGCTGAGGGGCCACAGGAGGAGTACAGGGTCTTCATTGTTTCCTTTATCAATTCTATATGATTCTCCCATTGTACACATTGTGGAGCATTTGCCAAGGATCTGATTAATTCCCCAGCATCTGATGAACTCCTCTGACCTCCTTCAGCATGACTCCACCTTTTTTTCTCATTCACTCTCTTGATCCCTTGTTCTTAAAGAGGAGGAGGTCCCAGGAAGAGTGATAGGTCTCCTTCTGGGCAGGTATCACCCTATGGCCTCTGGACCCTAGGAATTCTTGTCCTAGACAACTCCTAAGGCTTGTCATGAATTCATGAATTCATTCATTCATTTGTAGTTAGTAGAGGGATGGTTCAGAATTTGTCTTCTGGAGCAGATTCATAATCCCAGTTCCATTCACCAGCTGGGTGACCTTGGACATGTGTCTTAACCTCTTTATGCCTCAGTTTGCTCATCTGGGCGTTGGGGATAAGATTAGTATCTCCAAGGGCTGTTATGAGGATTAAATAAGTTATTACCTGTAAAGCCTTTATAAAAGGGCCTAGCCCATAGTACAAGATATTTTGCTGTGCTGTGTCAGTCATGTCCAACTCTTTGCAACCCCATGGGCTGTAGTCCACCAGGCTCCTCTGTCCATGGGGATTCTCCAGTCAAGAATCCTGGAGTGGGTTGCCATGCCCTCCTCCAGGGGATCGTCCCAACTCAGGGGTCAAACCCAGGTCTCCCACACTGTAGGCGGTTTCTTTACCTACTGAGCCACCAGGGAAGCCCAAGACTACTGGAGTGGGTAGCCTATCCCTTCTCCAGGGGATCTTCCCGACCCAGGAATTAAACCAGGTATCCTGCATTGCACGCAGATTCTTTACCAGCTGAGCTTCCAGGGAAGCCCACAAGCCTTTTTAATGCTTGCTACTGTATTATTCATTCCATTTTGACTGAGTGCCTGTATTGTTCCGTGTGCTGGGCGTGTTTCCAGAGACATAGCAATGACCGTGAAGGTAAGGTTCCTGTCCTCACAGAGTTTACACTTTGTCAGGGGAGCTTTATAAAGAGCTTACAGTTTGTCAGGGGAGATGGACAAGCAAACAGGCAGCCACAGTACATTTAATCACTATGATGAGGGAAGGCCTGTGTGCGTTGGGAGCACTTGAGAGATGTGCCTGGTGATACCTGCTCTATCCCATCAATGCCAAAATCTCACCCAGAGCTGTGGATGGGTGCTGAGTTCTCATCCTAAGCCAGGGTCTCTCCCTTCCACATGGTCATCTGAACTTTGGTTTTCTTTCCCTCAAAGAGATATAAGCAGATTTTTCTGGATCGGATGCTGTACTTGTCCTTACAGAAGCTAGGAAGGAGCCCCTTATAGATGACTTGGCCTCTGTGAGGTGTGAGGAGAGGCGCTGAGGGTCCTGCTAAAGTGGGCATTTCACCAGGAACACTGGCTTCGGCATTTCTTTCTAGAAGCCTGCCCCTGCCAAGTGTTGTCCAATCAACGGTTTCTCTTCAGGCCAGTGAGAGGGCAGAGTCCTCTCGGGAGGAAGGCGCTTTACAGGAAAAGCATGTGTTTCCAGACTCACGAGAGAGCCCAGCTGCTCTCAGTTCACATGTTCCCTGGTTCACAGGGTACAGGGTTTCCTGCGGGTGCCATGGCTGGGTCCACCCTTCCTCTGAGCCCAGCTCTCCACCACCCCTCTCCTGTTTGTTAAAGAAGCAAAAAGTTTGTGGCATATATGTATACATATGTATATACGTATTCGGAGAAGGCAATGGCACCCTACTCCAGTACTCTTGCTTGGAAAATCCCATGGACGGAGGAGCCTGTTAGGCTGCAATCCATGGGGTCGCTAGAGTCTGACACGACTGAGCGACTTCACTTTCACTTTTCACTTTCATGCATTGGAGAAGGAAATGGCAACCCACTCCAGCGTTCTTGCCTGGAGAATCCCAGGGACGGGGGAGCCTGGTGGGCTGCCGTCTATGGGATCGCACAGTCGGACACAACTGAAGTGACTTAGCATAGCATAGCATAGCATACGTATTTCAACTTCAATTTACAATCCTTTGTTAAAGTTCTGCCTAATTTCTCCCTCGGGGCACCAGCTTACTGCCCTGGCCTCCTGGCTCCCCGCTTCCTCCTCTCGGGGTGGGGGAAGCACCCTTCACAGCCAGAAGCTTGGTTGCAACCCTGACTCAGCCCCTTCTGAGAGTCACCGTCCTTCCTAATTTGTTAACTGGGGATAATGACCCCTGCCTCGCGGGGTTATTGTGAGAGACGGGACCATATGCGCCCAAGGGCTCCAGCCTCCGACGCGCCGTCCAGATGTTCCCGGCCCCCTGGCATCCGCCTCGCGCCATTCCTTCCCACCTTCTGCTCCTCATAAATCAGCTTGCTTTTTGAGTTTCCCCAAACAACTTCCCCTCGTGCTTTTCCTCCTCCCTGTCCTCAGTTCTTGCCACCAGGCGCCAGGCCAGACACTCACATTTCCCAGCCTCACCCCCATCCATCTTCTCAATGTCAGCAGCGTTTCCAGATCCCTTGCTTATCTCTGCACTGCGGCCTTTTAGGCTGTTTTCCCCCATGTGGATGACGACATGCAAACCCTGGGGAAGACTGTTTGCGGAAAATATGTATAAATATGTATACATATGTAGTTGGTGATGGACAGGGAGGCCTGGCGCTGCGATTCATGGGGTCGCAAAGAGTCGGACACGACTGAGCGACTGAACTGAACTGATATATATTACAACTTCAATTTACAATCCTTTGACCCCCCCCCCAAAAAAAAGGGAAGTTTTACTAATTTATGGCTTCACTTGATCTCTGTATCAGGCAGTTCCAAGCATCCTCAGGTGAGAGTGAGCCTTCCAGGGAAACACAGCGCCTCCTCATGTTTGTCTTCCGTATCACAACACGGACCGCACGACAGTGTTCTGCTTGTGGGTTTTTTCAGTTAGGTGGTCTGCTGTTAACTAAAGCAACACTCACCAAATGGAGAAGTGACTCTAAAACATTCTTGCAAAGAAACAGGATTTAAAATAATACGAATAACTGCAATCATTTAAAAATGCAAGGCTAACGATTCTCCTCTGACAGGTCATTAGCTATATTCCAAGGTAAAAGTAACAACGGCCTCTCACATGGGACCCAAAATGGACCCCAGGAGTCAGATGATCAAGAAGGCTATACGAAAATACAGCTTATATCTAGCATCATTAATACCAAACCCCACCTTCAGTGTGTAATGTGCCCAGAGATAACAGCTAATGATGAACTAAAATCTATCTTGATTAGAAAGAACATTTTAAAACACCAGAGGACTTCTCTGGTAGTCCAGTGGTTGCAACTTTGAGCTCTCAGTGCAGGGGCATGGGTTTGATCCCTGGTCAGGAAACTAAGATCCCACATACCAAAAACAAAAACAAAAATAACAAGTGAGTGCATACTTTGCTGTACAATTGGATGAAGGTATCTTGGACTGCAAGGAGATCCAACCAGTCCATCCTAAAGGAGATCAGTCCTGGGTGTTCATTGGAAGGACTGATGCTGAAGCTGAAACTCCAGTACTTTGGCCACCTCATGCGAAGAGTTGACTCATTGGAAAAGACCCTGATGCTGGGAGGGATTGGGGGCAGGAGGAGAAGGGGACGACAGAGGATGAGATGGCTAGATGGCATCACCAACTCGATGGACATGAGTTTGAATGAACTCCGGGAGTTGGTGATGGACAGGGAGGCCTGGCGTGCTGTGATTCATGGTGTGCAAAGAGTTGGACACGACTGAGTGACTGAACTGAACTGAATAGGTATTCCTAATGCCTCTCTTGGTACTTGCAAGAATCTATTTCAACAATAAATATATGAAGAACTATCTATTGTGTAAGCCACTAAAGGCTGAATCTATATGGAAGATAGAAGAACTATATTCTCAACAATATATGACTTCTTGAATAAAGATAAGATTTACCCAATAACTCTATAATCTCAGTTGATGTTAGGACCAGCAAGGTAATGGAGCTGAAGAAGACTGTTTGTAATGTCCCCTCACCAGAACCTTCATAGGCAAGCTATTGCCACAAAGGAGTCAGAGCTAGGAGAAGATACGTTGCCACAGGAAATCATCACACTGTTAACTTTATAAAACAAGACATTAAAAGTATTATGGTATCTTTACAGAACTTCGTGTTGCAACAGTATCTGTAGAATCCCTGTACCCTTCAGAATTAGTGGCTACAACTTGACAAGGAAATTATCAAACTGAAACATGAATTCTTCTTTGTTTTTTTTTAAACAAAATGATAGATGCTCCACATTTGTTGCCTTTACCTTTGATGACAGGTAGCTGTCAGCAGTATTCCATCTGCTAGTGCTTTTGAAGAAAAAAAATATTTAAATAAACACATCTTCAAAGGACTTCTTTGGAGGTTGACATATAAATCTGTCCCTCCAAGGTAGTGGAGATGTTTTCTCTGTTCCTATTAGATGTCAGTTGTGTTTTTTTAATGCACACTTCTTTTCTCTCTCTCTTTAAAGTAAAGGGGAATGTTGTGAAATCAAGATAGGAGTTATCAGCACCAAAGTACTGAGAGTTATTGCCGGGTTGGTCCATCTGGACTCAGACTGCTGCCCAGTTTTGTTCACTATAATCTTCAAGCAGGGATGCTTTCCAAGCAAGTCGTGGTGGGAGAGAGCCTTTTGAAAATGGATGTTGGAAACAATCCCATCATCGTGTGATTTGTTGCTGTAAATCCACTCATTTGCATACCTGAAAAACTTGAGAACAGGTTTTCTAACGTTTTTGAATTTGTCAGCGTAACTAACTGACCTTAGGGAACATGAAACTCTACTAACCAAATGTCAACATGGTTGAAATTGCATCACACAGTTGGTGAGTGTGAATGAATGAATATCATTGTTTTATAAGCGCAACCAGCAGTGAGCATCTTCCATCTCTGTCTGAGATTCTTTGTCTCAGATAATGCTGTTTATGGCAGCATTAAAATTAAACATCAAAAGAAACCGAACTTAGAACCCGACTGTGAATTGTCATATCCAGATGTTTAAACACTAACAAAATAACTAGTTGTGTAAGATGCAGCCATTAGGAGAAGGTGGGTGATGGGCACACGGGACCTCTGTACTATCTTTTGCAACTTCCTGCAACTCTATAATTACTTCACAAACAGAAAGTAAAAAGTGAATAAAACTTGTTCAGTCACATGTTTTACAACATTGATATCATATAATATAAACTGTATCTAATATTATAACTATATACAAGATATATAGTCACTTAGTATCATTTTTAGTTGTAGCAAGGTGCACTGAGAGTAGCCTGGTGAGAGCCAGGGAAAGGATTTTGGCCAAGGAGGCACAGCTGCCCAGGGCGATGGCTTGGGGGGCTGAGGCCTCATAGCTGCAGGGTGGGCTGGACATCCAGACTGCGCCCCACTTCCCAGCATGGGTGACAGAGGAGCCCAAGGGCCCTCCACTGAGACCTGTCTGTATCTTCACTCCTTAGCCTCCCCGGTGATTGAAAATGGCCAGCTGGAGTGTCCCCAGGGGTACAAGAGACTGAATCTCACTCACTGCGAAGGTAAGGATGACCAGGCCCAGGGCTGGGCTTGGGGAGCCGAGATGACAGAGGTACGATAATGCAGAGAGACGCTCCCCCGTGACAGACGTAGCGGCTGCCGCTGTCGGAGTGATCTTCGCTGGGCCAGTAAGCCCCAGCTTGGGCCAGGGGGGTTGGGGGGGGGCGGTGGCTGCCAGCTCCAGGGCCTAAGGAAGTCAGAGGGTAATGATGGTGCAAGCTGAGCGGGGCCTGGGAGCCAAACTGTCCCCTCCGCCACTTCTCCCCCGACCCCCACCCAGATCTAGAGCTGTGTGGTGCAGCAACTCAGGGTGCTCTCCCCGCATATCCACTCCCCTCCTGGGCTGCTCTCCCTGGAACAGGAGGACTTTGGACTCCAGGGTGGGAGATCAAGTCAGTCTGCAAAGACGGGATCTCTGTGGACTTTTCCCAGCAAAGCCCCTCAGCTTCTCAGGCCTCCTTCCTGGAGTGGGGCAGGCACAGGCAGAGTTGGGGCCAGGGGAAGGAGACCCTGAAGCACAGTCCCCGGACCGGGCTGGCCTGACTGGCAGGCTCTGTGAAGCCAGTGAGGCCTGGATGCTCTGCATTAGAGACCCTCCCAGAGGGACAAGGCCCAGGGACACCTCAGGACCAAAGAATGGGAAGGGGGGCGCTCAGCCATGGCTCTGAGCAGGGAACCCTTGTTGGCGGTGGACCTGGCAAGAGGTATGATGTGAGCTGGGCCTGCCAGCCCCTGGGAGGCTCCTGGGGTTGAGACAGATGCCCTTTGGGGAACTGGATAAATCGCTGTCTGTATGGTTTGCTTTGGGTGAACCCAGATTAGAGGCAGGAGACAGATGGCCTCCTAGATCCCCTCCCTTGGAGGGTTCTTCAGGAGAGAGGAATCTGGGCTATCTCTGCCTATGGGGATTTCCAGCCCATGGATAAGAACTGGTGCCTGGACCAGGCAAAAGGAGAGGCCTCTGATCCAGCCCAGCCCGGAAGATCTGCCTTCTTCAGAGGCAATGAAGCAAGGACCTCATGGCCAGTGGGTGTGCAGAGAAGTTAGTATTTTTGCCCTTAGAGAATGCAGTGGGGCTGCTCGTATCTAAACCATCCCCAGTGGCCTCTCTGCCTGGCAGGTCTCCCGGTCTGCAGGATTAAAGGGATTCCCAGGATCTCAGATGGGCTCTCCACCTTCCTTCCGCTGAGCTGCCGAGGGGCCCTCCCCAGGAGACCCTGCCCCTAAAACCTCCTCCTACCCATGTCTGTGGCTGCAATCTCCCTGTCTGGGATGCGACCCCGCATCTCTGCACCTGTAGGAACCGTCCCTATTGTCTCCATCCTTGTCGCCTACTTCCGCAGGCTAATCTGGGGGTATTGCTATAAACTACAGGCTAATCTGGGGGTATTGCTATAAGCTGCATGCATTGCTCTAGGTCTTAGTTCACAGTGATGGACGAGACACAGCCGCTGTCCCAGGTGAAGGCAGATGCCGTAACAACTTCACACAATGAGAGAAGTGCTCTCGAGAGGACGAGGCACTGGGTGCTTTGGCATCCTTTCCAGACTGGAAGATCAGGGAAGGCTCCAGGTGATACTGGGCTTCCGTGATGGCTCACTTGGTAAAGAATCTGCCTGCAATGCAGGAGATTTGATTTGATTCCTAGGTCGGGAAGATCCTCTGGAGAAAGGATAGGCTACCCATTCCAGTATTCTTGGGCTTCCCTCGTAGCTCAGCTGGTAAAGAAACTGCCTGCAATGCGGTGATATCTGACCTAGACTTTAAAAACGAGTGTGCTCTGCTGTGTGCTAAGTCACTTCAGTCGTGTCTGACTCTTTGCAACCCTGTGAACAGTAGCTCGCCAGGTTTCTCTGTCCATGGGATTCTCCAGGCAAGAATACTGGAGTGGATTGCCATTTCCTCCTTCAGTGGATCTGCCTGACCCAGGGATCGAACCTGCATCTCTTGAGTCTCCTGCATTGGCAGGCAGATTCTTTACTACTAGCGCCACCTGGGAAGTAGAGTAGGCTTGGCCAACTAAAAAGGGACATGGGGATTCTAGGCTGAGGGACCAGCATGAGCCAAGAAGCAGTTTGGGCTAGCTGGAGTACCGCCAGTGTATCCACAGGAGATTACACAGGCATCCCAGGGTCTTATCAGAGCCACCGATTCAGCCACAGGCTTTTGGAAAATGGTGGAGAGCCTTGGATACCAGGTGAGAGTTTAGAGGCTCCCTCTAGGAGGTGATGGGGAGCCCAGAAGCTTCTCAAGCAGACAGGAGGCAACTCAGATTTGTGTTTAGATGTCACTCTGTCCGCAGTCTGGAGGCAAACGGATCGGTTCCCTTCTTATCTCTCCCTCCCCCAATAGAACATCCAGCAAGGAGTAGCTCCCCTTGGTGCCCAAGCTGGGTCATCTTTCAACATCTTTATTCCTGTGCCCAGTGCCTACTCCCCCAAAAGCCTGTGGGCAAGCAGGTGGCTCTGGGCTGCCAAGTGTTACCTGCAGGTCCCAGAGCTGGGTGCCCATCACAGATCATCCATGTTCACCATCGTCAACAAAGGTGCCATCGCCAGGAGAGCTTCTGACATCTTGGAGTGTGAGGGTTGGGATTTCCCCTGCCCTCCTCCCAGTGCCTACCTCCAGCCTCTCACCTCATCTTCCTTGCTGAGGTCTCCCATCCTGCAGCTTCTCACTATGGACACAACCCTTGGATCTTGGGTCCAGCAGAGATGCTTCGGGGTCTGTCCAGGAAGATGAATAGGAGGCACTGGGCACCATTCTCCACCCTCCAAGCCACCTCTCCCTTTATCGGCTCCTTTTTACTTCCCAGGATGCCACTTACTAGCTGAGTGACTTTGGGCAAGTCACTCCTGGAGCCTCAATTTCCTCACTTGTAAAATGAGGCCATGTGGACCTACTTGATAAAATTGTGAGAAGTAAATAATATATCACATGCAAGGGCTTCCCAGATGGCACAGTAGTAAAGAATCTGCCTGCCAGTGCAGGAGACGCGGGTTTGATCCTTGGGTCCGCAAGATCCCCTGGAGTAGGAAATGGCAACCCACTCCAGTATTCTTGCCTGGAGAATCCCAGGGACAGAGGAGCCTGGTGGGTTCCAATCCATGGGGTCACAAAAAGCCAGACACAACTGATCGACTGAGTACGTACACACACACACACACACACATCATATGCAAACCAGCTGGTGTGGTCCCTGGCATGCTAGGCACTCAGTGAACACTAACATTAACATTATGACCATAATCACCAGTTCCTGGACCCAGTGATTTGCAATGTTTATCTAATTTTATCCCCCTAATGGGACTGCATGGTGGTTACTACTATTATCCCCACTTTACAAATGAGAAATTGAGGCCCAGCGAGAGGGATCACACTGAGTAAACAGCTCTTATTGCTGTTCTTCTACTTGGAGAATCGTAGCAGAGCTCTGCCTGGGTTTCTCTGAATGGGTGGTGGGGGGGGTCCCTGGTCATCTCCCTGCTCCCCACAGATGTCAATGAGTGCCTGACGCTGGGCCTGTGCGAGGACTCGGAGTGTGTGAACACGAGGGGCAGCTACCTGTGTACCTGCAGACCCGGCCTCCTGCTGGATCCGTCCAGGAGCCGCTGTGTGTGTGAGTGCAGGGAGGGGCCAGGGTGGGGTACTGGGGGGCAAGATGGGACTCTGGGGGTCCACAGGCCAGCTGAGAGCAAAGATGCCCCTAGACCCCAGGCTGCCTCTCCACCTAGGACTGGGCCCCAACAAACCCCCTCTGCTTCATCCTACTGGGATGGAGACAGTCACTGCTTCTCTTTTGGCTTCAGGCATTTCTTTGAAGGCTTTGCAGTTTGGGATTTTCTACCTCCTCTGTTTCTCTCTCATCATTGCTGTCCCATCTGTTGCCTCATCTGCTCTGGGGGGATGTGCGTTGCTGTGATATCTCGCTGAGCTGCGGCTGCCTCTTGCAGCGCCTGAGCCCAGCTGCCTGGGCGCTTCGCTGCAGACCTTTCTTAAAGAGCCTGCCATCCCCAGGGCCTTTCCATAAATCCCGTGGTCCCCGTGTCTGGACGTGCTCTGTGTCCGTGAGCACAGACATGTCACTAGTCATCTCAGCATCGTGTCTGTGTGTGTGCTTGTGTGTACACTCAGGCAGTTGTTTCCAGGGACCTCTGTGGTTTCCAGCTGGGAGAGGCCCAGGCTAGCAG
>NW_011494940.1:1162879-1168620 GCF_000754665.1 Bison bison bison
CCTCCACCTCCCACCCCCGTTTGCCACTCCCCATGGCAGAACTGACATCACAGCCCAGACCAGGGAGGCCTGACCAGGACTGAATAAAACCAGTCTCAACTGGACTCTGCAAAGTAGCAACTCAGCTCAGGTCGGCCACCCCAAGGCTCAACAAAGCTCCCTGCGGCCGGCCAAGCCCTCAGTCTGTGAACTGCCAAGTCCTGGGTCTGCGAGACCACAAGACAACTGACTCGAGCACCACTCTCACAAGAGGGAGCACCCTTGCAAGGGAGAGACTGGATCCAGCGTCCCCAGTGTCCCCAGAGGCGATAGTAAGAGGAGACAGCAAAGGATGAGGGGATACAGAGTGGGGAGAACATGTCAGGAAGAGTTCACGGTCACTAATTTATTAATGCTGGAAAGAGACCCTCCAGGCAGGGAGGCAGAGATGGCCCCGGCTGTTATTCTCTAAGCCCAGTGTGGCTCACCTTCACTGCAGTCCACGGGATTTTGATTCATGGATCTAGCCCTCCATCCGTCCATCAGCGAGCATTGACTGAGCACCTGCATGAACCAGACACTACCCTAGTTGCCTGGGCTGTGAAGATGGCCAAGCCAGGGCCCCTGTCCTCAAAGCTCCCCATCAGTCCGGTGGTTCTCACCTTGACTCATCTGCCTAGGGAGACCCTGTGGCCCTCAGGGCACACTGCTCCCACGTGGGCCCCCCAGGATGGCTTTTGACAACACCATGGACTGAGAATCTGAGACAAGCAAGCACATCCCCTTCCCTGCTCTCAGTTCTCCCATGTGAGGCTGGGCGTCCAGGCCCCTCAAACAGATAACCTGAGGAGGGGCTGAAGCATCCCTGCAGCCACTCTTCCTTGTGTTCTGTGGGTACTTTCAGGGCCCCAACTTCTAGACCGAGACACAGGCCTGGCCGACCTGAGCCCGTGTGGCCGGCCACTGCACCATCCTCTGCCTTTCCCCTCCCGCTAGCTAACTGCCCACCCTCACCTGGCCCCCATCACTTGCCCACCCCCACCTGCTGACATACCCAGTGACCCACCCCCTCCCGCCCACCCTCACCTGCCGCTGTGCCCGTTGCAGCGGACAAGGCCGTCTCCATGCAGCAGGGGCTGTGCTACCGGCTGCTGGGGCCCGGCACCTGCGCCCTGCCTTTGGCCCAGCGGATCACCAAGCAGATATGCTGCTGCAGCCGCGTGGGCAAAGCCTGGGGCAGCCTGTGTGAGAAATGCCCCCTGCCTGGCACAGGTAACCCTCTGTTCCCTTCTTGGCCCCAGCCACTGAGCTGCTTCCTCCATGCCAGTGGCCGCTGTCCCCCTACCCTGGACCTAACCTAAGGCCAGAGACCCTGAGTCCTCCTCCCTGACCATTTCCTTAACCCGACCTGGGGCCTCTCCCTTTTCGCTGCCACATTGCCTTGCCCCCCAGGAGGGAGGGAAAGGAGGACCCTGGATTCCTGCAGGAACAGCACCCCCTCATCTGGTCCTCTGACGCTTGAACTTGCAGAGGCCTTCAGGGAGATCTGCCCTGCGGGCCACGGCTACACCTACTCGAGCTCAGACATCCGCCTGTCCATGAGGAAAGCTGAGGAGGAGGAACTGGCCCGGCCCTCAAGGGACCGCGGCCCGAAGCGCAACGGGACCCTGCCCAGGCCAGCAGAGAGGCAGCCACTGCGGGCGGCCACCGGCACCTGGGTGGAGGCCGAGACCGTCCCCGACAAGGGTATCTGGTTTGGGGAGGAGGTCTGAGGGCTTCCCCACCCGCTCAGGTTACAGCACCTCAGAGAGAAGTGGGGTGTTTACCCTGGGCCCGTGGCGTCCCACCTCAGGGGCGTTAGGAAAGGGAGTTGGAAACGCAGCTTGGCCTTGGGAACCTGCTCTCATGGCCTGGCCTGATGGAAAGGCCACGCCTCCTCCTTTGGGGTCAAAAGGTGCCCATTGTCCCAGAGAGCTGCTGGTGGGGGCTCCATAACACCACCCCCCAACCACTGCTGACCCTGCCTTTCCATCCCCTGCCCCTGCCGCACCGCTTCTGGGGCTGGTGCTGGCATCCTAGGGAATCTAGGGGCTTCAGATCCCCTCCCATGGCCTTAGAGTCAGAGCACTGGCTCCAGCTCAACTGCCTTGGGCCCAGGAGGCATGGGGCTGGAAAGATATGGGGCTTGAGGCAGCCCTGGCAGGTGCCCTGGGAAACCATGCAGAAGGCACACCTGGGCTACTGGTAGCATGGAGTCCAAGGGCGCGTTAGAACAGGGAGGACTGTGCGATGAACAAAGTGCTCTGCGAACCAGGAGCAGGCCGACAGGGCAGTCAGGCAGAGCCCGTCATCGTGGTAACTGGGCGCTGGCCAGGAGCAATCCCCGCTTCCCAGAACTGTTGCCTTGCCCTGGAGCCTGGAGCAACCCTGCGTGGCCAGGAGGCTTGCAGTGAGGACCAAAAGTGTGGACTGGCCCAGAGCGGCTGGGACTCCTGTCGCCAGGGGCATTCAAGGAAAGCCAGAGGTGTCCTCTCGCCAACTGACCACCTTGTAGGCCCCCAGCCCGGGGATCCTGGGATCTGGGCTGGCCAGTCCTGGAAGGGTGGCAGGGGCAGGTAAGACTAGTCAGAGCTGTCTCTGCCACCGGGCCTGCTGTGGACAAAGTAGGGAGGTCACAGAGTGAACCAGCCCTGGCCGTGGGGGGCGGGAGCAGGCAGCCGTACGTGTCCTCCCTGAGCTCACGCTCTCCCCTTTCCTCCCCAGGCGACTCTCAGGCCACCCAGGTAAGTGAGTCATCCCACCAAGGAGCTGGGCAAATGTGGCAGAGACCGGGACCTGGTAGCCCTGAGGCTGCAGGGCAATGTCACATGAGGGAGGGAAGGGAGAACGATCCAGTGTACGCAGGATTTTACTAACAGAGAAGCCAAGGTGGGAGAGTTGATCCCAAGACCCACTTGTACCCTGAAAGAAGTAATAATCGCAGCTCTGGTTTTTCTGGCAGCTACAGTGCAAGTTCTGTCATTTGAGAAGGTCAGCGGGGGGGGCCCTTCAGAAAGAGAGCAGGAACGTGTCCTTTAGTCCTGGCTGTTGCTCAGACTTTCATCACAGCACATGAGGTCTAGAACTGTGTGCTAAGTCACTTCAGTCATGTGATCCTACGGACTGTAGCCCACCAGGCTCCTCCGTCCGTGGGATTCTCCAGGCAGTGAGACGCCTTCTCCCGTTTCTGTGCAGGTGACAACCAGTGTTACCCAGCTATCCACCTGGGTCCCAGGTGAGTGCCTCCTCCTAGTGGCGCCCAGGAAACAAAAGGAAGGGAGGAAAGACTTTAACTAGGAGTAGCAATAGTACACCTGAGCTGATGCCAGAGGCTCGGATCAGGTGAGGTTGCGGGTGATGTCAGAGGTGAACACTTTTCCTGGGAGCTCTGTACACCTAAGGTGTGAGAAGGTCACTGAAAGATGCTGCTATGCCTTGTGAATACCTCCCCAGCTGCAGCACTCGGTCTGCCCTTTGTGGTGCTGAGACCAAAAGGAACCACAGAGGAATAAAAGAAACCAAAGAGGAAGAGCTGGCTGAAGTGGGGGCAGGTCAGGTCCAGAGGGCCCTGCTCCCAGGCCTGCCTTCCCTCAGGAGATTGTTAGAGCTTTGCAGAGCCTATCAGGAGATGATTAGAGCTCCAAAGAGCCCAGCTGTCTGGCTGGGAACAGGGCACTGTTCAGAAGTCAGCTTCAGCTTCCTCTGCTGTGAGGTGGACACGAATGCCTGCCCTGCTGCCTCTTAAGGCAGGTGAGATGTTGGTGTTTGAGGCAGAGCTCTGTAACTCTAAAGTGTTTTGCAAGCAGAAGGAGAAAGCTGAAGTAGGCCTGGGCTTCGGCTTGTCTCCAAGAAGCTAGTAGCTGTGGAAGAGTGGCTGTTCCCGCAAGCCTCCGCCTCCTCCCCTGCAAAGTGGAGGGTGAGACTAGATGCGCTCTTAGAGTCTCTGACTTTTTGGAGCCAAGTGGAGTTTCAGGAGACTAGGAGGCAGAGGGGATGACCTGCCCAGGCTCCAGCCCTTGTTCTAGGAAACTGACGGCAGAGGGGAGGGAAGGGCGCTGCCTGGCATCTCTGGAGGGAATGCTGTCCAGGAGGTAGGAAAGTGGGCAGCCCAGGGGCCAAGGCCCACTTGCACCCCGACCCCTCTTCCCTCCACAGGAGGTGCCCTGGGAACACCAACACCATCAGTGCCTGAACAGGGGATCCCGGAGGCCAGGGAAGAAGCACAAGTGACTGCTCCCACCAATGTGCTGGTGACCCCAGCGCCCTCAGGTACGTGCAGCAGCCCCTCAAGGTGCTCCCAGCTCTCCCCCAAGATGCACAGTGCTCAGTGGAGTCCTGCCGGGGTCAGCACCCCTGGCTGCATCCCACAGAGGGCACGGGGTGCCCTAGTGACCGGAGGAGTCCCGTCTGGAGCACCAGTCAAGCCAGGAAGGAGAAAGAGAAGGGAGAGTTCGCCTTCCAGGAGAACCCCGGGGGACCCTCTCCAGGAAGGGGCGCCCGTGGGGCCTCCAGGATCCCGACTCTTCCAGGCTGTTGACCCCGAGTTGGCTGAGTGCCCTGGTGGCGGGCAGTCTCCCGCCCATGGGGAGGGCCGACTTTCAGGAGGGAAAGTGGTTCTATGTCTAAAGTTGTTTGGCTGCCTGGGAGCTTGTGTCCCCGGCTCTGGCCGCTGCCGCGGTGAGGGGGTGTGGTGCGGGGGAGAGCCCTGGCATACCCACCTTGCTCTGGAATGCACCCTCCTCAAAGCCTCTTTGTCTGGGGACTTGGTTCCAGAGAAGCAGGGCCGGTGCTGGCACAGCTGCTCCCTGCTCACGTGTGTGCGTGTGTGCTCACGTATGCGTGTGTGTTCACATATGCGTATGTGCTCGTGTGTGTGCTCGTGTGTGTGTGTATGTGCTCACGTGTGTGCTCATGCATTTGTGCCCACGTGTGTGTGCTTGTGCTCATGTGTGCACTCACGTGTGTGTGCTCACGTGTGTTCACGTATGTGTATGTGCTCGTGTGTGCTCACATGTATGTATGTGCTCGTGTGTGTGCCCACATATGTGTGCTTGTGCTCATGTGTGTGCACTCACATGTGTATGTACTCGTGTGTGTTCTCACACGTGTGTGCTCACATGTACATGTGTGCTCGTGTGTGTCCGCTCACGTGTGTGCTCACATTTGTGTGCTCACTTGTGTATATGTGCTCACATGTGTGTATGTCCACGTGTGTGCTCACATGTGTACCCCCACGAGTGCCCTCATCAGGGCCTTGCTGCTTTTAACCTCATAGACTGAGGTCACCTTGGGGTGAGGGGTATGTCCTTCAGCAAAGGGAGAGACCCTGCCGGTTGAGGCAACAGTCCAGAGAGTGATTGGGCTGGGAGTTTGCCCTTCCTAGGCCTGAACTGGGATGTCCCCGCTGTCCCCCACCAGGACCCCTCTTCTCTGGGCTCAGTGCACTGCTCCAGGGAGTGTCCTAGGCCCCCCACCGCTCAGCAGGCAAGATGAGCTGGGTTCAGGGCAGAGCTGGGGCGTCAGCTTTGTGAGGACACAACGCCGCACACACACACAGTCCAGAACCTCTCTCCTGGTCCCTTCGCCCCTCGCCATCCCCAGCCTTAACCCTTGGGGAGGACATGTAGCTCCTGGCTAGGGGTCCTCCTGAGTCCCCAGGCTGACACAAATTCCGAGCCAGGCCAGGGGCAGGGTAGCCTCACACACAGGCCAGTGTTGGCATT
>NW_011494940.1:1168720-1168935 GCF_000754665.1 Bison bison bison
GTGGGGCCGGGCGGGGACCCTGGGTGTGTAGGCTTCGGCCTAAGACTTACCGTGAAAGCCTCTCTCGTTCATTCAGTCATCTGTTCATTCGGCATGTTTTAAGTGCCGGGTACACTTCTAGTGTTAGGGACACAGGTTCAAACGAGCTATAATCTCTGCCCTCCATGCAGCCTCAGCCCTGAGTCCTGGTGAGTCTCCAAACTGTTTCTGAATTC
>NW_011494940.1:1169145-1170038 GCF_000754665.1 Bison bison bison
TTCCCACTTTCTACCCCATTACCACCACCTAGGGCAGGCCTTGTTTAATTCATTTTGGCGGGTTTCTAGGGGCCCCTGTGCTTCCCCTCCCACCCCAGTCCATCTGCCACCTTCCTGCCTTTCTGATCGAGGCGTTATATGAGAGATGTAGTCTTCCTGAGATGGCTCTGATTGTACCCCAACTCCCATGACCCCCTTTCTTACCAGCTTGTCTCAATGTGGCATTCAAGGTCCTGCTTAGCTGGCCCCAGCCCACCTCTACCCTCATCACCTGGCAGTTTTCCCAAGACCCTACTCACCAGATCTGTCTGCCTGTCTGGGCGAAACTGGGCAAGGTGTACCAGGGGAGGGAAGCCCTCACTCTTGGTGAGAACTGACCCTGTATTCAGGGTGAGGTCAGCCTGGGGGCCTCAGGAGCGGAAGCCCTTTGCTGGGATGTAGGACACAGGTTACTGGAACCCCTGGGTCTCAGTCAGAAGGATGCGCTACTGCACGCTCCATCCTGGTAGGACTCGGGTCCCTGGGAAGAGGGGCCGTGCATGGGGTCTTCTACAATGCCTCGCTATACGTGGATGTGGTAGGGCCCAGCCAAGGCTGGGGTGAGGCTCCTGTGCTCGTGTGCCCTGCCCCCACCCTCCCCCATCCTAGTCCACTGCTCTCACCCGTCCCCACCCCGCCACAGCCTCAGCTGCGCTGCCTCCCACAGGCGTAGACAGATGTGCTGCTGGGGCCACCAACATCTGTGGCCCGGGCACCTGCGTGAACCTCCCGGATGGATACAGATGCATCTGCAGCCCCGGCTACCGGCTGCACCCCAGCCACGCTTACTGCACAGGTGTCCACGCGGGCGGCCGGGGCTCGTTCGGTGGCTGGGGGGGGGGGGGGCAGGGCGG
>NW_011494940.1:1170138-1176527 GCF_000754665.1 Bison bison bison
CCACAGTCCCTGTGGACAAAGCTAACCTTAACCTTGGGGAGGCTGGTCTCTGGAAGGACCATCTGAGGAGTCTTCAGGAGAGTGGGAAGCCACCCCTGGGCCTTGGAGCCCAGAAAAAGAACACCTTTTACTTGGTGCCCTTGGCTCTGAGATCAACCCATCCCTCAGACTGGTCATCTCGCTGTCTGCATAGCAGACTGAAGCCTGACCTGCTGTCTCCACCACGGCTATCCCTGGCAAAGAAGTTTGGAGGCACAACACATAAATCATCCAGTGTGGGCCTGATCCACTCCCCCAGTATTTTATACAAGGGAGACACATCTCCTGTGCCTTGAAGGAGAAAGGAAATGATCACGGGCCCCCGGGAAGGGGGACACGGGGCAGAGAGGGGGTGCAGGGCCACTGCCCCAGGCCCTTGGTTCCTGAATGAGCCAATGGATGGACTTCAAGGTCCCCAGGGCCAGAGATTTTTCGTCTCCCCAGTCTCCTCTGCTCCCTCAATCCCTCCTTGCCCCATAGCACCATCCCCTATCCAGCCCTTAGCATGGCAAGTGGCTCACAGCTACCCAGAGAAGGGCCCCCCTGACTGCCCTCCCCATCTCCCTCTGCTCAGATGACAATGAGTGTCTGAGGGACCCCTGCAAAGGAAGGGGACGCTGTGTCAACCGTGTGGGCTCCTACTCCTGCTTCTGCTACCCTGGCTACAAGCTGGCCACCTCGGGGGCCACACAGGAATGCCAAGGTAAGCTGAGCTGCCCTTGCCCCTTGGAGGGTACAGGACCCCACAGGTGGTGTTTGGGTGGAGGAGGATCCAGGCATCCGCAGCACCTAGTTACAGCGCTGCAATGTGGGGAATGGGGGGACCGCAGGAACCGAGACCAGGGCTCAGACTTGGACCTGGGAGGAAGCAGCCTACACTGAGGCTGAGGTTGCTGAGACCAGATGGAGGGGTGTGAATCTGAAAGGCAGCAAAATATTCACCACCACTCCAAGGAACTGTGACGGGAGCCGAGAGTATGAGGGGAAACCTGGGGACATGGCTAGAGATGAAGACGAGCAGCCAGGTCCCCAAATTCTGAGTGACAAGGAGTTTCTTTCCTATTGGGTACAGAGGGTGACCTGTGAGGACACCAACTGGGACTCCGGGCAGTCTGGGGAGCAGGGCGCCTTTGCTGGGAGATGCCTACAAGCTTTAAGCTTCCCTGGGAAGCTCTGCGTGGGGTCGCTGGACAAAGACACCTCCAAAAAAGGCCCTTTAATATGCAGCATTTATACCACATGTGAAACACTCCGCTTACATTTTAACTAATGAGTTTACAGAGAATAGGATGCAGTGGTTTCCAAGCAGTGCCGCAAGACTCATAACCCAGTCGGAATCCTTCACCTGGAGAATGGCCCTGCTGTTCTCAGGACTCACGTTTCTGGTTCTGGCCCAGGAGCCGTGTGAGTACTGCAGTGAGTAAGGCGTGGACTCTGGCACTGTGGAATGAAGACACACTGGTTCCATGGAAGAAAGTGCGAAGGTTTCCCACAGGAATGTTTGAGTGGGGCCAGAATAATAACAGCTACCATTTAATGAGCTGTTCTCATGTGCCAGAGCCATCGAGAGCCCTTTATTTTGTGACGCACATCATCCCACCCAACCCCATGCAGTAGAAACCCTTATCCCCATTTCACAGTTTAACAAACTGAGGCTCAGAGAGGTGAATTGAAACACCCAGAGACCTCACACCTAGAGCCGTGGCTGAGCTGGAAGCAGAATCAAAATCGACCTGGCCCCAAAGCACGGTTTGCTTCCAACACCCTCCCTCACACACAGACACACACACACACACACACACACACACACACACACACCCACGGTGAAGGAAAAGAGGAAGCTGAGGGTATTTCAGGGGAAGGGAAGCGTTTTTGCAGAGGGCAGAGCCATGAACAAGCCTGGCGCGCTCTGGGAATAACGATAAATCCAGAGTGATGGGAGCGCCCGGTATGTGGAGGAAGTGGCGGGAACCCACGCCAGTTTGCTGAGTGTCTTGAGCGCCAGGCTGAAGTGCTTGGTCGCCGTCCCACAGACAGTGGCAGCCAGCAGAGGTCTGTGAGCAGAGGGCGGCGGTGCGGTCAGCCGGCTCTCAGGGAGGTGACTCAGGCAGCAGTGCTCAGAACAGCCTGGAGTTATCGAGGGCAGAGGCCTGGGGGCTAAGGGGCTTCTCTGGTGGGCTTTGCAGCCTTGGCAAGTGCTGTGGGCTGGAGGCACTGCTCCCTGCAGGCCCAGCCCAAGGTGCTGGCCCGGGACAGGCAGTGGCTGCTGCATGGAAGGGTGTCACCAGGTCTGACCCAGACAATGGGTCCTGCCGCGTGCCAGCCCGGGTGTCTGGATGTCTCTGCCAGCCTGCCAGCTGGGGGAGGAGGCCGGAGGCTCAAGGTCAGCTCTCAGAGCTTCTCCAACAGGGCGTGGCTGCCACCTGATGAGGCCTCATCCAATAACATTCATTTTCTAAATGTTGCTGCTCTCGTAAAAGAGTATCCTCCTTATTTTAAATATTTTTAGTTATAAATTATTTCATTAATTTATCTAATTAATAGAAACCACTACAATTTCGAGAACAAATTATATGACTATTAAATATTTGAGCTTCCCCAATGGTTCAGCGGTAAAGAATCCGCCTGCAGTGCCAGAGACCCAGGTTCGATTCCTGGGACAGGAAGATTCCCCCCACCCCGAGGAGGAAATGGCAACCTACTCCAGCGTTTTTGCCTTGAGAATCCCATGAACAGAGGAGCCTGGTGGGCTACAGTGCATAGGGTAACAAAGAGTCAGACATGACTGAGCAATAATTATTATTAAATAATAATTTAAATTAAATATTTAACATTTGCTTTACTAGTAAATATGAGCATCTCTTCATATGTTAGCCATTGGGTTTCCTTACCTAGAAATTGCTTATCGTCATCTTTTGCTCAGTTCAGTGGTCATTCCTGTTTTTCCTTGTGGCTGTTTAGGAGTTCCTTATATATTCCAGATACTCGCCTGGGTTTAGATATGATAATTCTTACCTCTTGTCCTCTGCCCATTGACCTTATCCACGTATCCTTCTTTGAACAGAAATTCTTAGTTCTGGTGTATAGAAATTTACCTTTTTTGCTCTATTTTTATGCTTTGAGGGATTTATGTAAAAATTCCTTCCCCACTATAAGTCACAAATACATTCTACACCTTCCTTTATTACAGTTACAGTTTTGCCTTTCATGACATGTTCTTTTTATTTAGTTAGTTATGTATTTTGTTTATTTGGCTGTGCTGGGTCTTAGATGTGGTGTGTGGGATCTAGTTCCCTGATCAGGGACCCAACCCCGGCCTCTCACTTTGGGAGTTCGAAGTCTTAGCTGCTGGATCTCCAGGGAAGTCCCTTACAACATGTTTTAATCCATCTGGAGTCCATCCTTGTATGGGTGTTAAGACTGAGTCTTTTCCACCTCCATTTTTCTCCATAAAACAAGTCCGTTTTCCCAGCCTTATTCATCCAGCAGTCATCCTGGCCCCAGCAGTTAGTGAGTCCTTTAGCAAGTTTCCTTTCCTCTTCCACTGGGAATAGAGCTTCCCAAAGTGAGGACCGGTTATTTCAGAATTGCTTGGAGAGCTATTAAAATGCAGGTTCCTAGGCCCGCCCCAGTACTGCTGGGTCAGAATCTCTGGACATGGGCCTCGGAGTGCCTGCTTTACGCCCTCTGCTAGTGACTCCAGTCTGCACTGAAGTGTTATGAGGTATTGCTCAGATGAAAACATTGTCTGAAAACAAATGCTTATAATCCCACTCATGCAATAGGTACTTTGGGGGTTCTGGGCTAGGCACTAAGGGCCTGGGAATAATAAGGCACATTCTCAGAAGTCATGGGGGTGCGGGGAAGCAGTTACTCATCCCTCCTCATCCCTAAGGGAACCCTGGGAAGGGCCATGTGGGTTGGAAGGGCGAGGGCAGCCTCACTGAAAGATGGAAAGGAGACAGCCAAGCTGGTGGGTGTGAAGCCACTCCAGGCAAGGAGGCAGAGCAGGCAGAAGCCCAGAAGCAGGTTCCATGTGGCTGCTGAGGCTAGGAGGTGTGTGGGAGGCAGGAACCACAGTGAGAGAACCAGGCAGGGGCCAGGTCATGAGAGATCTCACATGCCAGCAGAGGGGCTTGGGTTTTACAAAGTAGGTTTAGTGCTGGAATAATAATAATAATTGGAGAAGGAAATGGCAACCCACTCCAGTATTCTTGCCTGGAGAATCCCACGGACAGAGGAGCCCATGGACGGGCCACAGTCCACAGGGTCGCAGAGAGTTGGACACGACTTGGAGACTGAGCACAGTAATAATAATTCAGTGCTTACCTCGTGCCAGGCAGGTGCTGTGCTAAGCCCTTCACCTGGATGACCTCATCTCATCTGCACAGAGCCTCTGTGAAGTGTTGAACCATTGCTGGGAGTGGGGGTGGGGGGAAAAGACAAGTCCTCTATTAATTTGGCTGTGGTGGGCAGGGAATTGGGGGTGGCCAGAGCCATCTAGAGTTGATAAATTGAACCCATCCTTGAAATGGGAGCAAGTTTCTGCTGGCCGTCAAACCAAGCAGAGGCATTTGTGTGAACGAAGGCTCAGAGGCTAGACCAGTGGGGATCGGCAAACACAGCAAGGCTGGGGTGAGGCCTTGTGAAGCAGCCTAAGCAGCAGGGAACCCTGGTAGGGCCTTAACAGAGGAGGGCATGACCAGGCTTGGGCTTTCAAGCCATTATAGGGCCCCATTATGCTTTGGGACAATAGAAGAAACCACAGGAACAGATCCACAGCTGCCTAAGATACTGTCTCTCACTGGCTGCTTAATTCCTAACCTTTTTTTTTTTTTTTTTTGGCTGCTCCACACAGCTTGCAGGATCTTAGCTCCCCAACCAGGGATTGAACCTAGGCCGCTGGCAGTGAGAGGACCAAATCCTAACCACTGGATCACCAGGGATCACCAGGGAATCCCAATCCCTAACCTTTAATCCCTAACTTTGGGCTTCCCTGGTGGCTCAGACGGTAAAGCATCTGCCTGCAATGCAGGAGACCTGGCTTCAATCCCTGGGTTGGGAAGATCCCCTGGAGAAGGAAAAGGCAACCCACTCCAGTACTCATGCCTGGAAAATCCCATGGATGGAGGAGCCTGGTCGGCTACAGTCCATTGGGTCACAAAGAGTTGGACACAACTGAACAACTTCACTAACCTTTAAGAAGGCCCCTAAGAACTCTAGGAGCAGAGCTCTGGGGGATGTATTGGGGTCAGGAGGGGACTTTGGTGGCCTCCTCGGAGAGTGGCATATCCATTGCCACCTGACTTCAAGACCAGCCCTTACACTGGAGTAAGCAGACAGCTGGAAGGCTCTCCAGGGGCCCCCAAAGTAGCCACCTTCCCTGCGAGAAGGAAACTCATGGGTTTGCAGAGGCCTGAGCTAGGTTAGTCTGACTTGGCCTCAGAGCCCCTGCCGTTCATGGCTCTGGCAAGGACGTCTTCCCTGTCTGGGCCTCATCATGCACATCCTTGACCTTGGCCTCTGAGGGGATGCCCCAGGACCCCCTGCAGGGCTGGCCCCAACTCGGGACTTTTCTGTGTGTTCACAGACATAGATGAGTGTGAGCAGCCAGGGGTGTGCAGCCGGGGTCGGTGCACCAACACGGAGGGTTCCTACCACTGTGAGTGTGACCAGGGCTACATCATGGTCAGGAAAGGACATTGCCAAGGTAAGGAATGGGGTGCCGGCCCCATCATCTCCTGGTCCCCTTCCACCATCTGTTGTCCCTCCCCATCATCTCCTTATCCCTCCCCACCATCTCCTGGTCCCTCCCCATCATCTCCTATCCCTCCCCATCATCTCCTTATCCCTCCCCATGCACTGCCCACCACCAGCTCCCCTTCCAGCTTATGCCTGACTGTTCTCCTTGATGCTGAGCCCACTCCTGTGCACAGAGAGACCTGTCTAGGGATTCAGGAGCCTCTCTGTTCCCTTAGTGGGATTTTGGCATCCTGTTTGCCCTGACAGCATGGGAGCACAGTAACTTTGCATACATGAGATCCCAGGGGCTCCCCTCTGTGCACCTCTGCCCACCACTTGAGTTGCATGGTAGAGGGAAGGTTGATATCTGGAAGGTGCCTCAGGCATCAAGCTTGATCTACTGGCTAAAGCTTGTTAGGCTGTCAGCTGGACCATATCCTTAGATGACCGTGTGTGGACACGTGACAAATGTTCATGCGTTGGACCAATACATGCTAGTTGAAAAAAATGAATGACTGAGCTCTCATCCCAGCCCCCTTTCCCAGTGTCACAAGTTGGCTGTGACATTGCCCACTGATGTCCTCACAGACTGGCTTGAACCTGCCACC
>NW_011494940.1:1176627-1178084 GCF_000754665.1 Bison bison bison
AACCTGCCACCATCATGCCAGCTCCCGGCAGCCCTGCCACTTCCACCTCCCTGCCAGGCTGGGGTGTCAAGGGCTCACAAAAGGCCTGGGTCATGTGCTCCCAACTGGCTGAGACAAGAATGGGTGAGGGTAAATCAAGGTTCTCTCTGGAAGGAAGTCCTGCCCTTGATCCAAAGATAGGTGCAGACTCCTCTCTGCCTCCAGGCTTCCCACGGCCAGGGCTTGCCTGGATTCAGAAGATCCTGGAGGTGAGAGATGAGCCTGTATGTCTGGTGAAGGAAGACCACCCCAGCTTCCCAATGCTGCTACTACAGAAGCAGAGTCACTAGGTGGTGAAGGACAGACAAATCCCTGTCTGAATCCCCAGCATCTCACCTTCCCCTCTCAATGCCTCCCCCTTTAAAGTCAGGCCCACTATGATCAAAACCAGACCCAACTCCCCTTGTCCTTATGAGCTTGCTGAACCACAGACAGTCTGGCATTTTCCAGGACAAGGGAGAGTGAAGGGAGTTGGCATTTGATGGGTGCCTGCTATATGTGCCAGGTGCTGGACTAGAGACTCAATAGATTGCCTCATTTAAGCATCCAACATTATTCATTTGGCATGAAACCTGATTAAAAAGTAAAACCAAAGGAAATGAACTAGGAAAATCCAAGGACATCTAAAGTCTCAGATTTATACTAACCAGTCCACATTGAGGGCACAGGCTCTGGTGGAGACAGATATGGGTTTGGCTTATTGTCTCAGTGTCTGAAGATGGAAACCATAATGCCCATTGCAGGGGCTCTGGTTAACCTGCTGAACAACCATGCAAAGGGCACAGGCAGCCCTGCCGCAAGTAGGGGAGCCCATTCTCTCTCATGTCTTGTCTCCCCCCAGTGCCCGAGCCCGTGCCTCTGGATCACCTCCTTCCCTTCCGGAGGAAAGGGCCCAGACACACACAGCTTGGCTGGGAGGTCAGGCTGAGTTCCTGGCCCAGGAAAGACACTCTTGAGTCTGTTGAAAGAAAGACTAATGTAGCCTGCACGCTCCTCCAGGTTTCCACCCGTAACCACAGCCCCGGCCCATCACCCTGGGAGCCCGGTCAATTTCCCCCTCCCTCTTTCTTCTTCCTCCAGCTAAGAAACCACTCTCTCTCCACTTAAACTCAGAGTCTCTGGTGAAGGGCCCGAGTGGTCTGGACAGCAGCCCATCCAAAGTCTCCATGGTATTTCCGTCGTCCGGCGACTCTGGGTTCCCACGGAGAGGGGCTAGGTTCCCCTGCAGACTGCCAGGGCCCCGCTGTCCTCCACCTACCCCCAAAGTCCCCCGTGGGTCCAGCCCCTGCGGGAGCACCGTCTCCACCGTGTGCTCTCACAGCACCCTTCCCTTCTCCTCAAGCAGAGACTGCAGTGCTGGTTAGAGAACTCCACCATCTGCCGGGTATACAGACAGCAGGCTGGCAAGCTGGTCCCTG
>NW_011494940.1:1178184-1188341 GCF_000754665.1 Bison bison bison
GAGTGCCTGTTTCCTGGGGTCTTCTGGGGTCTTTCCCGCAGCCTCATGCCAAGAAGATATGAAGCTTTAGTGAATCACATGGTCTCATTCTTTGGTCAGCAAATGTTTCTTGAGCGCCAGCTGTGTCCCAGCCATGGGCCAGGAATACAGCCATAAAAAAGACAGACAGCGCCTGCCCCCCAACGACCAGGGTAAAACCTTTACCAAAACATACCATAATCTTAGGTTAAAATTTAAACCCTAGACTAGGCAAAAAACACCTGACTCTCGTCCAGGCACTGAAAGGTTGGTGGGACAGCCTCAGGATATCTGGTGACTTCAGAGCCTGTGCTTTTAACAGGGATTCATCCATGGCTTGGCTAGTGGCTCTGATATATCAGCCCCCATTTAGAAGAGGCCCACCTGGTTCAGGTAGAGACTGGGGGCTGCTCTGACCCTCTGCCCCCTCCACCCCCACCTCCCAAGCATGAACATCACTGGCTGGGGCTCTGGCCTGAGGAAGGAAGCCCGTGGCAGTGTGCCCAGATAGGCCGGGTTATGCTGCAGTAACAACCAGCCTCAGTCTTAGTGTCGTGTAGGACATAGCAGACTTGATATCTGACCAAAGCCGCATATCCATCATGAGTCTGCCGGGGGTCCTGGTCCACATCTTCTCATCCTTGAACCAGACTAAAGGAAGAGCATCTTGAATGTGGCCACTGTCCGTGGAAGAAAGAAAGAGCACTCTGCAGGGTTGCACATAAATAAGTGTTTGGGCCCATAAATTACACACGTGATATCCACTCAAAGCTACTGGCCAGCACTAGTCCTCCTGCCCCACCCAACCACAAGGGACCAGGAGGCACAAGCCCACCACGACCCAAAAAGTGAGAGCTGGACTTCTCAGTGAAGCGGCATGTGTCCCGCAGGTCTCCTAATGCCCAACATAACGCACTTCCGGCACCACCTCCGCAGGTGTGCCCAGAACCCTTGGGGCAGGGCAGAGCTCAGAGCCCTTTGCTCCCGCTAAGTCTAATCTCCTTCCGATGTTGCCTGACCCTGCAGGAGAGGTCCAAAGACTCCGTTTTTCCTCGGTGTGGTCTTAGAGGAGGATCCTTGCCTCCATCTCTTTCTCTTCATCCCCGAGTCTCGCATCCCTGAAGCAGACTTGCGGCTCATTCCCAAGGGCTTTGCCCATCTTGCTTCCGGTATCTCAGCCAGGACCAGCAGGCCAGGGTGCTGGCCAAAGCTGGTGGCCCTAGAACCTTCATTTCTTCCACCTCCGCCTTGTTCTCTCCAGTTCTGTTTTTACAGAAGCTTCTAGAATAGTTTAGCCTGGTATCACCACAGCCCAACTAGGGGTTCTTGGCTGCCCTCTTTCCTGAGATGAGCCTTATCTCAGTGTCCCTGAGATTGCCCAGGAGTTCTGGGTATCTCCTAGCACACACACCCCTGAAACACCCTCTGCTCTGTGTATGTCTTCCTCATGTGGACCCGTAGCATGAAGTTTTGGCCGTGAGAGGTGACCGGTTCCCTGGGCTCTGATGGACCCGGTCTTCTGCAGACCAAACAACCTCAGAGGAGATTCATTTTCACCCTCCACTTCCGGCCCATGTCCTGTTTTATCATGACAGCTGCTCCTTGAGTCCTTTTGCAGGAAGCCTGTGTTCTGACCCTTGGCCCTGCCTCCTGCCTTTCTCTTCTCCCTGGGTGCTGACCAGGTCTTCCTCCTAGTCAGTAGGGCCTCTGAATCTCCATGAATGAGCAGGTGGACTTCCTGCGGGAGGGCGACAATTACCCATGCAGGGAAGGTGAACTGTCCTGTTTCCTCCAGAGCTCAGTCAGTCTGTCTGTAGTGAAGAGTGACTGGGAGCCTGCACACTGGGCCAGAGGAGCTGAACATCTTCCTGCCGTCCTGACCCAGAGTTCAGTCCCTGGGTTCCGACCTCTCCAACTCGGCCCAGGTATCTGGGGTGCCTTGGAGGCTGGACTCCCCAGCATGCCGGCTTCGCATTGGGCAGAGCCCTGTGTGCCGTCCCAGGAGCAAGCTCGCCTTCCGCGCCTTTGTTCTCATCCCCCAGGACTGGCTCCTCTCCCTCCATGGCTCACCCCTCCCCCTGCTTGTCTGATCGGTGCTCAGATTCATCCTTTCGGGCTGGCTTTCCTGAATCTCACCAGAGTGGGTGTGGGAGCCCTACGTGGTTCTCAGCTGGAAGAAAATTCCCCTCTCCAGCAGCCTTCCTAGCCTCTGCATCAGCCTCACTCTGCACCAGCCTCAGGGCTGGTCTTGGCCACATCAAAGATTGTGGGAGTCATCCTTTGTCCTCGTTTCCGGGTGCTGGGAAGCCTGTTTTGCGTTCATTGCCCAGCCAGGATCTATCCTGGGGTCTCTGGGGCCTTCTGTGCCAAGCACGTCCAATCCCATCATCGTCACCCCTTGTAAATGAACAAGGGAGAGACGGAGGCCCTTCCCAAGAGTCCAGCTCACGACTTCGAGCCCTCTCACCCTCCCCAAGCTACTGAGAGCACAGCCTCCTGCAGCAGGGCTTCTCCCTTCCTCAAGGTCTTCCATCTTTCTTTTGTCCAGGACAGTGGGTGGGAGGTGGGGCTGGGAACACAAGAGAGCACTCACATTTTCCTGGTTTCCATCTGTACAGAAACTGACATCCTTCCTTCTCCCCAACCGACGGCAGGGTCAAGGATGTGTTCCTTCACAGCCCGCCCATGGGCCGTGGTTCCCAGAGATGACCAAGACAGGGGTTGTTATTTTTGCAGATATCAACGAATGCCGTCACCCTGGCACCTGCCCTGATGGGAAATGCGTCAACTCCCCCGGCTCCTACACTTGCCTGCCCTGCGAGGAGGGCTACAGGGGCCAGGGCGGGAGCTGTGTAGGTGAGGGCTGCCTGCCAAGGCACGGAGGGGGCTGTTTGGCCTGGGGACCCTGGGTTGAGCCCACACTTGGTGGTGGGGGGCGGGGGGAGGCATGGGCAGAGGGAAATGGCTTGGAGGCTATGGTCTTTCGTGACCCAGCTGGGTTTCCAGATGACGCTGGGGATGAGGTGGGTGTGCTTCAGTTACTGGTGCTCTGCCCTCTGAATCAGCCAGGGTGGGGGGACCCTTAGGCTCCTTGGCCATATCCGTCCAGGAGCTACATACAACCCAAGGTACCAGAGGCTTCTGTGGCTGGATTCTGCTAGGTAGGCTGAAGGTGCCATGTGTCTTTTGGAAGAGGCTGATGCCAGTGGTGTGGAGGAGGGGTCTTCTGCCCTCCTGGACCTCAAGAGCAACTTCTAACACCAATGCCTAAGAGAACGGCGGGAGCTCTTCTCTGGAGGTCGGGGTGGGGGGCGGGTTGCATGTCAGCCATAGGAGGAATGCACTTTCCCTCAGCCCCCGCAGGAAGAAGGGCCCAGGGCTGGGAATGCCAGGAGGGACTGAGTCGTGAATAGAGACTTTGAGGCTCTGGAGAGGGCAGGCATTTCCCAGGCCTTTGGGACTGCCGCTCAACCGCCCATGCAGAACTTGGCCTCTCTCTGTGTTACCCACTCGCCCGCTGAAGCTGGTGGGTGGGCTGAGAACTTGGGGTCATACCCATTTGGTTGGCGGGGAGGAGACCAGAGAAGTTCAGACTCACTCTAAGGTGAGGCAGAAGTCTTAGACACTTGCCTCCAGGTGTCCTAAGATGGGCCAAACCAATCCCAGGACTGGGTGGGGAACCTGGCCCCCCCTTTTCTAGGAACTTGCAGGGTGCTCTGTGTCACTGGATGGAGCTGAAATCAGCTCAGGGATGGAAGTTAGTTCGGCGGGGGAAGGGCACCCAGCCTAGGTAGATGGGTCCAGGAGCAGGAATGACCTCTGGTCCTTCCCAGGGTGCTAGGGCCCCTCGGAATGCTGGTTCCCCGGCCTCACAATGGAGACACTCGGCCTGATGCTGGAGGCTGCGCGAGGGATAGGAGGCCAGCTTGGACTTCTCTCCCACAGATGTGAATGAGTGTCTGACCCCTGGGGTCTGCACCCACGGAACATGCATCAACCTGGAGGGCTCCTTTAGATGCTCCTGTGAGCAGGGCTACGAAGTCACCCCAGACGAGAAGGGCTGCCAAGGTACAAGGATCCAAAGCGCCCTTTGTCCTCCATGACACGTCCGCCTGCAGCTCCTTCCCTCTGGCCCACATCCCTGAGCTGATCCAACACAGCGCTGCTGCATAGACTATCTTTCCCCGACACCCCCCAACCCCACCCCACTCCTCCCTGTCAACCTCCGGCTAGCCTGGCATGTCTGTCCTGCAGAGAGCCCCACACAGAGCTCAATGGCCTGTTTCAGATGTCGACGAGTGTGCCATCCGGGCCTCGTGCCCCACGGGCCTCTGTCTCAACACGGAGGGCTCCTTCACCTGCTCGGCCTGTGAGAGTGGGTACTGGGTGAATGAGGATGGCACCGCCTGCGAAGGTAACCCTGGGAAGGGGGGTGGCCAAGGGTGACTGAGAACACAGGCTGTCAGACCTCCCAAAGAACCCTCCGTTTGTCCTCTGGTTTGGGGTTGATGCTGGGGGTCTCCAGACTAGGCGAGAGGACTTTGTGAATGGACTTGAGCTTCTGTTTTCTCCATGAGGACAGAAAGAGAAGGGAGTCACAGAGACAAGAGGGAAGGAAGCTCATGGCCGAGCCGCCCCAGAAGCATCCCCGGGGAGAGGGTACGGGGGTGGCCTTGTAAGAGGCCCAGAGCCAGGGGCTCCCCTTCCCCGGGGGGCCCACAGAGTCCGGCAAGCTCAGAGAGGAAACCAGAGGCGCAGGGTGGTTCTGGCCTGGCCAGGTGGAGGGAGGCATCCCCAGGCCCGCCGGGTGACTGACCGGCTGACTGTCTGCCCTAGACCTAGATGAGTGCGCCTTTCCTGGAGTCTGCCCATCTGGAGTCTGCACCAACACTGCCGGCTCCTTCTCCTGCAGGGACTGCGAGGCGGGCTACCAGCCCAGCGCCCTGGGCCACACCTGTGAAGGTGAGGGCCCCCGACAGGGAGCAGGAGACTAACCCTTCACCCTCAGAGAAGGGAGTTCGCCTCAGATGGTGGGGGAAGCCTATTCTCGCCCTCCCTCCCTAAACAGGCGTCAGAAAGGCGACTGCAGATCTGGGTCTAGGGAGCCAATGAGCCACTGGACCAAAGCTTCAGTGCTTGTCACAATCACGGGGAGTTTGTTCGATCAACATGCGGCTTCCAGGCCTTGTCAGACCGGCTAAGTCTGTCTGTTGGGGATGGGGGTCTTGAGATCTGTTATCTAACAGGCTCTTCAAGAGTTCCTTTTAAAGGTGGGTGCTGCGACATTATCCTAAAGACCCTGGCCGGTACCGGGCCATCTGTGAAAGAAAGCAAAAGTGTTAGCTGATCAGTCATGTCTGACTCTTTGTAACCCTACGGACTGTATGGACTGTAGCCTGCCAGGCTCCTGTCCATGGGATACTCCAGGCAAGACTACTGGAGTGGGTTGCCATTTCCTTCTCCAGGGGATCTTCCCACCCAGGGATCAAACCCAGGTCTCCTGCATTGGCAGCCAGATTCTTTACCAGGGAAAAGAATCTGAGCCACCAGGGAAGTCCCAGGGCAATCTGTAGGCCAATTTAAATAATCCACTTTCTGTTACCTCCTCAGGTTCTCTGTATCTGCTTCCTTGGCTTATTTCTCAGTTGTTTTCCTGTTGTTTCTGCAAAATCTCAGCCATGATGAGGGCAGTAGGGTTTGGCCACCTTAGGCCAGGGTTGCTGCTGGAAGAGACCAGGTGTTCCCTGGGTGGGCACAGTGTGGGAAGCGGGAGGCCAGGGGAGCCTGCCGGGCTGGGCTGGGGCAGGATGGAGGGAGCTGCATCCATCCTGCTCCCCAAAGGCTCCCTCGCCAGCTTCTCCCAGCTGTGCCAGTTTACAAGGGGATGGTGCTCCTATGGGTCCAGTCTCCTCTGGCAGACCTCTAGGTCCTCTGGAGACCTCCCTGATGATCCTTGCCCTTGGGAGGTCCTCCCATCGGTTCCACCTCCCCACCCCACCCCTCCGTACTACCATCTCCTCGTGTGGCCCTGCAGATGTGGATGAGTGTGAAGACCCCCAGAGCAGCTGCCTGGGAGGCGAATGCAAGAACACGGCTGGCTCCTACCAGTGCCTCTGTCCCCCGGGCTTCCAGCTGGCCAATGGCACGGTGTGTGAGGGTGAGTGGCTCAGGTCTCCCTGGCCGGGGATGGGGTGGGGCGGAGGGTTTCCCTATGCCGTGCGCTCCCCGGGGAACGTCGCCCCCCTCCCGGGGGAGACACCACCTGCTCATCTGCCCGCAGATGTGGACGAGTGTGTGGGCGAGGAGTACTGCGCACCGCGCGGCGAGTGCCTCAACAGCCACGGGTCCTTCTTCTGTCTCTGTGCTGACGGCTTTGTCAGTGCAGACGGGGGCACCAGCTGCCAAGGTGAGAAGCCGGCAGCAGGGGCCATTAGGGGTCATCCCGCGTACTGACAAAATGCTCGCGGTCCACCTGGGGTGGGAAGATGGGAGGCTGAGGGATGAGGTTGGCAGCCAGGTGTCAGGGAGGGTCTCTGGAACCCTCCTCCAGGGCCTGTCCATGATGCGTACAGCAGGTGCCTTCACCCTCTGCCCTGCCTGGTTCCAGGGCTCCACACCCAACGGCGCCTCTGGCTTCCAGCTCTGGTCTCTCGCTCAGATCTTCCAGCCCTTTTCTACTTCGAGACACTCCCTGGCCCTCCTCTAGGCGAAACTGCCCAGGGCCCTGGGGACCCATGGCTGGCCCTGCTGACAAACGTCTCTATTCTAGATGTGGATGAGTGTGAAGTCACTGACCGGTGTCTCGGGGGCCAGTGTGTCAACACCGACGGCTCCTTCAACTGTGTGTGTGAGACTGGCTTCCAGCCCTCCCCAGAGAGCGGGGAGTGTGTGGGTAAGGGCTCCAGGGGCTAAGCAGACAGGGCTCTGCCCCATGTCAACAAACAGACACCTCCACCCTGCCAGCTCCTCAGCTCCCTGGGGCCAGGAACCCCAGCTTCGAGCACTTTCCATAGATTAATCATCCAATGGATAATGTCTTTATTCAGCCTCTTCTGACTCAGGGATTGCCCCCAGGATGTCCTTGTGCTGTAGCAGAGCACACAATCTAGTTTTTTAAAAGCCAAATGGATGCAATAGACATTTACACCACCTGGGTTCAATGCCTTTTGCTGGGACAAATAGACAGTTATGGATAATCTTGAAACTAAGCAAGGGAGACATATGAAGACAGCTCTCCATAATACACTTTGGGAAAGGTTTTATATAGAGAGAAGTCGACACTGCTCTGCTGTGGAGGGCAGGGTGCAGGGGGAAAGGAGTGTCACAGAGGCTGAGAGCTCTCCTGGACAATCAGGCCTGCGGCTCAGGGGAAAGGGTCCTGAACTTGATGTTTTGGGGTTGAAATGAGCATAGTGGTTTGGAACCAATCAAGAACCTCAGAAGTTGAGGGGCATGACCTTGTCATGCCAGAGAGATGGGGTCAGGGTAGTGACCTGGCCACTTCTGTCCCCTCTCCTGGCCCTGGGGACAGACATTGACGAGTGCGAGGACCTCGGAGAACCGATATGCGGGGCCTGGAGGTGTGAGAACAGCCCTGGCTCCTACCGCTGTGTCCTGGGCTGCCAGCCTGGCTTCCACATGGCCCCGACGGGAGACTGCATTGGTGAGTGGGGAGGGGGCGTGCGGGCTGGGAGGCCGAGGACAACATCTACTTTTCACGTACCTAGCTAGAGACGATTTTTGCAGCTGTTTGTGTGTTTTCCACGGAGCAGTGCTTACACAAAAATTGAGGAGGACTGTTTAGTTTAGTTTTCTCACCCTGTGTTCAGAAGTTAGTGTTCAGAGACCTTGGTGTTAATGAGCCAGATAAATAAGTATTCCCAGCGAGTAGAGAGCACAGCCTACACCGTAGCCCGCCCTGTCCCGCAGACATAGACGAGTGTGCCAACGACACTGTGTGTGGGAGCCATGGCTTCTGCGACAACACCGATGGCTCCTTCCGCTGCCTCTGTGACCAGGGCTTCGAGACCTCACCCTCCGGCTGGGACTGCGTTGGTGAGAAGCCTGTGGCCTAGCCAGCTCTGAGCCAGGGAAGGGAAGGCTCTCGGGCCCTTGACCCCGTCTCCACAGATCTTGGCTGCCCTGCATAGAGAGGCCCTAGGGCCCTCCTCCTGAAAGGTTCAGGGTCACGTGGGCTCCACTTGGAGCCCTCAACACAGAGTGACAAGGAAGGGGGATTTCAGCTCCCCCGACAGAGGATGAGTTGGTAGGATGGCACCCACCGACTCGACGGACATGAGTTTGAATAAAACTCCGGGAGTTGGTGATGGACAGGGAGGCCTGGCGTGCTGCAGTCCATGGGGTCGCAGAGTCAAACACGACTGAGTGACTGAACTGAACTGAACTACAGGGGACCTCGGGCTTCCCAGGTGGCTCAGTGGTAAAGACCCCACCTGCCAATGCAGGAGATGTAGGAGACGTGGGTCCGATCCCTGGGCTGGGAAGACCCCTTGGAGTAGGAAATGGCAACTAACTCCAGTATTCTTGCCTGGAGGATTCCCATGGATAGCGGAGCCTGGCAGGCCTCAGTCCATGGGGTCACAAAGAGTGGCACCCGATTGCCCAGTGGAGCACACACACACACACCCACTGGGGCATCGTGGCCAGGTTGATCAGGGAAGCAAGGCCGCCCTTCTACCAGCAGGGGGAGCAAGCACACTAGTGAAGGTGCCACCTTTTCCCAGAGACTCAAGGGTTCAAGAGGCACGTTTGGGGAATGTGCAGGAGGAAGCCTTCCTCGTCCATTTATGGGCCCTTTTCTGCCACCCTTCTCCCTCCCTTATCCCCTCTGCTCACCTGGTCCTCCTTCCTTCGAAGTCATACCCACTTCCCGCTCTTCCCCAGGCCCTAGCCTGTTTCTTTGGGGGTTGGGCGGGGGGTGGCGAGGATGAGATGGGGATCTGCCCGCGGGGCTGGAGGCAGGGGCAGGGGCCTGGGCCTCTCCCTCGCCCGCGAGCCGGTCCTCCTGTCTGGCAGACGTGAACGAGTGTGAGCTCATGCTGGCGGTGTGCGGGGCGGCGCTCTGCGAGAACGTGGAGGGCTCTTTCCTGTGCCTCTGCGCCAGCGACCTGGAGGAGTACGACGCTCAGGAGGGCCGCTGCCGCCCGCGAGGGGCTGGAGGTGAGCCCTGCGTCCCACCCTCACAGTGCACTCTCCCCCCACCCCCCCTCCTCGCTGTCTGGCGTACACAGTGCTTCCGCTGCTCCAGCTGCAGGGCTGCGACGACCCTACAGGAGGCTCTAGAAGCTCTAATGCCAACTGGGGGGAGGGGGCAGGGAGCTCAGATTGAGCCTTGGTTGTTATTGTTCAGTCGCCAAGTCTGAGGTCACTCTTCGTGACCCCATGGACTGCAGCACACCAGGCTTCCCTGTCCCTCACCATCTGAGCCTTGGAGGGACCCTCAATCAAACCCCAGGAAGCTCTTGGGTGAGGGAGGTCCAGGAACTGAGCTAAGCTCCACTCTGCCGTCCCACTCCACTCCAGAGCTGCCGGTTTCAAACTCTCAGCCCAGGACTAGGATTCAGCTGGCCTTCTCTGAGTTGGGGGAAAGCTAGCAGGACCTGGAACAAGGAAGGGTGGGAGGGGCAGGGGTACAGTGTGACACAGAGGAATGGAACGGTGTACCATACCATGCTCGTATGGTGTGATGTGCCGGGGACTGGGGCCACCTCACTGCAGGGGAGGAAGGCAGGATGGTATCTTGGAAAGAGCAGGGGTGTGGCACCAGAGGAACTGGGGTCACTTCCCTGCTCTGCCACTAGGTGGCCCCTGCAAGTCACCTAGCTTCTCTAAACCTCAACTGCCTCTTCTATAAAAGAAAGCTGATGATAATAAGCTCTTCATAAGGCTTATCAAGTGAGATAGTAAAAGTACACTGTACTTTATAAATGTTTAAAGTTTAAATAAATTCAAAGGCCAGGGTGCCCCAGGGGGCCATGAACAGATGTTAACAAGGGGCGTCTGTCACACACAGGTCCGAGTGTCCCTGAGGCCCGGCCAGGGGCACACCCACCAGGCCCTGTCCGCATGGAATGCTACTCTGGACAGAAGGACCAGACGCCCTGCTCCAGCCTTCTGGG
>NW_011494940.1:1188441-1189989 GCF_000754665.1 Bison bison bison
TTCTGGGCCGGAACACCACGCAGGCCGAGTGCTGCTGCACCCAGGGCACCGGCTGGGGAGATGCCTGTGACCTGTGCCCAGATGAGGACTCAGGTAAGGCCCCCAAGGGTCCCAGGTCCTCTCAGAGTCGGCTCTGCAGGGCGACACAAAACGAAGTAGGGGGTGGTGTGCAGAGTCTTTCTCTCTCTGAGCTTGGATGCCTCCCTGCACAGTCGAGTTCAGCGAGATCTGCCCTAGTGGGAAAGGCTACATCCCTGTGGAAGGAGCCTGGATGTTTGGACAGACCACGTACACAGGTAACCTCCCCAAGACCCTCTTCCCCAAACGCCACTCACCTCAGTGGGCCTGGCCTGGTCCCCCAGGAGGCCTCTGCATGCAGGCTTCGCCTCTCCGGTTGCTTCTAACCTTCCTGTCCCAAGGCTACAGATCTACAGATCTTTAGCTGGAAGTTCTGATCTGAGCTCCTCCTGGATTGTCCCGGCAACCCCACTTTGGTTTCTCTGCTCCCCACGAGGCTGAGTTCTCCAGGAACAAGCTATGATGCCTTGACTAACCCACTCCCAGGGCACAGGGACAGAGGCCAGAGGCAGCTGCTGATCTCCCTGGCCCCACTTACAGAGCCAGAAACTTTGGGGAACTCATCCTCAGAAAGGGTGGTTTGGGTATGGACTTATACCTGAAACTGGAAAAGGAAACCGCAGAAACGGAAATGGTTCTCCTTGAGTGCTTATTATGTGCCAAGCACTACCTCACATGTATTAGCATCTCAACCCTCATAACAACTCTACAAGGTTAAGGAGTAGGAGCCACATTTTCTAGGTAGGGAACTGAAGCAAGGGACAACCTAAGCAATTGGCCCAATGTCACCTGCCCCATCAAGTGGCAAGGCTGGGATTTGGCCCCAGTCAGTCTGGCTTTTGGAGAAGGCAATGGCACCCCACTCCAGTACTCTTGCCTGGAAAATCCCATGGACGGAGGAGCCTGGTAGGCTGCAGTCCATGGGGTTGCTAAGAGTCAGACACGACTGAGCGACTTCACTTTCACTTTTCACTTTCATGCATTGGAGAAGGAAATGGCAACCCACTCCAGTATTCTTGCCTGGAGAATCCCAGGGACAGGGGAGCCTGGTGGGCTGCCATCTATGGGGTCGCACAGAGTCGGACACGACTGAAGCGACTTAGCAGCAGCAGCAACAGTCTAGCTTTGGAGCCCCTAGATCTAAGAACTGCCTCATCCCGCGTCTCGCCTTGCCCTCACTCAGCTCTGCCCTCCCACAGATGCCGACGAGTGTGTGATGTTCGGGCCCGGGCTCTGCCAGAACGGCCGGTGTCTCAACACAGTGCCTGGCTACATCTGCCTGTGCAACCCTGGCTACCACTACAATGCCGCCCGCAGGAAGTGTGAGGGTGAGGATGCCCGCCACCCCTCCCCACCCCGGGGCCCACAGCTGAATGCTCCCCCACCCCCCTGCCAGGCAGCCCATTTCTGGCTGGAAGTGTCCCCCTTCCCCAGGGAGGACGCCCGCTGCAGCGGGGGGCGGGGGGGGGG
>NW_011494940.1:1190133-1209868 GCF_000754665.1 Bison bison bison
CGCGCGTGGGCCCGGCCCCCGACGTTCCTCCCCGTCTCCCTGCCTCCCAGATCACGACGAGTGCCAGGACATGGCCTGTGAGAATGGGGAGTGTGTGAACACGGAAGGCTCCTTCCACTGCTTCTGCAGCCCACCCCTCACCCTGGACCTCAGCCAGCAGCGCTGTGTGAACAGCACCAGTGGTGTGGGTCAGTGGGGGTGGGGGTGGGGGGGGGGCGAGCAGGGGGAGCAGACCGGGGCTGGGGAGGCTCACGTGCCCTGTGCCCCCAGAGGACCTGCCTGACCACGACATCCACATGGACATCTGCTGGAAGAGAGTCACCAATTACGTGTGCAGCCATCCCCTGCACGGCCGCCGCACCACCTACACCGAGTGCTGCTGTCAGGATGGCGAGGCCTGGAGCCAGCAGTGTGCTCTGTGCCCCCCCAGGAGCTCTGGTGAGAAGGCGGGGACGCCGCAGAGCTGGGCCCCCAGGGTAGGGGATATCCTCACCTTGGAAAGGGGCGGGGGACTTCAGAAAGGAGTAGGGCAAGTCACGGGCCTGCCTTCCCTCCCTCTTGTTTGGGGATGGATGCTGTGGGGCAGAGCAGGGTGGGAGAGAGGAACTCGGGGCAGTGGTCCCAGCACCTCCCTCTGTTCTTGAGTCGGAAAACAGCACCCCGGGCCTCAGCTCCCAAGAGCCCGGGCCCAGCTTCCTCTCTCCCTCCTGCTCCTGACAGAGGTCTACGCTCAGCTCTGCAATGTGGCCCGGATCGAAGCCGAGCGGGAGGCCGGGATCCACTTCCGGCCCGGCTATGAGTACGGCCCGGGGCCGGATGACCTGCACTATAGCCTCTACGGCCCAGACGGGGTCCCCTTCTACAACTACCTGGGCCCCGAGGACGCCATCCCCGAGCCACTCTTCCCCAGCACGGCTGGCCGCCCAGGGGACCGCATACCGCTCCCTGAGCCTCCCCTGCAGCCCTCAGAACTCCAGCCCCACTATGTGGCCAGCCACCCAGGTCTGTGTTGCTGCAAAAACGGGGAAGAGGTGGGCTCTGAAGCAGTTTCACTTCCATCTTCTCCATCTGCTCATCACTGTCAGCAGGGTGAGGACAGGAAAGGGAAAAACCCACCCAGCCCTTTCACGGGTCACCCAAGGGACAGGTGCAAACAACCCCCTCTGACGGACTAACTAACACAGGGGACGCTAAGACGTACAGGACACCATCCCAACCTCAAAGCTGCTCGTGGGAGCTGAGAGAGGGGCCAGCAGCACACTCCTCCCACACCACGTACAGTGTGCAGAACACGCTGCTCTACAGGTTCAAACCTGTGACCCCAAGTGGGAATTGTTGTTGTTCAGTCACTAAGTCATCTCTGGCTCTTTGTGACCCCATGGACTGCAGCACACCAGGCTTCCCTGTCCTTCATTATCTCCCTGAGTTTGCTCAAACTCATGTCCATTGAGTCGGTGATGCCATCCAACCATCTCATCCTCTGCCATCCCCTTCTCCTCCTGCCTTCAATCTTTTCCCAACATCAGGGTCTTTTTCCAGTGAGTCAAGCTCTTCGCATCAGGTGGCCAAAGTATTGGAGCTTCAGCTTCAGCATCAGTTCTTCCAATGAATATTCAGGGTTGATTTCCTGTAGGATTGACTGGTTTGACCTCCTTGCTACCCAAGGGACTCTCAAGAGTCTTCTCCAGCACCACAGTTTGAAATGGGAATTAAGGATTTCTAACCCCTTTAAAGGCCCACTGTGGTGACCTGGTTCGTAAGTGGCAATGACCCCAGCACTCAGGACTTGGATTCTAATAAGGAAGTTGGGCTTGGCATCTGTGCAGTGGTGCTTGCCACGGGCACAGCCACAGTATCAGACTGATCAAAACTACACTGAGGTTAGGAGGAGGGTCTTTTCCAGGGGAGGCGAGTTACTTAGAGGAAGAAGAGGGTTAGGCAGAACTAGGAGCAGTTTTGCTTTATGGTGAGTGAGGGTTGTCCCTTTTGCTACCAGTCCTGTCCACCCCCAAAAAGCTATGTGAAGATTTTACCGTAACATCCTGCCACTAACCACAACAAAGTCAAAACTATACAGAGATACCGAAGTGCTCAGGATCCCTGGTGTTGTGAAAGCAGTGAGTCCCTACCTCCCTGGAGCCTCATTTAAAGCAAGCATGTTTCCCCATCTAAAAATGACACATAATTATTTTTTACGGGTATTGCCTTTTGTCTCACCATCTTTCTGTGACAGTGTTATAACCCTCCCCACCCCAGGAGTTCATTAGGCTCCTCTGAGCAGAGGGCAAGGGCCCCAGGGTGGGGTATGAGACCTCAGCCCCCCTGGCTCTCTGACTCCCTCCTCCCAGAGCACCAGGCTGGCTTCGAAGGGCTCCAGGCAGAGGAGTGCGGCATCCTGAATGGCTGTGAGAATGGCCGCTGCGTGCGCGTGCGCGAGGGCTACACCTGTGACTGCTTCGAGGGCTTCCAGCTGGACACGGCCCACATGGCCTGTGTGGGTAGGTCTGGAATCAAGAGTGCTAATGCCCGGGGGCAGGACGGCCCTGCTGGATCCATGTGGAATAGTCAGACTGGCCCACTGCTCACTTAGGGATGCCTGACTTGGCCTAGGTGGCAGACCCACTGCTGCCTGCTAGCGGCCCTGCTGGGCACCAAGCCAGGTGGTGAGAGCTCCAAAGGTCTACCACTGTGATTAGAAAGCCCTTTCCAGGGAGGTTCCTAGATAGAAGAGAGGCAGGGGCGAGACAGCATGGTCACAGTATGGGTTCACGACCCCTGGCTTTGTGTCCGTGAGTTGCTTCCTTTCGGGCGTCCTTTGGCTGCCACATGGACGATTCCGCTGTGAGGCAGTGCTCAGGGCTTACTGACCAGAGGGGCACCGGGGGCAGCAGGCCATAGGCACGTGGGCTCCCTACAGCTCTCTCCTCCCTCTCCTCCTCTTAGATGTGAATGAGTGTGATGACCTGAATGGGCCTGCTGCGCTCTGTGTCCATGGTCACTGCGAGAACACGGAGGGCTCCTACCGCTGCCACTGCCTCCCGGGTTATGTGGCTGAGGCAGGCCCCCCACACTGCACCGCTAAGGAGTAGCAGAGACGGGTCGAGTGTGGGCAGTTACCTGGAAATGGGCCCTGGCCACAGGCGGGGCCTTGAGGAAGCTTTCCTAGCTGGGGAGATGCCATGAAGACACCGGCCGGAGGCCCTGCGGCCCAGCTCCCAGCCAGCCTCGCCTGCTTTTCATCTCCCCCAGCTTCGGCTCTTGCTGTGTGAGCATCTGTCACGGCCTCCACACCACCATGCCCTTGCTTGGCTCAAACACCACCAAGTGCTTTAATGCTTCAACCACTGGCCACGAGGCCCAGTCTGCCATCTGTCCGGGCCTTGCCATGGGATGCTGATCAAAGGATGGCCCTCAACCAGCCCCTCAAGCTGTGCAAACGTGCAAGGTCCTTCGGCCTCACGCTGTACATACCCCTTCTCTAGACATGACCCACGTATCATCCTGATGCTTCTACACCTGGATTGGAGGCCACACCTGCCCTGGAATGGCCCTTCAGAATCTATCAAGTGAAAAAGGATGGGGCGGGGCGTGGGAGAGGAATTTGGGGAGTGATTGTCACCACTCAGCCAGTCTGAGTGGCTGAGGGCCAGATTTAGCCACGTCTCCACCCTGTTGCCAGTTTTGTGGCCCTGGAGAGGGGCAGAAGATGCCCTCATCTCGGAGAAGCAAGACTGATACTAGCTTGCTAGTAAGAGACGCATATGAAGGGGAGCAAGGAGCCTGAGAGAGCAGCAACAGGACAATATTTAAAAAAAAAAACAAAAACGGGGAGTTGATGAGAAAGGGGGCACCACGGCTTTATACAGATCTAAAGAAAATAATCAGTAGCTTCAGGTAAATAACCATTCAGTCTACCCAGCGATAGCTCCTGTGCACCACAGCAAGGGCTGCCCCGAGACAGGGTGCCTATCTCCGAAGACCTCCATTAAATACATACGGCTTCTTATAGGACACAAGTCTCTCCAGGGTTCTCCTTTTGTGGACACCTGTTGGATGTGCTAAAAATAAAGAGGTCCGTTTTCGAGCTTCTGAAATACAGTGTAATCCTGTTTAGGAGAAGCCAGGTTCCCTGTGTTGTTCCCTCTCTCTACTCAGAGTCATCTGCCCTCTTTCCCCTTCATACAATGGCTGGCTGGCATCCCACTGAGTTTACAAGTAGAGACTCACTCCAGCCTGGGCTAGCAGGGAGTTTAGAACCACGGTGGAATAAAGAAATGTACATTTCTGGGCTATTCTGGTTTTGTTTTTATTTCATATTAAACCAAATTTCTTTACCACGTTGACTGAGTCTGAACGTTAGAGATGAGACTGTGCTTACCCCCTCATCAGCTCTCCCAACATGACTGGGTTCCAACAGGAGAAGCTTCTTTCCCCTTCTGAGGCAAGGCAAGATCTGACTTTGCATTTCTCTGATGAATGGCGATGTAAATGAACAAGGCTCCGTGTGCCTGAAGATGTGGAGATGAATCCTCTTTTCTTAATTGAATCTGTCCTGTCCTACTTGCTGCTCTGATTGTCAGCCATCACGTGATAACTTATTGAACGCTTGCTATGTGCCAGGCCTGTGTTGAACGCTGTACACAAATTTCATTTAATCATCCAACAATCCTTACGATTTTGATTCCCAATTTACAGATGGGGAACTTGGACTTACAAAGCTTAAATAATCTGCTCTAGGTCACTACACTAGTTGAGATGTTTTCAGCAGACAAAAATATATAGTTCTTAAACATATGAAAATATTCTGACCTTCATTCATAATAAAAAGAAATGCACATGAAAACTATACCTAGACACTTTTTTAAACTATTAGGTTGGTAAAAATTTAAACGTTTGTTAAAACGTTGAGTTGGCAAGCATCTGTGGGAAAGCAGTACACTCACACACATAGCTGACAGGAATATATTCTGATACAACTTCTGAAGAGGATGGCAATGTCTTTCAAAATTATAAAAGCACTTATTCTTTAAATCAGTCATTCCACTTCTCGGAATTTAAATTTAACCTTCAGATATAGTCTCACCAAATGTAAAATGACGTATGTAAGGGGTTATTTATTTTAGCATTATTTGTAATAGCAAAAGGTTAGAAACAATGCATTGCCATGGAGCCCCCCCCCCCAAAAAAAAAAAATAAAAACGGGGGTGGGTGCTATAAATGCCTGGATAAGATATCCAAAGCAGATTAAGGGAAGAGGAAGGTAGCACAGCAAAGTGAAACATATGCTGCTATTGCCGTCTGTCTAAAGAGGAGGAGAAGAGAAGCGGGTATGTGCTAGCCTCATCTCCGCTACTCCACCTCACACCTCACGTTTCAGAGAGCTCACCCTTCCTCGGTGTACCCTTCAGGCACTGCATCTTAACTGCTGCTCCCATGGCCCTACCTCCCAAGCCCCGCACTCCTGTCCCCCTTCCAGGGATGTTTCCATGCTGGTACACATATTTCCTTGTGTTAGAAACACAAATATTAATAGCACACCATGCGTGCTGTTCTGCACTTTTCTGCTTCTTTTCACGTCATATACTTGCACATAAAGGACTGCCTCAGTCTATTTTATAACTGTATACTTCTCCACTGAATAGACAAATCATAATTTATTTAATCAGCCTATTAATGGGTGTTTCCATTGTTTTCTATCTTTTGCTATTATAAATAATGCTACGATGAATATTCCTGTGCATATGTTACTTCATATTGTATCTATGGGGTTATATCTGTGGGGTAAATTCTTAGAAACAATGGTAGTTGACGGGAAGGGCAACAGGTGGATGCGCACAGGACTGGGAGACTCTTCACTGTATCCCCATTTGTGTCTTTTCAAATTTTGTACTGTGTCTTACCTATTCAAAAATAAAATATTTTTAAATACAGCTGCTGGACATAGACTGCTTAAATGTTCCCTCTCTTTATATATTCATCTGTTTTACAATTAAAGCCAGATGATAACTGTTTCAACACTTCTTAAATCAAATTTCCTTTAAACATCCTGGTGGCATTTCTCTGGAGAAATGGCAAACAGGGATTTTAAAAGGCAATCATAAACATCGAGGCTGCTGCTGCTGCTGCTGCTAAGTCGCTTCAGTCATTTCCGACTCTGTGCGACCCCAGAGACGGCAGCCCACCAGGCTCCCCCGTCCCTGGGATTCTCCAGGCAGGAACACTGGAGTGGGTTGCCATTTCCTTCTCCAATGCATGAAAGTGAAAAGTCAAAGTGAAGTCGCTCAGTCGTGTCCGACTCTTAGTGACCCCATGGACTGCAGCCTACCAGGCTCCTCTGTCCATGGATTTTCCAGGCAAGAGTGCTGGAGTGGGGTGCCATTGCCTTCTCCGATGCTAGATACCTGCAAAAGTGGAGGAGTTTCCTGCATTTGAGACAGACATGCAAAGCCATGTTGCAAGGGACACTTAGACCCCGCCCACTGAAGGGTGTCAGTTCAGGGCCCTGAGTTCAGGGGAGGGCTACCCCTCCCAGCACTGACCATCAGTGCTGCCCACTTCCCTGTACAGGATGTCACAGCCAAACTCTGACCCTTCTCTTATGCTTTACAACGAAAGACCAAAAGAATGGGGCGCAATTCTCGGAAGAAAAAGAAGAGTATCTTCTTGGACACCTACTTCAGTAGTCCTTCCTAGTCTCTTATCCCGGAATCCCCTGTAACTGGTCAACATTTCCACACACAGAGACTAAGGGCAGGTGGGACACCTACAGTTAACAGCCAACAACATGAAGACTCACAACATAAAACAAGGAAGGGTCTCATGCCTTCAGTTCCTGCACAATTGTTTGGCTACAACGGTGGGGCATGCTACCCCAGGCATCACTAGCTCATGAAGGTAAATAAAACCAATTCTACAATAAATGGGGTCTTGATAACCTCCCCTCAAAGTAATGGGGAGGCAAAAAATCTTCCAACTGATCCCGGAAAAGTGTAACATTTACCTAAATGAACTGCACAGTGAACAAAACTTGTGAAAATGTCTGCTGGCTTTTACAGCCTGCCAGGAAGAGGGCATCTGGTCAGAAAGGCCTGCAGAAGATCCTAAACCTATTTTACCATCACTGTTTATTTCAAGCCAATTGCCCACTGTCCCCTTGATGCCATTATCTCCTCATGCCCTGTGTTCTTAAAATTTCTACATCGCCCTCCTCCAGTGGAGACCTCTTGTCACCACCTCAGGCTTCCCTATGAAGCTTTCCCAATGTGATGAAGTAAGCTGATTTCTCCCAAACCCACTTTTTCTAAACACAAAATTCAATTCTTCTATTCATAGGAGGTATTTATACAGTCTTTGGAAGAGATCCTGTTCTTGCCTAACTGACCACTAGAACTTAATGGTTTATGGAGTAACTAAAGCTTAGCTATGTTTGTGCTAACCCACAAAAATATCAGAGAAGAGGTTTAACACTTAAAATGTAACAAAATCTCTTCTCAAGGAGGATGAAAGGACTTAGTCTATGCTGAAAACCTTATTAGGCCCAGGTATTGGCAGCCACTTTCAATGGCTTAGTAAACACAGATGCTTCCACACGCTGCTTTCTGACTTTTTCCATGGCAATTTGCTAAGAAAAAAACCTGCTCAGGTTTCTGAGTGACCTTTTGTGTCTGTATACACTGCAGACACACGATAGGTTTGTTCTAAGTCCTAGGTTTTCCCACATTGAAAATGTAAGTAAGTTTCTGTCTCAGATTCTGTATTTCTATTTTTCTTATGGATAATTCTTTTATTGAATGACCTTAATTAAGTCTAGAAAAGTTTCAATCCATTCCAGAATGCAAAATTTGCTGATACGAACTTTTAGGCTCTCAAAGAAAAGATGAGTTTAACCAGTAGCCCTTACAGAGTCAGCTTGGTTGTGGTTTCCCCAACGTTAGCAGTTGTTAATCATTTGTCATGGTGGTGCTTTTTACCTTTTCCTTTAGTTGTCTGTTGCCACAATAGCACCCCACTCCAGTACTTTTGCCTGGAAAATCCCATGGACGGAGGAGCCTGGTAGGCTGCAGTCCATGGGGTCGCTAGGATTGGACACGACTGAGCAACTTCACTTTGACTTTTCACTTTCATGCATTGGAGAAGGAAATGGCAGCCCACTCCAGTGTTCTTCCCTGGAGAATCCCAGGGACAGGGAAGCCTGGTGGGCTGCCATCTATGGGGTCGCACAGAGTCGGACACGACTGAAGTGACTTAGCAGCAGCAGCATGCAGTTCTGGCTGCCCCAACACAGTCACATACATACTATGGTTGTTTCTAGCTCCTTAGCCTATTTAAGTACTATACCCAAACAAGTACTTTAAAATTCATTGGAATTTGTGGCTAAAAAGCTCTTCTTTCAGAGACTCTGAAGGAAGGTTACCAAATTTAACAAATAAAAATACAGGATACCCAATTAAATCTGAATTTCAGATAAACAACAAATAATTTTTACTATTTGCAGAGACATACTTATACTAAAAATTATTTTCTGTTTGTCTAAAATTCAAATTTAAATGGGCCCCCTGCATTTTATAGTCCAAACTGGAAAAAAAAAAAATCCAAGTGTCTATTATCTGTATCAACAAAGGGACAACTTCCAGCTATACAATGAGACCAGAAACATTTCACACCATAAGATAAATAAAGCAACATATTCTAAAAAGATTCAGTCACTAAATCAGCAAAGAATCACGAAATGTCTTGTGTGAATATAGAGTATGGAGCTTATTTTCAAACTTATGATTCAAGTATCAGTGAGGTTTAGGTCCAAGTTTTTCTGGGTGATGGGTTATTGGTTTTGTGAATCTAACACATTCCTAAGTACGAGAAGAAAATGTATCTGCTGTAACAAATGGGAAGTGAAGAATGGGGTGCACAGAAAATAATGGTAAGTAAACTAGCACACTAAGGAAGGGTGAGATGAAAAAGATAACATTTCAGACAACAAGGTCCTACTGCATAGCACAGGGGAACTGTGTTCAATATCCTGTGATAAGCCATAATGGAAGAGAAAATAAAAAGCAAAGTATACACGTATATGACTGAGTCTCTTTGCTGTACAGCAGAGATTGGCACAATACTGCAAATCAACTATACCTCAATAAAAGTAATAAATAAATAAATAAATAAATAGCAAAACAAAAAGATAACATTTCATTTGGCTTTCTCATCCTCTCTGGTCTAGTAACACAGTGTTCAAGCTATGCAATCTGTGATTCTGATCCGTAACACAAATAAATAAGGACTTTCTTTAAAACGAAGCTTTTATACATAGCTATACACATTTGTACAAGTAGCTCTGAAGGCCGGAGAAGTAACTCCTAGAACCTTGGAGGCGCTACAGATGATACTGGTTTCAACCAGTTACTAAATCTTAGGTAACAGCATCCACAGGCTTGGCCTTACAACTGTGTAGGAGAAATTAAATCAAGAGTAAAAGTTTCACATTCTGAAAATAGTGGTGAAACAACATCCTCGATTAAAGGAAAATAAAATTGAGAGAGGGTCATGATGGGAAGGAAACTTCTAGAATTGTTCTAATCCCAGGTGCCTCAAATCAGTCAGATGATAGCAATCTCCGGGTCACTTGTCATCACATCAAAGTTTGACAGAGAAGGATGATCCACAGGAGCAACCTTGCTGCGCTTGAGGATTGTTCAACACTTGAAATGAGCTTCGGATCAGTTCCTGGCTGAAGTCCACATGGGCCCCTTTGACGAAGGCTAAGCTATCAGAGTCAACCACCACTCTTGCCCCACCCTTTTCAAACACCCTGAAAAGAAGGGAGGAAGGCATTAATGAACATCATAAACACCAGAAACGTAACACCCTCTGAGCCCAGAGATGCCCATCCTGTTTTCTAAAATACGGAGGAAGCTTCCCTTATGACCTCTAACAGGTGCTGATTTTCTCTGAGGCAAAAAGATTTAATGGAAAGAATACTGGGAATGTATAGAAATTTAGGCCTGGAAACTTTCTAGTCCATCCCGACTCTCTACCAATGACCCTATGGACTTAGGCCAATTTTCCTCCTATGACATAAGTTATTTTGAATCAAGGCAACAAATCTTCATTGTATCCCCACTGTGTGAGAAGGGTGATGCGATGTTATCCTTAGCAGAAGTTTAAAATGTGGAATAAAAGTGCATCTTAAATTGGAGACATTTTTATCCCTTCTGCACATTCTCGGAGGACCCACCCCTTTCTCCTTGCCTGTCGTCGGGGTTGATAACTGTATCCAGTGAAAATTTGTACTGGAATCCGGAGCATCCACCTCCCTCCACCTCCAGCCTGAGGAATTCAGACCCTTCGGTGATTTCCAGAAGCCTCTGAAATGCAGGAAGGAGGGTCAAGAATGCCAGGCAAGGAGAGAAAGAAGAGTGGGCCAAAAGGAAGTCATCCCCCTCCCCTCCCCCCACCACCCCTGCCCCGCGACCAGTTTCTCACCTGGACGCAGCTGTCGGTGAGGTGGATCTGCCCTTCGCCAGCTTCTGGGCTAGAGGACGACACTTCCCGAAGCGCCCGGGGTCCGCGGGAGGCCGCGAGGAGCCTGCTGCGCAAGGGAGGAGGGTAAGACTGGGAGCAGAAGAGAACCTAGAACCCTCCACCTGGACAGCCCCACGCCAAACCTGAAGTCCCCCAACCCGGACAGCCCCACGCCAAACCTGAAGTCCCCCCGCCTGGACAGCCTCACGCCAAACCTGAAGTCCCCCACCCGGACAGCCTCACACCAAACCTGAAGTGCCCCCGCCTGGACAGCCTCAAGCCAAACCTGAAGTCCCTCCACCTGACAGCCTCACGCCAAACCTTCACCTCCCCCGCGAGCCTTAGTTTCTCCTGAGTCCTGAAGGGGCAAACCAGGTGCTTTTCTAGGCTTGGTTACCTGCTCCTTTGCCAGGGAGTCACCACTCTCAGGGCCACAGCTGTTAGCCCTCGGACGGCCGCCATTTTCTTCTGTAAGCTCCGCCCCCTCACATTTCCCCAATCGCCTTCCACTCCTGGGCCTCGGGAGGCGGGATCCACGGAAACCCCGCCCCTGAGCACATCTATTGGGAGATGAGGAAGGAGAAGGGATTTGATTGGGTAGAAATGCTCCCATTGCGGAAGTGGGGACGCACTCACAAAGCCCAGGCCGAGCACTGGCGAGAGGAGGCGTGCCGGATGAAGATGGATCCCGCTTGCCCTGCGGCTGAGCGGAGCGGATGGGCGGAGTTTGCGAGAGTCCCGGACCCCTTGTCTGGCTCCGTGGACCCGGGGTGGAGGGGGGGGGCGCGGGGACAGGCCTCGGCCCCGCTGGCCAGTGACCAGTCGCCTGACTGGGCTCCTCCCCCGGCCCGGCCCATCCCTGAAGACTTTATCTTGTGACCGAGACTGCTGGCTCTCCCTTCCTTGAGCTTGGAGCCTCAGCAGCGATGCGTTTCTTGACTGTCGCGTTCCTGTTCCTGGCACTCAGTGCCTCCGCCCTGGCCGAGCCGGTGAAATTCAAGGACTGCGGTGAGCCCCGGGGCCAGTCCGAAGTTCCCGCGCACTCTGCGGGAGCCCCTGACAGAATCTGATGCTAAGACTGCTGGGCTGGGTTTGGCGGGTCCTGCGAGCAGCCAGGCTCAGCCTCGGACCCTTCGTGGAGTGGGCTGGAGTCGGTTGGGGTAGGGGACAAGGTGCTGGCCTGGATAAAACGCGACCTCTGACAACTTTATCTCATCAACCCATGTTTTGGTCCCAGCACATTCCTGGAGGTGGGCATTTTGCTGAAGTTTCCCAAAGTGTGTGGGGCAAACAGCCGAAGGTTCACTTGCCGCTTGGGGCGTCAGGGGTGCCGTGCAAAACTTCTCTTTATTTATGCCTTGTGTCTTGGGTGACCGCTCAGTCCCCACTCCTTTTGCTTTTCTTTTACATTTCCCTTCTGATGACACATCAAAAGTCAATTCTCCTTTCACGAGCTGTTCCTTTAGGGCTTCCTTTTGGGCGATGGCACTTTTAATTCTTTCCAGTTTTCTCCTCCTGTTTATAAAACTCTTGTTTCTGGTCGCAACTTGTGATGCATAACCCTCTCTTGCAGCTGTGGTTGGAATCTTTGGTGAGAAATACAATGGGGTAGAAATTGTGAGTTCCTTCAGTCAAATCTATCCAAATTAAATGTTTGAGCAGAGCTTTTCTGAAGTGGAGAGGTGTAATGATAAATGAAAGAGAAATGAAACTGACTTTATAAAATTTGTGAGCTGGAAGGAAACTTGGAGATCCTGTAATCAATCATGGGCTTTCCAGATGGCACTAGTGGTAAAGAACTCCTGCCAATGCAGGAGATGCAAGAGAGGAGGTTTGATCCCTGAGTAGGGAAGATCCCCTGGAGGAGGAAATGGCAACCCATTCTAATATTCTTGCGTGGGAAATCCCATGGACAGAGGAGCCTCACGGGCTACAGTCCATGAGGCCGCAAAGAGTCAGACATGACTGAGCACACATGCACACACATAGTCAATCATTGAGTTTCAGAAATGTTAAGTAACTCACCCAATCACACAGCATAATGACAACCAGAGTAAATGTGCTTCTTCACACCCAGTGCCCAGGTAATATAGTAACTGCCCAATAAATATTTGTTGGAAAAGTAAATGAGGGAATAAATACTCTTTCCACTATATTTCCAAAATTCATGTTGAGGCAAGAGCAGAATTGGGGGCTAGGGCTAGGAGTGATCAAGAAATAAAAATTGTGGGCCTATTAATGCTTAACAAATGCTGCTCCCCTGAACTAGGAGACTGGCATTTGAAAGATGGTATTATCACCTCACATTACTGCCTTTACCTCCATTAAACTTAGTGGCCAACTTTGGATGAAAACACTATGTTATCTTTATCAACTCATTCAACTCTCGCAGTCTGAAACCATCACATAAAGTAACTTGCCCAAGCTCTTACAGCTCATAAGCAGTAGGAAACTAGTGAGTGTTTGTGAGTCAGTCTGGATTTCAACAGTAGCATTAACATTAAAAAAAAAAAAAAAAACTAAGGAAACTGAATCCTGAGATTGGTCTGCTCATGTGAAAAAACCAGGTGTACACCTATGGCAAGAACTTCTTAAGGGAAGGAGAGTTTCAGTGACAGACTTTCAATTTACTTTTGAATTGGGAAATACAATGGAAAAACTTCAGTGCCCACATCAAAAGGTTTTTTGAGTCCCACTTTGCCTCCTTTATCCTAAAGTGGTATTTCCTCAAGTCAGAAATGAGCAAACTAGTTTTGCAATTTTTGAGAGTTAGGACTGAGAAATTTGCTCTGTTGACACTGGAAAGCCGAGAACCTCTTGTCAAGAAAAAAAAAACAAACAAACTGAATGAAGTAGCTAAGTACTACCCTCCAGATCAGTAGAGGGTACTGAGAGTATTCAGTACCTCCTAGATCATGTGAGCCAGCCTTGATAGAAACTAGAAGTTGAAAGCTTCAGCATAAGCACTGGTTTTTTAATAAGTTGTTGACTAAGGTTCTGGATATTTTTTTTCCTGGTCCTAGAAGATAGGACAGAGTGGAAGAGAGTGCTTAGAGAAAAGAATCTTGTATTTATGTTTTGAGGACTTTGCCATGATGGAGAAGCAAGTTGGGATAGGGGACAGCAAAGTATGGTTTACAGAACTAGCTGGAGCAATGTTAGTCAAAACAAGGAAACTGTTCCACCCAAGATAATGCTCTCAACCTGCCATTTTCTTTGTCTTTCATACACTGTACTTTTGAGACAGTCTGTTCTATTGTCTAGATCCAGAATTTCTACCCACAAAGTAAATTTGAGGTGAGAGGCTCACCTTTTGTGTCAAAGGGGAACTTGCTAACCCACCCAGGAGCAGCTGCTCTAGATTGAATTCATGGACTAAATGCCAGTATGATGATGATGATGATATGTGTGTGTGTGTTCACGCTCAGTTGTGTCTGACTCTGTGACCCCATACACTGTAGCCCACCAGGCTCCTCTGTCCATGGAATTTTCCATGCAAGAAGACTGGAGCGGGTTGCTATTTCCTCCTTCAGGGGATCTTCCTGACCCAGGGATGAAACCCATGTCTCTTGTGTCTCCTGCTTTGGCAGGTGGATTCTTTAGAACTCGAGCCACCTGGGAATTGCCCCAGTATAATGATAGTAATGGTGAATACCTGTATAGCCTTACTATGTTCTAAGCACTTATTAAGAGTTATAATGTATTAGCTCACCTACCCTCTGAGGTAGGTACTGTTATTAGCCCCAGGGAGGCTAAGTATCTTGCCTTAAGTTTCCACAGTACTTAATGGAGCCAGTGAGCTCATGGCCAGGTGTCAGATCCGAGTCTAGCTCTCAGCAATGGCATGAGTGGCGGAGCTTAAACTCACCCAGCTGTTTACTTCTGTTCTCTCCCATTCAGCTGTCTGGTTTCAGGGGCCTGGATGGAGTAAGAAGATTCTTAAAGATTTGTGCTTAACTTTTCTTGGTCAGAGTATTTTTATCCTTATTTAGACTGGCGGGGGAAAAAAGTCACACTCCCTGCCTCCAACCACTTATTTGGAAGAACATGGGTCCCAGAGTAGAGTGTACACCTCTGCTCTGTGTATCTCAAATGTGTGCTTGAAACTATTCTCATCGGTAGCAGTATTCAAACCTCAGAGACCATGAGTTGGATAGCCACCAGGGCAGGATTGAAAGACCAGGGGTGGGTGGGGGTGGGAAGGACAGTTAAGAGAGCAGCCAGTCTCAAGATTACAACTGGAAACAGTAGCCTTAGATCCCAAGTGGAAACAGTAGCTATGTGCCTTGAGTCATCACTTAAGCCCTGTGTGCCACTCTCAGATCCTGTGTCAGGAAGGAGGGGTGGGGATGGTTTTCCCTGGTGGAGCCCTCCCAGCTTGTAGAGCAAGGGAGCTGGCTGTGTATACGCGATCATTTCCTAATTCCCCTCCACCTGTCAAATATGAGCAGTTTCTGCTGGTCCCAGTGGTCTCATTGGGAAGGCAAAGCACCTTCCCATTAGGTAGGAGACAGCCGAGGTGATTTGTTTTCCCTCCCATCCAAACAAATTGTTCTTCTTTTGCAGGTTCTTGGGTCGGAGTTATAAAGGAAGTGAATGTGAGCCCATGTCCCACCCAGCCTTGCAAACTGCACAGAGGACAGTCTTACAGTGTTAATGTCACGTTCACCAGTAGTAAGTAAAAGTGGTTTTTACCTTCAAATTCATCTTAAAGCGTGACATCAATCTAGGAATTGGAGTGAGCGTGGGAAGGTGAGGAGGAGGGAATTGCAGTCAGGAATTCCTTGACCTCCCTCTCAGTGGACACCATGCTTTTACACACCCTTCTCATACTGGGTCCCCCATGCCTGTTTCTTGGAGCCCGTAGTTGCCAGACTCCCTTTAAGCAAAGGGGATTTCCATGTGTTCACAGGTCAGAGAAGACAGCACAATAAGCTCTATATTACACAGCAGATTTCATGGGAAGGTCAACTCTTCAGCTACAGACTGCAGAGTGTTAGTACCAACCCCAACTCTGTAAACTTTAGAACTCTTCCAAAATGTTATTTCAAGCACTATATCTTCCAGTTATTAAGTCTATATTCTGCCTGAAAATATAGGAGCAATTAATACTTAGCCTCTGTAAGGTTTGGGGAACTTACTCTTGACCCAAGAAATTCAAGGTTTCTTCTTCAACTTGAAGAAATGTTATTGGAACTTGTTTATTTCTTCTTTATTTATCTTCTTCAGATTCCCAGGAATCTAGACGAATGTAAAATCTCTGTTTCTAAAAAGGGCAGCTGCTCTGAATCTTCCCCTCATTTTCTATCCTTTGGAACTAGACAAATAAAAAAATCTCAGAGTTCCTATCATCTCTTGTTCATAAGCCTAAAGACAGCTCTAAATCCTAGAGTTATTATCTCTCCTGGAGAAATACCCCATCCCCTCTATTGTTCCAAATCAAAAAATGTATCTTCTCAATAAAAGCAATTCCCAGCTGGGAGACAGAAAGAAACAGAGCCAATACTCTGGATCTCCAGAAGAATCTAATAGCTCATAACTCCAATTGCCCTAATTTTATTACGTTTATTCCTCCTGCCTTTTGTTTTGGAGGGTAAAGGTGAGCAAGAAATGTACCTTTCTCTTACGCAGTTTCTAAAGAGTTACTGCTTTTGCCTCTGTTACAGGCCATGGCATTTCTGTGGAGACTTCTAGTCTCTCTTTCTGTATTGTCTCTCCACTTTATTCTTAATTTTTATTGGAATCCTTAGGACAGAGTATTTGAGAATTCAGAGACCACACTCTTTAAGATGCACAATACACTTTGACAGAATCTGATGCATATAGTAAACAGAAAATTGGCTGCCAAAAATCAGTTAGCTTGTTCCATAAAGTTATTTATCCAGATAGCTCTGATTCTTCTAAGAAACTGAAAGGCAATGAAGAGCAAGGTGGGGTTAAGAGCAAAGAAAACAGCCCCCACTGATTATTTTTATTTATGTATAATTCAGTAATTTTTCAAGTTTCCGAGTGATTACTCTCTGCATAGCATTCACGGAAGTACTAAGTGTAACTGCAAAGAGAAATAGACCCTAGGAATTAAGAGGTACATTCTTCGGTTTGCCATCACAGCAATGCCATTGCTTGAGACTATGCCTGAATTCTTTATTTAGAGTTTGGAACTAGGCTATTTCCTTCGCTATCTGATTCTCTTTTTTTTTTTTTCTCCCTCTTAGATACTCAGTCTCAAAGTAGCAAGGCTGTGGTACATGGCATTGTGATGGGCATCCCAGTTCCCTTTCCCATTCCTGAGTCTGATGGTTGTAAGTCTGGAATCAGATGCCCCATCGAAAAAGATAAGACCTATAACTACGTGAACAAACTACCCGTGAAGAATGAATACCCCTCCGTAAGTAAAATTGTGGTTGAGAACACTGAAAGTCCTGTGACTGGTTTGGAAATTGGAGGAGAGGGGGCAGGAAGAAAAGATTAGAACAGGAATCCTTCATCTCTATGAGGAAGAAGGGAATGCCTAAGGGAAAGGAGTATGGGAATCGTGAGGTGCAGAGTTCTCACTGTGTCCCTTCGTTCTTTGTCTCTTGCCTAATGCTTGAAAAGTGAGAGTGTTAGTCGCTCAGTCATATCCAGCTCTTTCCGACCCCATGGACTGTAGCCTGCCAAGCTCTATCCATGGAATTCTCCAGGCAAGAATACTGGAGCGGGTTGCCAGTTCCTTCTCCAGGGGACCCTTCCCTCTCCAGAACTTGAACCCATGCGTCCTGTATAGGCAGGCAGATTCTTTACCACTAAGCCAACCAGGGAAGCCCTACAAAATTTTAGCTAGGTATCAGATAGTTCAAGATTTCAAGTAGTCGTCCCATTGTCACCAGAAAAACCTGGTCTCTCCATTAATCTCTTAACAAGAGAGCAGTCATGTGTGAGGTCCATAGCAGAGTGGTAGCTTTTTCCTCTCTGCTTTCTCTCCTCCACCCCACCCCCACCCTCACCTCTGACTGCTACACCTGCCTCTTCATCTGAGGAGTAGGTGAGCTAGAGCCTGCTAGAATGGGCCTGTGTTAACGATTATGAATCTTGGTAAGAGTGGACGAAGTAAAGGGACTACTCTTTTCAATGAAGAAAAAGAGCTGCATTTCTTAAAAGGAGATTGAGTCAACCAGGAGCAGTCTGGCCATTTTTTCCATAGAAATAGCCAGTAATTAAAGAACATTCTAAAAAGACTCAAACATAGGGAGTCTGTGCTTACCACGCACGTGTGCTTAGTCACTAAGTTGCGTCCAACTCTTTGCAACCCCATGGACTGTAGCCCGCCAGGCTCCTTTGTCCATCGGATTCTCCAGGCAAGATACTAGAGTAGGTTGCCATGCCCTCCTCCAGGGGATCTTCCCAACCCAGGGATTAAACATAGGTCTCCTGCACTGCAGGCAGATTCTTTACCATCTGAGCCACTAGGGAAGCCCCTAGGGAGTCTGTGTTTGAGAGATATCAGAGGCGCTAAAGGCCAGGGACAGATTTGCAGATTAATTTGCAGACCAGCTGTGTAATCATGGGTATATCTGAGCCTCAGTAACTTAAATCTAGTTAGGACCCGATACAGAGTAGGCACTTAATATATGGTACTTATTGTTCAGTGACATTTCATTTGTTTTTTGTTTGTTTTTGTTTTGTTGCTCTGCAGAGCTTAAGTGGCATTTCATTTGAAAACCAGCTCAAATTATGTTAATGTGTGCAGTCAGTGAAACAGTAGTTAATGTGTACTAGTCTTGAAAAACTTACCAAACAAGTTTCACAAGTATAGTATCTGTTCTTAGCAGTTTAATATCTGATACATTCTCTATCCAAGGACAATATATTAAATGAATTTTTGGAGCAGGAAGTTGGAATAGGAGCTTGCTCCGTCCACTCCACGCATCGACCTGGCATTGCAATACTTCCAGAAACAGTGCATCCCCCTCCCCCAGCCTTGGGGGAAATTAAAAAAAAAAAAAAGGAGACAGCTCCTAGTGTAACCAGTCAAGGCAGAGATCTCTATAGGGGTATAATGTCAAAAAATGGCTTAAGGACATTAATCAAAGCTATATTGCCACAAAGGTCATTGTCCCTGAAAGTGTTCATACAACCCTAAACTTCTTTGGACATCCTTTGTGCTTTGACATTTCTTTTTTCAGCTAATAAGTAAGTTTCCTGAGACCTAGAAATCAAACTATTTACTCTCTGCTCTTCATAGTTAAAGTTGGGAGAAGCTGGATCATGTTGTCAAAATGCATGTGAAATTGTTTAACTTTAAAATTCTTTGTCATGGGTGCCTTCATTTATGTATCATTGATCGAAGAGGAAAAAGAATGCTTTAGAAATTTTACTTAAGAAGCTAACTAGACTAGGATGCGGTACTACTAACACTAAATCCTACGTGGAACTTGGTTTACCCTTCTAAGCTTAAGGACACAGGCTGTGCCTGCATCCCACCCAAACAGCCTTCATGATAGCATGATTTAAGAAGAAAAGTGTGAGGAATAGACAGTTTGTTACAATTTCCGTCTAGGATTCATAGTTAAAATTCATAGGTAAACCCATTCTGGATTGAGGCGAGGTCCTAGCTTCATTTTTCTTGATTCTTTTTCTTTCTCCAGATAAAAGTGGTGGTGGAGTGGGAACTCACGGATGACAAAAACCAACGTTTCTTCTGCTGGCAGATCCCAATAGAGGTTGAAGCCTAGAGCTGTTCAGTGCCAATGTGTCCATCTGGGGGTGAGAGAGCATGGGCGGAGGGAGGGGAGGAGAAATCAAGTCTAAACTCAATCAGTGCCATGAGATGAAAGGAATTTTCAGACTGCCGTTTTGTGCCTCTCAACCTCCAAAAGCGTCTAAGACCCTGTTCCTGAGAGCTTGGAACTGTAACCCTTGTATTATCCTTTGTAAAAGGGTTGGATTATCCAACTTTTCTTTCCAAGAGAAAGTGAGACTGCAGGGATTGATTCAGTTGTCTTCAGATTTCGGAGGTTTTTTGTTGGTTTTGGCAGGTTTTGTTTTTGGTTTGGACTTTTTTTGTCTTGTTGTTTTGCTTTTGGAATAAGGAGGGTGTCACCGGACAGAACCTGAATGAAGCTGCTTGGGGGATACTGGATAACTTGCCCTAGGGCTGCCAGCCCTTGCAGCAGAGGATGGGTTCCAAACCACATCCATCTACCTGGGATCACACCTGCAAGTCCCTCGTCTCCAT
>NW_011494940.1:1209968-1212223 GCF_000754665.1 Bison bison bison
CATGTGCCTCGCTGAGCTCAGTGCATCTGGCCAGTGAGCTTCCTTACCACTAGCTCCAACTGTTTCTCTGGCCGTGACTTGCTCTGCAGCGGTGTCACCGAAATTTCTCTGCGATTAGCTCATGTCTCCTTTTCTATCTTAGGTCGTTTTCATTAATTGCAGCATTTGATTAGCAGGTGTTTTGATTTTTTTTTTTTTAACAATACTAACTTGGGACCTCTTTATGCATGTCTCTTTGAATAAACAAACACTTGGCAATCTTCTTCTGCATTTGGGTTGTGGACAACTTCTTTTACCCAGTGTGTTACCCCAGATCCATGGGAGGTGAACATCCAGTCCCATGATCCCCAAGTACAGTAAAGACATGACTTTCAGAAACTGCTGTTTCTCCCTTTCCACAGGACTCATCTCTCTGTCTGACATAAAATGACCTTGTTTGCTTCATTTTGCACAGTCTTATACCACCAAGGGTGCTGGAAAGAAACAGTGAAGGCAAGCATCCCCTAGTGGAATAGCAGCATCGCAAGGTCAAGGGAACTGAATTTGGGGTGGGAGCGGGAAGTAAGAAGTTATAAGTTGGCATAAGCATAGTAATCTTCAGGAACCTTCTGCCCTGGAGAAAGTCCAGAAGCTTAAAGATGAAATGAGAAGTTGTAGCAAGTACTGGCTTAATTATTTACATCTTGGAGTGTCCTGCTCTTGAAGTACAAGTACAATCATGGGCATATTTTGCTGTTTTGAGTCAATGCACTATCTATCAGCTTTTAGCTGTCACAGGGACTACAACCCCATTCACAAAGGAGTCGGTAATGTGGCCCTTGGAAGGTCATCTCTTTTAGGCTGGAGTGCTTAGGCAGCAAATAAATCATTTAGTCTGGTTCTTTTCATCCTATTTTCACTAGATTTCTTCAGCTTGTGAGTTTCCCAGGAAAACCACCAGGGGACAGCCATACATTGGGAATAAAGTTATCAGCAGCCAAGATTTCCCAGTTAATTCCCAGAGCCATTCAATCATTATACTCTAGCTAGGATGTTTTGTGTATTCTATCACATTGTGCCTAAAGGGACAGCCCACTCTGTCTTCCTGTGCTGGACCCTGGGTTTATCAGACTTAAATGGATTCCGAAGGTGCTGTGCCTTCAGACTGCTGGTAGTTGGATCCTGGCTTCATCAATCAGTAGGATTACCAGTGTGTGCTTAGTCACTCAGTTGTATCCAACTCTGACCCTATGGACTGTAGCCCGCCAGGCTCCTCTGTCCATGGAGATTCTCCAGGCAAGAATATTGGAGTGGGTTGCCATGCCCTCTTCTAAGGGATCTTCCCAATCCAGGGATCGAATCCAGGTCTCCTGTGTTTGCCATCTGAGCCACCCAGGAGCCAAGGATTACCAGTAGGATCTTAAAATCCCTTAATCTTTGTGTACTTCAGTTTCCTTATGTGTTAACTAGAAATAATAACAGTAAAGCTGTGAGGATTAAATGAGATGTTACATATAAAACATTAGAATGACCCTGACACATAGTATACAATCGGGAAATATCAGCTGCTATTCTAAGAGACATAGACACTGTCCCTCATCTAGACAGAGCCGGAAAATCAAAAGGTTCAATCTGCTGTGTGATGACACGTCCCCTCAAAGACGAGGCAATCCTCTGTACAGGAGAAGAGCTCAGTTCTCCTGTGTGTCTGCTCTCTCTCCTTCCCCGAAGACTCTCATATCATTGGGCTCCTTTGAGGCTAACTGCTCCCTGCCCTGCATTTTATACTTCTGCCCTCACGCTGAAAGAAGACAGAAAAAAGCAGTTCCACTAGTGTATATCCTTCGGTCAGAGCAGAAGGGTCACGCAACAGCTTAGAACTGTTTACCGGCCATTGTGAGGATACATGGAGCCTGCAGCAGAGAGCTGGGTAGGGCTCCTGTGGGGGGATTAGTTTGAAAGGTCATCTTCCATACAGAGGGCTCATAGGCGCCCCCCTCAAAAAGGTCATGCTGTTTCCAATGACGCTCACTTTTCTAGTCCACTGAGCAAGCCATGGAGGCTTACACAGCTCCTCTTCTGCATGAATTCCAGGGTAGAGAAACCCCAGACCTCAGTGAATAAAAAAAATATGATGGTGGGGCTTCCCTGGTGGTGCAGTGATAAAGAATCCCAGCTAATGCAGGAGACAGGAGTTTAGTCTCTGACAGAGGAAGATCCCACATGCTTTGGAGCAAATAAGCACATGAGCCAGAACTATTGAGACTCTGTTCTAG
>NW_011494940.1:1212323-1246718 GCF_000754665.1 Bison bison bison
TGTTCTAGAGCCTGCGAGCCACACCTACTGAAGCCTCTGTGCCCACGAGCCTGTGCTCCACAAGAGAACCCACCACAGTGAGAAGCCCACACTCGCTGCAAGTAGAGAAAAGCCTGCGCAGCAATGAAGACCCAGCAGAGTCAAAAATAAATAAAATCCAGTTCAGTTCAGTTGCTCAGTCGTGTCTGACTCTTTGCGACCCCATGAATCACAGCATGCCAGGCCTCCCTGTCCAGCACCAACTCCCGAGTTTACTCAAACTCAGGTCCATTGAGTCGGTGATTCCAGCCAACCATCTCATCCTCTGTTGTGCCCTTCTCCTCCCACCTTCAATCTTTCCCAGCATTGGGGGTTTTTCCCAATGAGTTGGTTCTTTTCCAGTGAGTCAGTTCTTCACATCAGGTGGCCAAAGTATTGGAGCCTCAGCTTCAGCATCAGTCCTTCCAATGAATATTCAGGACTGATCTCCTTTAGGATGGACTGGTTTGATCTCCTTGCAGTCCAACGGACTCTCAAGAGTCTTCTCTAACCCCACAGTTCAAAAACATCAGTTCTTCAGTGCTCAGCTTTCTTTATGGTCCAATTCTCACATCCATACAAGACTACTAGAAAAACCATAGCTTTGACTAGATGGACCTTTGTCAGCAAAGTAATGTCTCTGCTTTTTAATATGCTGTCTAGGTTGGTCATAGTTTTTCTTCTGAGGAGTAAGCGTCTTTTAATTTTATGGCTGCAGTCACCATCCACAAAGGGCATTCAATGCCTAGTATCCTGAGTTTGGGAGAATATTAGGTGGGAGGCCTGGCATTTAGTCAAATTTTTAGAGTAATGAAAAGTAACGAGCATGGAATAATTTCTAATCTCTTATGTTTGGTTTTGAAATTTTAGTTGACTTTTAAAAAGAAACAGATTGATCTTAACCATGTTTTGCAAAGGTTGGTAAAACAGTCTGTGCTCTAGGAACACCCACAGACATAAGAAAGTGACTTGCCATAGGTGAGGTCTGGGCTAGGGGATGATGCTCTGGATTAGCCATTCACATCAGTCAATCTGAAAAGCAAATACTGCTTAAATGACTGGGTTAGCGTGAGAACGGGGTCATGGTACATAGGAAGAGCGCTGACACAGAGGAAAGTGTTGTGTGTGAAAAATGTCTTGGAGGATGTCCCCAAGGGTCCTTGGGAAGGAGACATAATAGGATATAGAACTTGGGGGATTTAAAGGCCTGAGATATTCAGTTGAGGAGAGAGAGAGAGAGAGAGAGAGTGTGTGTGTGTGTGTGTGTGTGTGTGTGTTGGGAACTGTAGAAGCAGTCTTGTGTGACCTCCGGTAGAAAGTTGTGCTGGATCTCCATGGATGTTACCTAAAAAGTCTTTAGAAGAGTTGAATCATTTTGGGGTGGTTGTGTTTTCTTCTACGAAGAGACTCCTCTGGCCTATCCCTCTGATTCGAAACTGAATCCTATTCACTTACAGCTGTCAGTTGACTAGCAACTAAATGGTCTGGGTGTTGGTTGCCATGGAAACAGCTAAAAGGCCCATTGCTATGGGAACCTACCATCCTTCCCAAAGAGAGGTTTGGTTCCTACAAAGGAGTGGAGGGGGGTAGAGATGGGGCCCAGGAGCTGAGCTGCAGAGGTGTTTTGAGGGTCCTTGGAGAAGGTGGGCAAAGTGATGAGCAGGCCTGGCTGGCTCCTTATGACTGGGGCCAAAGAGGAGCAGTGGCGTCTCCCACTTGCTGTGGGCATTCCCCGCCTGCTGTCTGTTCCTTGCCCCATGGTGCCAAAAGAGTGCAGCTGTTGGCCATCCTAAATGGAGAGCAAAGGCATGAGACCCTGGGGGCAGACCCAGCCCTTCAGCACTGCTCCTCTCACCTGCTGGGGCCCTGAGAGGAAAAGTCCTGGCCCCTCTCTGCCTGGCAGCCTGTTCTCCACACATCATGTGTCCCAGATAAGCAGCCAGCAGGTGAAAGGATGAGCTTAGCTCTGCCTGCCAGTGGGTCAAGCCGATAAGAAGCCTGGCAGACAAAATGGATGGCTGCTGGCCGTGAATATGGCAGAAATGGTGGGGGTTCCAGGTGAGGAAGCAGGACTTCTGTTCTCAGCCTTAGAGAAATGCGTTACTTTGCTCTCCACCCCCTTCCCTACCCACAGGCCTCTACCACAAAAAGCAATACTGCAGGTGGAGCAAAATCTTAAAAAGTGGGGTTTCACAGAGGTTTTCAGGAAATGCACACAACAGTTATGAGATTCTTTCCTGGGTTTTGCAAGCAAGGGAAACAGCTTTTAGTGTTTAGTGGTAAGCTGACCTTTTATTGAAACAAAGACAAAACATCCCAGTGGCTCTGCCATTAATTACTGTCAATGTGTAATGTAAAAATGGAAGGGATTGGGCTAGATAACCTCTAATGTCTGTCAGAACTAACAGCTTATGATTCATTGAGACACTGAGAGCAAGCTCAAGCACCAGGGGCCGGTGGATGCAGACTGGTCACATCTGTGAGAGCGAGGCCAATTCCTGGAGTCCCGGGGGGCTTAGGACATCGATTATGGCCAAAATCTTTGATTTAGAGACCATTTCAGACAGGGCTTCCCTGGTGGCTCAGAGGGTAAAGAATCTGCCTGCAATGCAGGAGACCTGGGTTTGACTCCCTAGGTCGGGAAGATCTAGAGAAGGAAATGGCTACCCACTCCAGTATTCTTGCCTGGAGCATTCCATGGACACAGGAGCCTGGTAGACTACAGTCCATGGGGTCGCAAACAGTCAGACGTGACTGGACGACTAACACTTTCAGGTAGATTTGGCCCAAGGAACTTGTACCTGATTCTCCAGAATTCTGAGATGTGGTTTTGATCTTCTCATCGCGCCTTCTCCCACATAGTCTTGGTTCCTCCTAGGGAGCTTTAGAGTCCAGGAGCCCAACACCTGAGGTGACAGCACTGCAAGCTGAACCACTCCACAGGACCACTGAGCATTTCCCTAGGACTGTGTAGGGAGGTTTTCACTTTTGGAACACAGTAGTTTATAGGTTTTCTTTTTAAATATTTATTTATTTGGCTGCACCAGGTCTTAGTTTTGGCATATGGGATCTGGTTCCCTGACCAGGGATTGAACCTGGGCCCCCTGCATTGAGAGCACGGAGTCTTAGTCACTGGACCACCAGGGAAGTCCTGGTTGTAGATTTCTATACAGTTTAAAATTTAAAATATATCCTGGGTTTCTATCCCAGTTCTAACTCTTTCCCCAGCCAATTGCCTTGGAATGAGTTATTTTTCTTAATTCCCCAGTGGCTGAGATGGTAAGGAATCCACCTGCAATGCGGAAGACCTGGATTCAATCCCTGGGTTGGGAAGATCCCTTGGGGGAGGGTATGGCAACCCACTCCAGTATTCTTGCCTGGAGAATCCCCATGGATAGAGGAGCCTGGTGGGCTATAATCCATGGGGTTGCAAAGAGTTGGACACAACTGAGTGACTAAGAACAGCACAGTGCAAGGCCTCAGTTTCCTCAGCTGTAAAACAGGAGGATAAGCAGACCCCCCTGAGGTGGTTCCCATGAAGACCCAAGGTGGTGCGTCAGAGTGCTCATCAAAGCGCCTGGCTCTGGCTCTGACAAGGACTGGAAGATTATTATCCTCCTAGATAAGAAAGGAAGGTTGCATCCATGGAAATTGCTCAGTGGCCTAGAATCACAGGCATTTGCCATGGATTTGTCTTCCAGATTTCGTTTCGGGCGCCATTCAAGACCAGTGGCCTCCTCACGGCCTCCTGTGGTTTGGCTCCATTAAGGCAGGTTCTAATCCTCTTTCTATGACACTTAGCCACTTTGTTTTTTACCTGTAGTTTTTGTGTGTCAGCTCACTTTTCTGCTAAACTGTAAACATCTTGAGAATTGAGACTGCTGTTTCCTCTTTAAGTAAATGCCGAAAACTCAGCACTCAGCGATTATTTATTTATGTTGCCCCTCTACATGGCTTGCAGAATCTTAGTTCCCCAGTCACGGATTAATTTGACTTGGGTCACTACAGTGAAAGCGCTGAGCCCTAACCACTGGACCACCAGGGAATTCCCATTTAGCAAATTGTTTTAACGTGGAAAACAAATGTCCTGATTCTTTAGGTTTTGAATCTGACCATTTAACCCTCCAGTCGCCTTGGTCTCCAGAAGGCTGGGAAGAGAAACAGTTGATTTGGTTTCATTCTCTGGAAGAAGGGCAAGATAGTGCCCTATCCTGGGTGGGTGGCTCTAGAGCAGAACTCGGGCTCCCATTTTGTGGAAGCCAGCTGTCATCTGTGTCCAGGGCTCATTGACAACACTGGTGTGTCTCTAGCCAGCAGGTTCCCTGGCCTTGGGCTCAGGAGGAAACGACTCCCCGCCTCCCCTCCTGGCAGTTATCTGTCTTCAGTTCTGTTCCCCCAACCTCCCAGCTGTTCTTGGCTGCTCACCCCACTTCTGGGTCACGATGCCTGCTCTGTAGCTGCGTGTTGTATCAGGTTGCCTCTGAGAGTTCTAGAGAAAGCGGATCTGGCTTATCCAACTCTCCCCTCTCTGGTTCGCTGAATCTCTGCAGCCCCTCTGCTTCCCTCCAGAGCTTGCCAGGTCTTGGCTGGATGGGAACGAGGCCCACAGAGCTATCCGGAGCATCTCCCAGCCTGTGGCTGCTAAAAAGCATCTCCTTTCAAGGTGGGTAAAGAAAGCACTGGGGAAGGGAGGGCAGTGGCAGATGGATGTAGGAGAAAAGAGTCTAGGAATATTGTGGGCTAGCGGAGATGACTGGCAATTCATCCTGTGGATTTTTCTGCTTAGTTTCTATTGACTTGATGAGCTGGACACACTCACAGAAAACAAGGTCTTGGATTTGATCGTTCTAAGAACAAATTTAAAATTTTGCCACCAAACCAGATGTCTAAGGCAGATGGTACTCCGGAAATATTTGCTCTTAGTCCTGAGGGTATGCATGGCTTAGGCAACTACTCACTTTCATTACCCTGATCCCCTTGTGGAATTTATATGAGAGGACACTGCACTCCTTCAAGCAAGGAGCACCTGTTGTATGCCAGGCATTCTTCTGGGCCCTGGGGGTGAAAAAGTGAGAAGGGCCAGGTCCCTGCCTCCAAGGAGCTGCGAGTCTAATGGTAAAGGTAAGTGGCAACCCATCAAGGCCATACAGCGGGATCATGCCGTGACTGTCACCGTGCAGCAAGCCAATGCATCCAGAGGGAAGAGCACTGAAGGCTGAGCATTTTGGCCTGAAAGAGGCAGAGCCAGGTCAGGCTTCTGCTGGGAGCATGTCTGCAAATGGAGATGGCTAATGCAGTAGCAGGTCTTTATTCATCCATCATTTATCCTTCCTTCATTCAACAAACATGTCCCTGCCCTTTGTCTTCTGAGGGTGTTTTTTTGTTTGTTTGTTTTATTTTAGTGAATTTACCTTTCCTGAACTTCTGGTCTTGGTGAATTTGTTTTTACTTAAGGTTCCCCCTCCTTTGTTTATTCTGGAACTAAATAAGCAAATTTGGTTATGTCCTGACTGTGTATCCAGTGTTTATGTATGTATCTCTAGCTAAAATTAGCGATTTGGATTTTACAATTCTGGCTCCCATCTGACTCACTTCTCTTTTCTCTGACTATGCTCTGGCCACACTGGTCCCCTTTCAGTTCCTCAAGTTGGCTGTGCTCCCCTCCCCTAGCCACAGGACTCTTACACATGCTGATCCCTCTGACTGGAATGCCCCCCCCTCATTTAGTTAGCTGTCATTTAGCTAACTCTTACTCATCCTCCCCATTTATGCTGGAATGTCTCTTTCTCAAGGACGCCTTCCAGCACCACCTCACCTGGATCAGATCAAGTCCCTACTTTGCTCTATTGTTCTTATAGCCCCTCATGTCCATCCTTCCTGGCACAGCTCACAACTACATACTGATAGGATTAGTTGGGAGAAGGCAATGGCACCCCACTCCAGTACTCTTGCCTGGAAAATCCCATGGACGGAGGAGCCTGGTGGCCTGCAGTCCATGGGGCCACTAAGAGTCAGGCACCACTGAGCGACTTTACTTTCACTTTTCACTTTCATGCTTTGGAGAAAGAAATGGCAACCCACTCCAGTATTCTTGCCTGGAGAATCCCAGGGACAGAGGAGCCTAGTGGGCTGCCATCTATGGGGTCGCACAGAATCGGACACAACTGAAGTGACTTAGCAACAGCAGCAGCAGCAGGATTAGTTGATTAATGTCATCTTTCTCAATAACTTGTAACCACGACCAGGGTAGAAAATACTTCTATTTTTCTCATCACCATATTCAGCACTTCATCTGAGCAGCAGGTAGCCAATACTTATTTTTTGAAAGAATTAGTTAATTAAATGATTGATGACTTTTTTGCCACTATTTGCCTTGACCCTGAATGACTGTGTGTCCAAAACCAGAAACAATACAAAATGTAAAAAGAAGAACCGGTACTGAACAGGGAGCCTCCTTTGAGAGAGGCACAGGAAGAAGGTAAGCCAGGGGCAAGATGTCCCAGAGCTAGGAGACTCTGGGCTTGTCACAGTGGAGAACCAAGGTAGAAAAAATGGAGGGTCTGGAGCTCCCGGCAGGGTCAGACCTAGGAGGTAGGCTGGGAAGGAGGGAGAATCAATAGATAGGGGTTGAGCTGTTACCCTGATCCTCGGAGGGTACCTGTGTCCCTTGGGTGTAAGATAATGTGCTGGGGTACAAAAGACAGAAGAAGTGTCCCATTTTCCTATGGCTTCAGTTATAACTAGACCTTGAGGAACGAGGGGGAGGAAGATCATTTATATTAAAACCAATACTGATACAGAGCAGAATGTAAATTCCATGTAATTATAAAAAGTGACGAGATTTTAAAGACGTCAGTGCTATGACTGAAATGGTAGTTCAGTGAAAGAGTCTGAAAAGCATTAATACCTCAGAGTACTATATTCCAAAGAATTTCATATGATTGAAGTTTTATAAATCAGATAATACTAGAAATGCATGAAGAACCTGCTCTTTCGAGGCAAAATTTTTCTTTTTAATTTTTGTACTACTCACCCCTCCCTTGAAGACCTAGCACAACAGTAGTTGTGCATAAAGTGTTGAACTGAACCCACAGCAAACCACTCACTCTTAGTCGGGTCTGGAAATTGTTCACTGGATTTTATTATCAAGATTGCTCTGCCTACCCACCCCTCTAGAAAGAAAGGGGCCACTTCTATGACATTCTGGAGAGGAGCTAAATAAAGAGGCTTCATGGAGTGTTATGTCCAAACCAGCGGTCCCCAACATTTTTGTCACCAGGGACCAATTTTGTGGAAGACAATTTTTCCACAGACCAGGGAATGGTTTGGGGATGATTCAAGCTCATTACAATAGCTGTGTACTTTATTTCTGTTGTTATTACATAAGCTCCACCTCATGGCAAATAGATGGGGAAACAGTGGAAACAGTGTCAGACTTTATTTTTCGGGGCTCCAAAATCACTGCAGATGGTGACTGCAGCCATGAAATCAAAAGACGCTTGCTCCTTGGAAGAAAAGTTATGACCAACCTAGACAGTATATTAAAAAGCAGAGACATTACTTTGCCAACAAAGGTCTGTCTAGTCAAGGCTATGGTTTTTCCAGTAGTCATGTGTGGATGTGAGAGTTGGACTATAAAGAAAGCTGAGTGCCAAAGAATTGATGCTTTTGAACTGTGTGTGAAGAAGACTCTTGAGAGTCCCTTGAATTGCAAGGAGATCCAACCAATCAGTCCTGAATAATCATTGGAAAGACTGATGCTGAAGCTGATTTCAAGAACTGACTCATTAGCAAAGTCTCTGATGCTGGGAAAGATTGAAGGCAGGAGGAGAAGGGGAAGACAGAGGATGAGATGGTTGGATGGCATCACCGACTCAATGGACATGAGTTTGAGTAAACTCCGGGAGTTGGTGATGGACAGGGAGGCCTGGCGTGCTGCAGTCCATGGGGTCAAAAAGAGTTGGACATGACTGAGCGACTGAACTAACTGAAGCTCCACCTCAGATCATTAGCCATTAGCTTCTGGAGAGCCCTGGCCCAAACTATTCCAGGAAGAACTGTAGGGAAGACAATGGAGGGGTAGCAAGAGCGAGATGCAAGCAGAAAAGTGGGAAGAGGATTTAATAACTTCCTGCTATGCCTGGAAGGAAGTTATTTTCTAGTTCTCTGTGTGTTTTCATTGTTTTCTGTGTTTAACTTGACTCCGAAGAGAAACTGTGAGCTGTTTGAAGTTAGGGCTGTGTCTGCTTTTCACACAAAGTACTTGGAAACCATGTATAATAAATACTCAACCACAATCCAACCTAAGGAATCACCAGGACTAGAGTGGATGAAATCTTGGCAAAGATTACCATCCAAACTGAAAACCACAGAGAGCAAAGTCCTCAAATGTAGGTGGTAGGAAGCAGGAAGTTGGTAGAGTAGGTGTGTCAGGAAGGCTGGTGGGTCCTTGCCAGTGAGCTGAGCCTCAGAGAGCAGTGATGGGCATGGGAGGGGTGATTACTGGGATGGATTCTCAGCAGGGGCTGAGATGAAGGAGACAATGTTCCCAGACTTAATCATTGCTTTTAACTCCCCCAGCATAATCTCTAATGGTCCCTGGCTGGTGCCACTCTGAGCCTCCACCCCCAGACCCTCCACTCTGCCTACCTGAGCAAACTCTTTCCAGCTCCTCAGCAACTCTGTATCTCAAATCTATGCTTGCTGGCTCCTTTTCCAATGCATCTCATCCATGCACCTATTTATTCAGCCTTCAGGGAAGGGGAAGGAGTGAGGCCAAATCTCCAGTCTGGATACTGTTTCTGCTGCTGCTGCTGCTGCTGCTAAGTCGCTTCAGTCATGTCCGACCCTGTGCGACCCCATAGATGGCAGCCCACCAGGCTCCCCTGTCCCTGGGATTCTCCAGGCAAGAATACTGGAGTGGGTTGCCATTTCCTTCTCCAATGCATGAAAGTGAAAAGTGAAAGTAAAGTCTCTCAGTCACTTCCGACCTTCGCGACCCCATGGACTGCAGCCTACCAGGCTCCTCTGTCCATGGGATTTGCCCAGCAAGAGTACTGGAGTGGGGTGCCATTCTAGAGTGTATCAAACCAACTACTCCCAAAGCAGCACTCTGATGAAGGGACCCTTGGGTAAGGGCAAGGCAAGGGAGGAATCAGCAGCCAGTGATGCCGTCTGGAAGCAGGGGAGCCAGGCTGCACCCTTGTCAGCAAAGGGTTGAAAATGAGCCAAGTAGAACAGAATGGAAAAACAAGAATCATCTGTGGTTGAAAAAAAAAAAAGGTTGGGGTCGGGGGAGGAAACCTCAAGTCAAGGACACGAGACTTGTTGCCAAAGAAGTTGGGGATGAGGACAAGAGCTACGCGACACGTTTCTCCTCTCTCCTGACTGCATTTTCTCCTTTTCTCATAACCTTCATGATAAATCACCTGTAAATTATAACCTCGCAAGCGGCACCCACTTGAAATTGCAATCTGGCAGCCCTAAGATTGGCATTCAGGGACTGTCTTTGTCACGAAAAGCAGAATTCTTGTTTATTTTGGTAAATTAATTGCTGGCAAAGAGGGCTTTTCATTTTCCAACCCGAATGATACAAAAAGAGACTGCAGGGTTGGAAAGCACCAAAAGGGTATTCCGGGTTAAATCGCCTGCCTGAGCAACAAACACGTCCTGTCCTTGGCATCTCTGGATTTAAATCCACAAAATAGGCTGGGACTGTGTGCTGAAACTGATGTGTGCACATAAGTAGCCCCTGAGTCTTCACCCCTTAGCAAAGTGCAGGCAACCTACCATCCTGGGGAAGGGGACGATGTCTGCGCCATGTCGACAACCCCTGCCACAGGGGATGGGGGCTTCCCTCGTGGCTCAGTGGTAAAGAATCCACCTGCCAATGCAGGAGACGTGGGTTCAATCCCTGGGTTGGGAAGATGCCCTGAAGAAGGAAATGACAACCCACTCCAGCATTCTTGCCTGGACAATTCCATGGACAGAGGAGCCTGGCAGGCTACAGTCCATGGGGTCATGAAAGAGTTGGATGTGACTGAGTGACTAAACAATAATACAGGAGATGAGTGCTTCAGAGTGGCATTGGAGGAGGACGCGTCTTAGTGAAAAGGCCCTGGGAAGTCTCAGTGTCATAAAGGTCCCTGTGGCCTCTGCCTGTGATGCTGTCCTGCTGTCTTCGCCAACACTAGATTTGACCTGGTCATCCTCCTATGTAATGAGTCTGTCAGTTGGTCAGCTGTCTGTACCAGTCCCCCCATGGGGAACAACTGGGTGTGGTGCCTTTGGGAAGGATGTCTGTCACAGAACTTACCAGGACCCACAGACCCACATACCTGACATGTACATGCACAAGAGAGCTGCCAATCCTGTTCCATTCTGGAAAGTATCCAAGTGAAGGGAAAGGACTTCCCCGGTGGTCCAATGGTTAAGACTCCATGAAGGGGGCACGGTTCAATCCCTCTGTGAGGAAACAAGAACCTACGTGCCACACTGTGTGGCCAAAAAGATAAAAACTTTTACAAATAAAAAGATTAAAAAAAAATAAAGTGATGGGAAGGCAAGATTTCAGTGAGGTTATTTGGGAAAGGTTTCCTAGAGGGGAGGAGAAGTTCAACCAATTATTCAAGGGGTGTTTTCTTCTTGATTTAGCATGAGGAGAGGGGAGGGCCTTTCAGGGGGTGGGTGAGAGGGTGGTCTGGAGACAGAAGGAAGTAGGAAGCTGACTGTCTGCAGGGAGCTATGTCAGGTGGTGCCTGGGGTTGGGGGTCGGGTCAGGAAGAAGTGAGTGGCCCAGGTGACTCGCTTGATGAGTAACTCGGGCTCAATGAGGGTTGCTCATCTGAACACACAGCAGGTTTCCAAGCAAGGGGGAGGGGACAATGATGCCAGCCCGAGTGTGTGGGATGAGCTGGAACCAGGAGGCTGGAGCAGGGTCCGAACAGGAACTTAGCCTTATTGAGAGCATAGCACCAGAGGCTAGGCCAGGTTAAAGGCAGAGGAAAGAAAGGGGGTGGCAGGAGAATGCCTTTGAGAAAAATGGTGAAAGGAGGTTCAAGGCCCTGGGCTTCACTGAAGCAAGTTTATAAGAGCAGAAGGAAGAAGAACCTGGGAGAAGCAGAGTCCTGCCAGCTAGACCTCCAGCCCCCTGGCCATTGAGTAAAACCTATAAAGCAGTTCTAGTATTTAGAAGGAAAACCTTTCATATCCATAATCTGTTTTAGTCAGAATATCTCTGAGATGTAGGCAGGGTCAGAGGTCATCTCCCTATAACAGGGGAAGGCATGGAGGCACATGTAATTAAAATAACTTTCCTGAGATCCTGGACAAACCTGATCATTTTCATAAGGCAGGCCATGAGGAAGAGCAAAGAGTTCCCTGGGGAAGTCTTCTTTCCCCAGGTCCTTCCTACCTTGCAAGTAACCTTTTTCCCTGGACTCCACGGGTTCAGCACACCAAGCTGGCACCCAGGTCTCAGGACACCAGGTCACCAGATCCCCCTTTGAACCTCAAATGTCTGCAAGCCTTTCCACCTCAGGACAGTCAGGGGAGGCTGGATCCTGACTCTACAGCACTCCTGTGGTTCTTTCCTCAAAACTCTTGCTGCCCCAGGTCTTCTCGCCAGCCCCATGTCAGCTTGCTTCTCCTCAAGGTCCAGCTGTGGGTTTAGATCAGCCCCTGCTCAGCCCCTTCCTACCCACCCTCCTACTGCTCTGCAAGGACCTATCCCTCTCCCCTTCTCATCCTTTCTGGGGAACTTCACTTTTTCTTATTGAAAGAGATAATTGGCTGGATGTGAGCTTGAGGGTGTCTTATTGCTCAGATAAGAGGTTTTCATATCAGTCCTGATGAGAGACAGCGGAGGGGCTGTTCTTGCCACCCACTATAAGAGGCAATTTTATTCTGGCTCCTCAAGTCAGGAAATGCTTTAGGGAACTGAGCTGCCCTTTGTCTAAAAAAAATCCTTTCCAAGAAACTCAATGTCCAGAATCAATAAAAATGACTCAGCCCTCGATGGAAGCAGGAGAGCCCTGTCAATCCATCGTTTCCCTTCCTTCCAACTCAAGCGCCCAGCAGCAGCACCCTGTTTATGGGGATGGGATGTGGGGAATGAGCAATGGAGGTAGATGTGGTGGTGGTGGTCCATAGAGATGGTCTGAAAACTGCTTATCTAGCCCCCATTTACAAATGAAGAAACGGAGGCCAGGAGGGAAAGTCACAAGCCCAAGACCACATGGAGTGCCTTCCGGGACTTGGCCTATGGTCTGGTTGGCCCTGCTCTCATTCTGTCTCCTGGGGATCTCTGCTCCATCTGTGCTTGGATGCATCCACTCATCCATTCATCCAGTGTCGCTGGATCTCTGTGCCCACCACCACATGGGCTACAGATGCAGCAATGAGCACCACACGGTTCATGCTCCTTGCAATCATGCCACCTCAGCTAACCAGGTAGCTGCAAAATTTTCCCACCCCAGCACAAGCCCCCACCCTGCCTGTCACTCAGGCTCCCAGCAGCCAGAGCTAAAGATAGAATTGAGGGCAGCGTTTTAAGTCAGCGCAGCAGACCTGGCTGGCCGAGTGGGGAGGAGGGGGCCCGCTAGGCCGAGCTAGGAGACCTCCCCTGAGCAGGCGGCCAGGTTTCCGGTGGCGGCCCATTCCCACAAGACTGGACTCAACTGTGGACATGGCCCCGGGCGGGGCTGACGGAACTTCTGTCTGACACCTCACACCAGATACCCACCTTCCCTGGACTTCAGATATATTTGTCTTGGCTTTCTCTTTGCTGTCCATTGTCTTGCTGACCCTGGGCTTTGATTATTTGCAAAGCCAGTGAAGACCCCAAATCTACAGGTCTGCTCTGCCCTCATGCTGATGTTTCACAGGTTAGCACATGGCCAGGGGAAACCAGGTGATGAAACCCAGGGCTGGGGAGGTAGGGTGTTCTGCCCGGAGCCTACAGGCCTTACTTCCTGGGCAGGGGGCGTTCTGCTGACTGATAGAACCTGGATGTCATCTCCAGAACTTTCGGGAGAATAAAGTCACCATCAGACCCCAACTAGTTGGATTTCCTCTTTCTATCTTCAGGCCACCTGCTTCTCTTTGCTGCTCCCTAGTAATGGGCCAGCTGATGCTGGTAAACATCACACTGGCCTGGCAGGGAAGTAAGTAGCACGGGGGAGAAGAAAACCCCGGACTTATTCCCACTCTGGGCCATACCTCTCCACCCTGTGGGCAAGGCAGGCCGCTGAGTAGCCCTGGGAAGAAAAGCAGGAAGAAAAGCCCAGCCACTTGGAGCGGCTCACACTTTCCCAGAAGTGCAGGAGGGGAGGGAAAACTGCTTCTTCTCTTACCTGGGCCTGACTGGGGGGGGGTCATCTCAGCATTTCAGCATCAAAGGAAATGACAGAGACAAGGTACCTCCTGCCGTCCTCCAGCTTGGTGTGCGGGTGTCAGCCATGCTTTCTAAATCAAGGGGTTTGGTGCGAGCCCCCAGGGAGTGGCAGTCTGCAGAACCAAGGCGGGGGGGTGGGCAACTCTGCTCAGTATTCGCCCCCTTGCCCCACAGTGGCAGAATGGGGGTTACCATTCCAAGAACCTGCTTTCCAGGGACAGAAATAGTAGGGAAGGGTGGGGTGCGGAGGCTGGGGCTGCCACATACTGCTTTTCCACGGGCATTCTGGGTAAGAATATTAATGAGACTATTAATAAATTCTTACCTCTGTATAAGCCTTCAAGACCTTTCTCTAGATATTTTCACCGCCTGCACACCCATTATCTCATTTGGTTTTCAAGGCAACTCTGTGAAGCTGTGAGGTCATCACCCCCATTTCATAGACGAAGAAACTGAGGCCTGGAGAAGGGAATTGTCACATGCTAACCAGCTCATTCTGCTAATAATTGGCTGAGCAGGGACCAGAACCCGAATTTCCTTGGGTCATCTCTTCCATGGTCCCATTGGAACATGATTCCAAAAAGCCAGGGCTTTCTGCTGGGCTGTACTGAGGTTACCTCTGAGGATGATGGGGTACCAAGTCCTCCGAGGCCTTTGTCCCACGGGTCAGTTACTTAAGACTGCCACAACTAGTGCTTCACATGGTCTACACTCTGCTCCAGACCCCAGAGATAGCTGTCAACCACATATAGTTTTTGCCATTAAAGAGTTCACAGCTTGATGAGTGGAGAAACAAACTCTTAGACATCTCAGTGCCACAGGATCCATTTGAGGACCAAGGTAGAACAGGGCATTGTGAGAACACAGAGTTTTAGCTTTCAGCCAGTCTGGTGGTACCAGAGAGGGCTTCCTGGAGGAGGTGTTGCACCAACCAGCTCCTTAGCCAAGGTTATTCTCTCAGATTGTGCTTCTTCTCAATACCAACCCATGCTCATCTTCACACTACTCCCTCCTGCCTATAACCCCAGGCTCTGGGCAATTTCAGGACTGATGGAGCCAAGCAGCAGTGGCTAGACTGTCCTAAACTTGCAGACCAGAATGGACCCATTCTTTGTCCCAGGGGTTGCTATGGTCACATCCCATTGCTGGAAATGGACAAGAGATTGTGTTCTGAGCTCGGTGCCAACCTGGACTTCCCCTCACGCAGCCATGGAAGGAAGGTGTGGTGAGTTACCCAACCCACCTGCTCACCCTTAGCTCATTCTACTCAGGAATCATCTCATATGTGCAAAAATCTAACCTACTTTAAAAGTCTGCTCATCAGACTCTACATTGCTCTGCTAATTCCTGGCATTTAATGCTTTTCTCTATTTTAACCCAGATCTGTCATTACTAAAACTTTACCTTTCCCTATTCTGTTTTTGGAAGAGACAGGGAATTTGGTCATATTTTCCAAGCCAAGAGTCCTCTGGAGACTTGAAGATAATAATCAAACCACACTGTAGGCTTCTCCATTTGAGGTAGATGATTTTCAGTTACTTCCTGCATTCATGTATGCCTTTATCCATATTTCCTTCAGGCCTCTTCCCTCCTCCTTTAGTTGAGAAATTCACGACTGGGCAAAGAGTAGCCCTGAGGTGCTGATCTGAACTGATGACACTGGGAGGAGGGCAGGAGCCAGGGGACATTCTGCAGGGGTGCAGTGGGCACCAGGAGATCAGATATTCAGAGGCCAGGTGATGCTCACAGAAGGGAACCCTGAGGTCGGAACCCTGAGGTGCAGCAACCCTAAGAGATAGACAGATGGGAGAAAAGGAGTTGTCACTGCCAGCAAGGAAGGGCTGAAAGGCAAAGAAAATCAGGGATCTTGTGTTATCACGGGAGCTAAGGAAAGACGTGCTTGTGAGGAGGAACTCACCAGGATGGAATGCTACAGAAAAGCCACCTCAGATAGGGACTAAAAAATAGCCTCTGGATTTTGAAATAAGGAATTCTGAGAATTGAGAGCAATCTCAGTGAAGAGCAGAATCTGGAGACGGGGCTTCCCTCATGGCCCAAGTGGATAAGAATCCACCTGCCGATTTAGGGGACACTGGTTCGATCCCTGGCCTGGGAAGAGCTCACATGCTGTGGAGCCACTAAGCCCGTGTGCCACAACTATTGAGGCTGTGCTCCAGAGCTCTAGAGCCCGTACGTGTGTGTGTGTGTGTGTGTGTGTATTCTTATATATATATATACACACATGCTTCCCAGGTGGTGCTAATGGTAAAGAACCCACCTGCCAAGGCAAGAGATGTAAGAGAGGACACGGCAACCCACTCCAGTATTCTTGCCTAGAGAATCCCATGGACAGAGAAGCCTGGTAGGCTACAGTCTACAAGGTCACAGTCAGACATGACTGTAGCAACTTAGCATGCACGAATATATATCACTTCAGTTCAGTTGCTCAGTCGTGTCTGACTCTTTGCGACCCCATGGACTGCAGCACACCAGGCTTCTCTGTCCATTACTGACTCCTGGAGCTTGCTCAAACTCATGTCCATTGAGTTGGTGATGCCATCCAACCATCTCACCCTCTGTCATCCCCTTCTCCTCCTGCCTTCAATCTTTCCCAGCATCAGGGTCTTTTCCAGTGAATCAGTTCTTCACATCAGGTGGCCATTGGAGCTTCAGTTCTGCATCAGTTCCTCCAATGAATATTCAGGACTGATTTTCTTTAGGATTGACTGGTTTGATTTCCTTACAGTCCAAGGGACTCTCAAGAGTCTTCTCCAACACCACAGTTCAAAAGCATCAATTCTTCAGCACTCAGCTTTCTTTGTGGTCCAACTCTCACACCCATACTGGAAAAGCCATAGCTTTGACCAGACAGACCTTTGTCGGCAAAGTAATTCTCTGCTTTTTACTATGCTGTCTAGGTTGGTCGTAGCTTTTCTTCCAAGAAGCAGGCATTTTTTAATTTAATGGTTGCAGTCACCATCTGCAGCAATTTTGGAGCCCAATAAAATACAGTCTGTCACTGTTTCCATTGATTCCCCATCTATTTGCCATGAAGTGATGGGACCAGATACCCTGATGATTTTTTGAATGTTGAGTTTTAAGCCAACTTTTCACTCTCCTCTTTCACTTTCATCAAGAGGCTCTTTAGTTCCTCTTTATTTTCTGCCATAAGGGTGGGATCATCTGCATATCTGAGGTTATTGATATTTCTCCCTGCAATCTTGATTCCAGCTTGTGCTTCATCCAGCCTGGCATTTTGCTTGATGTACTCTGCACATAAGTTAAATAAGCAGGGTGCAATATACAGTCTTGAGGTACTCCTCTCCTGTTTTGGAATCAGTCCACTGTTCCATGTCCAGTTCTGACTGTTGCTTCTTGACCTGCATACAGATTTCTCAGGAGGCAGATAAGGTGGTGTGGTATTCCCATCTCTTGAAGAATTTTCCACAGTTTGTTGTGATCGACACAGTCAAAGCCTTTGGCGTAGTCAGTAAAGCAGCAGATGTTTTTCTGGAACTCTCTTGCTTTTTCATGATCCAACAGATGTGAGCAATTTGATCTCTGGTTCCTCCATCTTTCTAAATCCAGCTTGAACACCTGGAAGTTCTCGGCTCCTGTACTGTTGAAACCTGGCTTGGAGAATTTTGAGCATTACTTTGCTAGCATGTGAGATGAGTGCAATTGTGTAGTAGTTTGAACATTCTTTGGCATAATCTTTCTTTGGGATTGTAATGAAAACTGACCTTTTCCAGTCCTGTGTCCACTATTGGGTTTTCCAAATTTGCTGGCATATTGAGTGCAGCACTTTCACACCATCATCTTTTAGGATTTGAAATAGCTCAACACACACACATTATATATATTATATGTGTATATTATATATACACACATATGTATATATAAATATATGTATTTATATACACACACAGGGGTGTTGAGATAAGAAGGTGGGTTTAAGGGAGAAGATTTACTTTGTTCTTAAAGAGTGAATCTCATGCATGTTCAAATGCTAATGAGAATAAGCTGGTAGAGAGGGAGAAACACAGGAAACACAGGAGACATGTGGTTGGAAAACCAACCAAAGGAGATTTCAAAAGGAGTTGGAAAGGGGCAGTCAGCAAAGCACTGGATCAGATTAGCCTAAATTCTTAGCAGAAGTCTCTGGATGCCTGCCTTACCCACTGTGACCAGAGGGCAAAGAAGAAAAGAATCTGTTTGATGGCAGGATGCTGATGGAACTTTGGCCAAACAACCCTTATTTTCTTGCAAGGTTATCTGCTGGGAATCTGAAGGGAGATGTTGGGAAAGGTGGTGTCTTAAAGAGAGTGGAGAAGGTCTGAAAGAGCTGATGATGAGCTCTAGAGAATTAACTAAGGAAAAGAAAGGAAATTCTGGGCCACTCTGAAGTCCTGGTTGTGATTGGGCTGTGGCCCTGCAGCGCCCTCACTCCGTGCAGCTGTGTGATTTTTCTCCCACAGCGCCAGTATCCTAGGTAGCAGTGCACATGTGTGTTTGTGCTCACTCACTTCAGTCGTGTCCAACTCTTCATGACCCCATGGACTGTATCCACCAGGCTCCTCTGTCCATGGGATTTCCCAGGCAAGAATACTGCAGTGGGTTGCCATGCCTTCCTCCAGGGGATCATCCTGACCCAGTGATTGAATCCGTGTCTCATGTCTTCTGCATTGGCAGGTGGGTTCTACTAGCACCACCTGTGCGGAGAAGGCAAATCATTGAGTTAACTTTGGGCTGGGGCTTTGCCCAAAGGGTCTTATGACAAGGGGACAACAGAGGTAAGAGTGATTAGGAAAAAAAAAGAAAGAAATACAGACCCCAGGCTGACTCAGAACAGAAGGGAAAACAGGGGGCGCTAATATAGGGAGAAAATGAAAAGCCCAGGGACTGGAAGACCAATGACATCACAGGCCAGCTGTGAGAAAGGCTGTGGAGAGCACAAAAGAGTGCGGGGGACTGTCCGCAGGGCGTCTGTGTTTAACACCCCAGAGCTGGGGTCGTCCCAAGATGACTAGGTCCAGAGGGTGGCTGTGGAGTAGGGAGTGCATCTGAGACATCAAGCTGATGAGAGAGTAGCCCGTGTGGATGTGACGTCATCCGGTGTGATGGTGACGTTGAAGTTTGCAGAGGATAAAGTTGTTCCCAGAAGAGAGAGAGGGCTCCCTTTTATGAAGTGGCTCCAGGACAGTGCCAGGGGTTCCCTGAGAGCTCAGTTGGTAAAGAATCCACCTGCAAAGCAGGAGACCCCAGTTTGATTCCTGGGTTGGGAAGACCCACTGGAGAAGAGATAGACTACCCACTCCTGTATTCTTGGACTTCTATGCTGGCTCAGCTGGTAAAGAATCCGCCTGCAATGTGGGAGACCTGGGATTGATCCCTGGGTTGGGAAGACCCCCTGGAGAAGGGAAAGGCTACCCACTCCAGTATTCTGGCCTGGAGAATTCCATGAACTGTTGAGTTCATGGGATCGCAAAGTGTTGGACATGACTGAGCGACTTTCACTTCACTTCACTTCATGACAGTGCCAAGGAAGAGTGGAGTGCAAAGCAAGCAGCCCGAACCTGCTGGGGCTGGTTTTCCCTGTAGAGGGCGGGGCATCATGGTTCACTGAGCCAGAGTCACCATCCTGCCTCCTGAGGCCCAGTGCTGAGAGAGAAGGGCAGCTTCCACCTGAGATGCCCAAAGGGAAACCGTGCCCACGCCCAGCAGTCCATGGAGCAGGGGTTGGGGAGAGCCCAGAGGCCCAGGGAAAATTTTGGTAGGGGACAGGGCCATGGGAGGTGAGAAAGGGAAGCTCAGAGGGACATGGGATGAGTGTGAAGAAGAGCCTAGCTGGCAGAAGGGCTATCTCCTTGGGTCTGGTGGCTTGAACTGGCTGCAATTTTTAAAGGAATCTGCCCAGGCAGTGCAGTTATCGGGGCCAGGAGAACTGGAGCTTCTCGGAAGGGGTCAGCAGCAGCTTCCAATCACTCTTCATGTTTCTAAGGAAGCCCTGGTACATGGGCGCAGGCTGGTGCCAGGACTCAGACTGCATGCTAATGAGCCGTGTGGCTTTGATGGCTGGAGGTGAGGAGGGGTCCAAGGCCTGGGTCCTTACACAGGCTGCCTGGAAGGAGCTGCAGGTGTACTGCAAAGCTCCTGGACCAGAGTCTGGTCCCTTGGCCTGAGGACGTGGGCTACCAGGTAGAGTTTGGGGGATGATCTGATTGGCCCAAGACTAGCAGAGAATAAGAACAAGTTCTTGCTAGACTCTTGGGCTCAGAGGCCCCTGTTTAGAGTCTTAGTCGCATGACATGCCATGTGACACTCCATGCCTTCTCTTAGGCAGCCCCATTTCCTGCTGGCTTCTGGCCCCTCCCCCCACGCCCCTTCCCTCTGAGGACAATGCTGCTTGTGTCACCCTGGTAGCTGGGCACTCTGCTGCTCTCAGAGCTCCACCCTGACTGTTCCAAATAACTCCTCTGCCTGGCCCAGCACTCCACCTTCCTAGATGGTGCCCCTGCCGCAGACACTCACATTTGGCGCCCCCCAACCTGTTTACCATCAGATAAGATGGAACGGGTATACTTCCCAACACACTGCAGCGGGGTGGGAGCAGTGAGGTCAGGAGGACACAGATGGAAAATAGGCAGAATTCCCCAGAATCTGTTTTCTGCATCTTGGCCTTCTTAACCATAGGGTGGAACCCACCATATTTGCTCACTTATTTTAAAGCAACCATATGAAGGTGAATGAGATGATATATGGATGAAATTCTGTGTAAACTGATCCAAAATGCCTGTTGAATTATTTTCTGGGTGGAAAGGAAAGCCATGTAGATGCCAATAGTGGCTTTCTCTATACTAACAGGCACTTGCATGGCACTTTCTTATATACAAAGCATTTTCACAAACATGCTTAAACACAACCTTATTCAAAAGTGCCTAGCAGGGAGTCTCAGAGAAGGCGATGGCACCCCACTCCAGTACTCTTGCCTGGAAAATCCCATGGACGGAGGAGCCTGGTGGGCTGCAGTCCATGGGGTCATGAAGAGTCAGACACGACTGAGCGACTTCACTTTCACTTTTCACTTTCATGCACTGGAGAAGGAAATGGCAACCCATTCCAGTGTTTTTGCCTGGAGAATTCCAGGGACAGGGGAGCCTGGTGGGGTGCCGTCTATGGGGTCGCACAGAGTCAGACACGACCGAAGCGACTTAGCAGCAGCAGCAGCAGGGAGTCTAACATACAAAATTTATTCAATAAATGACAGCTGTGATTTTCTCACTCAGTCATCACAGCTCCATTCTATTTTATTTGGCTGTGCTGGGTCTTAGTTGCAGCATGTGGGGTCGAATTCCCTGATCAGGGATTGAACCCAGGCCCCCTGCACTGGGAGTGTGGAGTCTTAACTGGTGGACCATCAGGGAAGTCCCATCACAGCTCTGTTGTATAAACGAGAGAACTGAGGCTTAGAGAAGTTAATGAACCTACCCAAAGTTCTCTCAGAATTAGTTCCTAAAGTCCCCTGATTCCAAATTTGGGGCCTTGGAAATGTCAGCATGTGCCTCTGCAGGAGACTGCAGCCCTCTTTCCTTGAAGATCCCAAGCTTTGGAGAGGAGAGAGAGGCACCCAGAAGGGGACATGGGTGCCCCGCTTTGGGCCTCTTTTCTGCCCTCCTCTGCAGGACAGCCCTGAGAAGCAACCCACAGCAAACCCAGATATGGGAATGAGTGGAGGAGGAGGGAGGAAGTGGAGGGAAAATGGAGAAAATAAACAACCAAGCTGAAAACAGTCAGTGAAAGTAACTGTGACCAGCGAGGCAGAGAGCTGATGGATAGCAACCTCTCTGGAGGAGGAGCGGTAGGGCCCAGAGGATGGAGGGAGCGTGCCAGAGGCCCAGGGAGGGGCTGGGAGAGCAATTCTGGGTGAATCAAGCGTGCAAAGGCTGTGTGTTCCTTCTCAGCGCAGGATATTGATGGCTTATTGACCCGAGGCATGGGAGAAGGGTGGCTGCAGGGCTGGCTCGGGGGGTGGGGGGGAGGGGGGGTAAGGAGGCTGGGGGCAAGGATGGGAGGAGAGGCCCAGAGAGAGAGGAGACGGAGGACGGATGTAGAAGAGGGAGGGATGGAGGAGGTGGGTGGGGATGACCCCTTGTGGCCTAAGAGAGGGCGTTGACCCAGCACCCAGCTTGGTGGCCTGAGGCCAGCGGGGACTTTTCGGGCAGCTAGAAACAACCAGCAACTCTGCCCTGCCCTTCCCATGCCATGTCTCTCCCTTGGACACCCTGGCCCCACTCAGGCCCACACTGGTCCTAGATGCTTAGCATGCATCAGACAGCGTGCAGACGATTGCGACAAAATTAGCCAATTTCCAAAACCCATTAAATACACCTCCTGATAGCATCTCTCTCAGGGCCATTTTCAAAAGCGTGAGACGCCTGGGGAGGCTTCCCAGTGACTGGTTCTGGGCTGTCCTTTCCTCCCCCTCTGCCTGATTCCCTGGGCTCAGTGGTCTCTCTTGGTGGCTCTGGCAGAGCTGCGACCCCGGGTCCTGGCATCCTTGCCGGCACTCTCAGTGCCTCCCCGAGGAGTGTAATTGCACGCATCCAGCCCTGACTGATGGCCACTGCAGTGTGCCAGGCTGCTGGACTATGGGTGCCAGCCAGATTGACAGCGTGACCCTCCCCGCCCCCGAGCTCTAGTGACCCTTCTTTTAAGATGGAAGCAAAATGAATATATAACCAACTGGGGAAAGAAACGCAATCAAGAAAATCATAGAGTTGAAAAGGATCTTTAAAACTACCTACTCTCCTTCACTTTATATGTTAAAAAAAAAAAAAACAAGGCCCAGAGAGGGGATGTGATTGCCTGTGTCATATAGCTAGTTAGCAAGAAAGCCAGGGGACTTCCCTGGTGGCTCAGATGGTAAAGAATCTGCCTGCAAAATGTGGGAGACCCAGTTGGATCCCAGGATTGGGAAAATCCCCTGGAGAAGGAAATGGCTACCCACTCCAGTATCCTTGCCTGGAGAATTCCAAGGACAGAGGAGCCTAGCAGACTACAGCCCGCGGGGTCACAAAGTCAGGCCCAACTGAGCAACTAACACTTTCGCTTCCCAGGATAAGAAGCCAGACCCCCGGCTCCTGGGTTTCTCCTCTCCCCATGGCTCAGTCTGGTGAAGAGCACTGGGTCAGATACGAAATAACCATCAGACTCCAAGAAAGTCCTGGAACTAGAGTCCAAAGACCTGGGCCCAAACCCTGACCTTGTCCCTTAGTAGCTATCTAAACTTGGGCAAGGCTTTTAAACTTGTTTGCATCAGTATCCTCTTCTATATAAAAGGGAAAATAGGGCCTTTTATTTGGAGTTTGCCCATAAAACTCTATATGAAATGGAGAAGAAGGCATTTCCTTGGCACTTAGCTAATAGAGACAAGTATTCATTTTTCCCCCATCCCACACCTACCATCCTTTCTTCCCTGTTCCATAAGAAATTCTATCTTTTATTTAATTATAAATTCCTTGAGGGAAAGGACTGCTTTACTCATCTTTGTAATCCTGGTGCCTGGCATATAGCAGGGTATCAAGAGAAGATTCTGCAATACTGGGAAAGTACCACAGAGCAGTCCAAAGTCTGTCTTGGCAGCTCGTGCTGCAGTTCTCTCATTGGAAATTTTCTCGGGCAGCACAGAGAGGGAAGAGAAAAGGGCTTGAGGGAGACACTCTCTGCTTGTGGTCTGAAGTCAACCAGACGGCTGCAATAGGTATCTGAGAGGCATTGTTTGCAGACGTGGGGTTGGGGCAGCCAGGGCTTCTGGAGGAAGGCACATCCCTCTCCTGGAGAAAGACACCACTGGGGGCTCAGTCAGCCACTCATGTGGAAGGGAGAACAGCAGGTTTGGGGAGGAAGGCAGCCAAGAAGTGGGCTCAGAACTTCTGGTAAAGAACTGGAGGGCTTTCCTGGTGGCTCAGTGGTAAAGAATCCGCCTGCCAGTGCAGGAGACACAGGTTCGATCCCTCATCCGGGAAGATCCCCCATGCCTCAGAGCCACAAAACGGTGTGCATTGAACTATTGAGTCTGTGTTCTAGAGCCCGGGAACTGCAACAAATGAGCCCACGGGCCACACTCAGGGAAGCCCACACTCTCTGTGCTCCAGGACAAGAGAAGCTGCCACATTGAGAAGCCAGCACACCACAATAAAGAGGAGCCCCAGCTCACTGCAACTAGGGAAAAAGCCCATGCAGCAGCTGAGAAGATTCAGTTCAGTTCAGTCTCTCAGTCATGTCCGACTCTTTGCAACCCTATGCACTGCAGCATTCCAGGCCTCCCTGTCCATCACCAACTCCCTGGAGTTTACTCAAACTCATGTCCTTTGAGTCGGTGAGGCCATCCAACCATCTCATCCTCTGTTGTCCCCTTCTCCTCCCTCCTTCGATCTTTCCTAGCATCAGGGTCTTTTCCAATGAGTCAGTTCTTCCAATCAGGTGGCCAAAGTATTGGAGTTTCAGTTTCAATGAAGACTCAGCACAGCCATAAATAAACTTAAAAAAAAAAAAAATTAAAAAAAGGACTGAAGAAGGAAAGGAGGTGGATGAGAGGCTGGAGAGAGAGAAGGAAGTGTCAGAGGTCACAGCACAGAGGGGAAGAAGGAGGTGTACTAGCATTTCTGCTTCCGTGGGGCGGCAACTCCGGATAGGATGCCATGGAGCTGGATATTGTGTGCCAGACTCCAGGGCAGCGCAGGGACAGAGAAGGTGTTCCCAGCCGGGCCAGCCTCCTCCCTGGTTCTCCCCTTCTAGGCAGAGCATAGACAATAATGAGAATAGACAGCCCGCCAGCAGGGATGGGGGAGGCTAAAATGTGAGGTGAAAAATGGGAAGTGAAATGCAGCAGTTGGGTGCTCCCTGTGCTCTGTCAAGACCAGCTGCTCTCAGCCCAGCTGCATGTTAGAACCGTCTGCAGGTGCTTTCCAGAAAGTGTGGGTGCTCTAGCTTGTCCCCCAGAGAACCTGATGAAAGTGGTTTGTGGTAGACCTCGGATAGCAGAATTTCTAAAAAAACAAAACAAAACAAAACAAAACACCCCAGGGAATTCTAATGTGCAGCCAGAGCTGAGAGAAGATGTGGAGGACAGATGGGTCCTTTGTGCCTCTTGGTTTCTGGTGTGGCCTTCCACAGGGACCACCAGGTGGGTGGAGTGTCACCGTGGACAGCTCCAGGATCCCTAATGGAGCACAGAGGAGATGGACAGCCCAACTGGGAGTCAAGCGGCTCTGCCCCTCACCTGCTGTGTCCTCAGACAAGAGACTTTGTCACCCAGGCTTCAGCTACTTAAAAAAGAGGGTGGACTGGAGGGGTGGTTCCCAATGGCCTTGGACTACTCTTGGGCTGTGATGCTAAGAACACTCTACCTCGAGGGGATGGCATTACTTCCCTTTCATGTCCCCAGCCCTCCAGGCTGATAGATGAATCCCAGAGAGGTGGAGAGGCTTGCCCACACTGCTTCCTGCATTTCCATTCCCCACATCACAAAGGGAGGGTTCTTGGTTCAACCCCCCTTGGCCCACCACTTCTCACTCCCCCTCCTCCCCATCCACTTATTCCCTTCCCACCTTGCTTTCAGAAGAAAAGGGGGAAGAAGTGAGTGAAACGTGGGTGTAGCCGTCAGGGTCCTCCAGAGGAACAGAACAAGAGGATACGTAGATGTGGAGATCTAGTTCAAGGAGTCGGCTTATGCAGCGGCGGAAACTGACAAGTCTGAAATCTGTAGAGAAGGTCTGCAGGCTGGGAAATCTCGGGTAGGAGGTGATGCTGTAGTCTTCAGACGGAATTGCTTCCTCCTCGGGGAAACCTCACTTTTGCTTTCAAGACCTTCCTACTGATTAGATGAGTCTTACCCTCATTTTCAAAAATAGTCTCCTTTACTTAAAGCCAGCAGCCTGTAGATGTTGACCACAAATATTAAGATCTTTTACAGTAGCATTTAACCCACATATATTTTTAATTGCAATAAATAATACTTGGATTAATTCTACATTGCATTTTGTGTATTTCATTCGTTTCATCCTTTGATAGTTTCCCCCCTGCTTGATTTGCTTTGTGTGTGTGTTAATTGAATTTTTTTTCACTCTACTTGTTTCTGGTATTAGTTTGGAAGATATTATTATTTTGGTGATTGTCTTAGAAAAAGTCTACATCCTTAAATTATTGAAATCTAAATTAAATCAGTACTTTTACCCTGTTTTCAAACATTACAAGAATCTTGGACACTTAGTTTCTGTCTTTCTGAGCCCTGGATGTATACAATCTCAAACCTAAGTTTACTAAGGTTGAGAAGACCTCCTCGGGGTGATAGGCAGGTTCAATAACCTTCTCAATTATTTGAGTTCCTCCTTTCACTCTGAATATTGCTTACTTCCTTTCCTTTTTTATTTTTTGAATAATTTTATTTATTTATTTTTGACTGCGCTGGGTCTTCATTGCTGCAAGGGCTTTTCTCTAGTTGCCGCGAGCAGGGGCTGCTCTCTGGTTGCGGTGCCCAGTCTACTCTTGAAGGCGGCTTCTCTTGTTGTGGAGCCTGGGTTATAGAGCATAGGCTCAGTAGTTGTGGTGTATGGACCAAGTTGCTCCGTGGCATGTGGGGTCTTCCCAGACCAGGGATTGAAACCGTGTCTCCTGCACTGGCAGGCTAATTCTTTACTACTGAGCTACAAGGGAAGCCCTCTTACTATACCCTTTCTTAATGCTAAAGCATTGCTGAATTAAAGATATGTCTTCCAGGGAATTCCCTGGAGGTCTACTGGTTAGGATGGGGCCTGGGTTCAAGCCCTGGTCAGGGAACTAAGATCCCATACACAGCCCACCCCCCCCAAAATAATTTTTTTTAATCCGGAATATTTCGTTGTTTTTAGTGGAAGGGTTGTTTAGTGTATCTAGACTTCCATGTCTCTAGAAATGGAAGTCTGCCTAATCTCTCTGAGCTTCATATTAAATGGGGATAATAATAATAATAATTACTTTACAGGGTTGTTTTGAGGAATAAATAAAAAATATAATAAACTAGTCAAAATATTCAAAAATAGTTTGTCAAATGTATATGTATATAATGTGTATATTTGTATGTACATACATACATACGTATATTTTTAAACATTGGAAGCCTCTTATTCTCTGGGCTAGTTCACTTTTGTGTAAACCTTAGAATGAATGTCCTGCCACCTTTTTTTTTTGCTGTGCTGCACATCTTGCTGGATCTTAATTCCCCCACTAGGAACTGAACCTGTTCCCTCAGCAGTGAAAGCACAGAGTCTTAACCACTGGACCACCAGGGAATGTCCCTAGTCCTGCCATCTTCAATTAATTAGAGAATATCTTAACATTGTTAGGTAAAACTGTTATTATTTGCAGCTACTGATCTGAATGAATCAGAATTTTAAGGTTCTTTTACAGTCAAAACAAAATAAAGGAACAAGTTGGTTTCCTTCAGCCAATAGAACTCCTAATTTTCTTTTTTATTTAAACATTATTAGAACAACCTCATTTTTATCATTTATTGATCTTAAATAAATATTGAACTTATAAAGTAAGTTTGTTCTAATAAGTATCATTTTATCTGTTTGATTTATTAGAGTTCCATATAAACAATTGATATATCATTCAGGGTCCTCAGTGCTACAGGAGTTGAGAACATCCGTGAGTCGAAGTAGCTGATGAAAGCTTCATGGTGGTGGTACCAGTATAGACCCCGACTGCCAATGGAAACACAAAAGATGCGGGCTCGATCCCTGGGTAAGGAAGATCCCCCAGAGAAGGAAATGGCAACCCACTCCAGTATTCTTGCCTGGAGAATCCCACGGACAGAGGAGCTTGGCGGGCTGCAGTCCATGGGGTCACAAAGAGTCGGACATGACTGAGCAGCTGAGCACACAGAAAGAGGGATGCTCTGGAGGTTTGGACCTTCAGAGGGAAATCATTCCTCCCCATGTATCACCCCTAACCACAGTTATTGATTCTGCTTGCCCTGCCTGACCGTGGACCATGTCATTTCTGAAGAAAGCAGCTTTAATCTCTTCCTAGCCCAGCCGTCCCCAGGTTTCCCTTTCAAGAGAGCTGAGTCCCTTTTGTAGTTCTAGAATGTAAGTTTCACTAATGACATGTGGAAGCACTAAAGTCAGGGTCAACTCATATCCTTTTCTCTAAGGCAAATACCCTCAGTGCCCACTTTACTCTGGGTGGAATACTGTCCTAAGTATTTTATTTTTTACCTTTTTTTTTTTTTTTTTGCCACACCACTTAGCATGTGCAACTTCCCCACACAGGACTCAAACCTGTGCCCCCTGCAGGGAAGCTCAGACTATTAACCACTGGACCACCAGGGAATCTCAGACTACTGTCCAATCGCTCTCCTTCCCTTCCCAGTTGTGAGCTCATTCCCTCACCTCCCACTCTCTCCTCAACCCTGGCATCCACCCTGTCACTCCACATTTACGGCTCTGGCTAAGGTCACTGATGATTTCTGTGTTGTTAAATACAATGAGCATCCTTCAGTCCTATTTTACTTGACCTTTCATCATCTTTCCACATGGCTGAGCACTCCTTCTTTCGTAAATCCTTCTTGCCTTCACTTCTGTGACCCACGATTTTTAGGCTTGGTTTCACCTCCCCTCCCCTCCTGTCACCTTGTTAGGCTCATTCTTTTTACCCAAAATTAGATGTTGAGTTTCCTTAAGGTTGAGACCCAGGTCCTCTCTTTTCTTTACATAATACTTGATTCCTGAGACATCTCATTCAAATGCATGGTTTCAGTTGCTGTCTGTGCTAATTTTCCCCAAATTGTATTTCCAGTTCAGACTCACAGATCCAGCTGCCTGCTGGACAACTAGACTTGACTGTCTCAAGGGACCACAAGCCAACAGGTCCCAAATCATTCAGGCTCTTTCCCCAACACCTGCTGCTCCCCTGGGAGTACCTCTCCTAGAGAATGGCACCATTAGCCATCCAAACCAGAAATCTGGGCATCATCTGTGACAAGTTCCTCTCCCTTACTGCACCCCTCCAATCCCAGCTCATCTAATCCATGACGGAGTCCTGCTTATTTCATCTCCTAAATAGCTTTCTGATCTATTTACTTTGCTCTAACTCCTTCTATTCGCATTCCTTTCTAAACTACCATCTTATTTCACCTGGACCACAGTAGTGGCCTCCGTGCTGATGTGCCTAACTAATGAACTAATTTTACCACCTGTCTCGAAATCTATTCTTAGTTACAGATCTCATCTAAAGGAAGATCTGATAATAACAGCTTCCTGCATAACCCCTCAGTGGCCTCCCACTGATTTTACAATAAAAGCAAAACATCATGAGACCCTGCTTATCTCTTCCCCCTCACCTAGTTCTCTTTTATTCTCTTCCCTCCAACCTCATTGGCCTTCTTCCTTATATGCCACCACAAATCTTTTGTACATCTTTCCCTTCTTATTCAATTAGCTATCCTCATTCTTAAGTGCTCAAAGCAAGTATCACCTTCCCAGGAAAATCTTACGTAAATTTTCTTATTACATCAATCCCTCTGTTATAGAGTCTTATAACTGTTGCCATTCTTAGCTGCACTTTTCACAGTTAAAATTTAAATATTCATTAGTATGACTACCCAGCCATTGTCTATGTTCCATCTGGTATTTCTCATAACTGTATCCCAATGCCTAACAGAGTGCATGCCTCACAGGGAGACTTCAACAAACATTTGTAGGGTGAAAGATCAAAAAAGGCAGGTCATATTTTTAGGATAGGTGCTATTATTAACCCCATGTTACATAATGAAGAAATTGAGGCTCAGATAAGTACATTAGGGAGCTAAGAAGTGGCTGAGTCAGAGTTTAAGCCTGTCTTTCTGATCCCCAGAGCCTGCAATGCTTAAGCAGCACTCTGCTTTCCTAAGTGGACCAAACACCAAAACCAGACTAACCAGCGGCTTTCCAAGGACACTAGTTCCCTGCAGCCTCCTTTGCATACTCCTGGACATCAAAAGCAGAATCCTGCAAACCAAAACAGAATCCTGGAATCCTGGAGCTGTGTGGGATTTAGAAAGCCTCTGGTGAGAAGACACAATCTGCTCCAAGTCACACAGCAAGGTGGTGGGGTGGCAGGTTTAGGGTTAGAACTTCTAACTTTAAACTCAGTGCTGTACACCCTGGGTTCTACATATCCACCCTGCCTCTTTTCTCAGGGCAGGAGCTTAGTGTCCAAGCTCCAAAGTTCAATCTGCCAAGAGCAATGGCCTCCAAAGTTTTTTTCTTTAATTTGTAAACATTTTTAATGTGGACCATTTTTAAAGTCTTTACTGAATTTGTAACAGCATTGCTACTGTTTTATGCTTTGGTTTTTTGGCCATGAGGCATGTGAGATCTTAGTTCCCCACCTCCTGCCCTGGAAGAAGTCTTAACCACTGGACTGACAGGGAAGTCCTCCATTTTTTTTTTTTTTGTTTAATATTTGTTTATTTGGCTGCACCGGGTTGTTTTGGCTCTAGAGCACATAAGCTTGCCCCATAGCATCTAGGATCTTAGTCCCGGATCAGGGATCAAACCTGTAACCCCTGAATTGTAAGGCAGATTCTTAACCACTAGGCCACAAGGCAAGTCCCCAAACTTTTTAGACTATGGTCAGTTTGTGACTGGGGAGAGTGGAGCAGAAAGCAAGAAATCCCTGGATCCATTTAGTCTCACTTTCCAAGATAAAAGAACTTAGTGCTATCAGTTAGATGCTATCCTACAAGCAAATTTAGGGAGATCTCTATATATCTGCTCTAGCACTAGGAGTGTGGCTGCTTCAGCTTTGAATCACATTACTTTTCTGCCCTGACACTGTTGTTGTTGCTGTTTAATCGCTAAGTTGTGTCTGACTCTTTGCGACCCCATGGACTGCAGCATGCCAGGCACCCCGGTCCTCCACTATCTCCTGGAGTTTGCTAAAACTCATATCCATTGAGTTGGTGATGCCATCCAACCATCTCATCCTCTGTCGTCCCTTTCTCCTCTTGCCTTCAATCTTTCCCAGCATCAGGGACCTTTCCAATGAGTCAGCTCTTCACGTCAGGTGGCCAAAGTATTGGAGCTTCAGCTTCAACATCAGTCCTGCCAATGAATATTCAGGGTTGCTTTCCTTTAGGACTGACTGGTTTGATCTCCTTGCAGTCCAAGGGACTCTCAAGAGTCTTCTCCAGCACCACATTTCAAAAGCATCAATTTTTCCATGCTTCGTCTTCTTTATGGTCCAGCTCTCACATCCATACATGACTACTGGAAAAACCATAGCTTTGACTATATGGACCTTTGTCAGCAAAGTGATATCTTTGCTTTTTAATATGCTGTCTAGGTTGGTCATAGCTTTTCTTCCAAGGAGCAAGTGTCTTTTAATTTCATGACTGCAATCACCATCTGCAGTGATTTTGGAGAATACTGGCCCGTGTTGCCATTTCCTCCTCCAGGGCATCTTCCCTACATAGGAATCGAACCTGAATACTGGAGTGGGTTGCCATGCCCTTCTCCATGGGGTCTTCCCAACCCAGGGAACTCTTGTGTTACCTGCTTGACAGGTGGATTCTTTGCCACTTGTGCCGCCTGGGAAGCCCTCTCTCGCATTGGCAGATGAATTCTTTACCACCACACCACCTGGGAAACCCTTCATTATTAGCTATTTGTCCTCAGGAGAAAAATTATACTTTTAACTCTTTGTGGGTGGGGAGGTTTGAAGACTATACTTAAAGCTGCCTTTCTTTGGTTCCTTTATCCATCCCCTGCCTCCAGCGCCCAGTCGGGATATTAACAAGCTTAGAAATTCTGATCAGCCAGAGGAATGTTTGCAGGTCAATTTGATTCAAGATGGAATCCAAGGCTGGGACCACAGTCCCTTAGCCAAAATTCTGAAATTCAAAATACTCTGAGATCAAAAGCTTTTTCATAAGTCTAAGGCAAAAAAAAAACTCATTTGAAGGAAGACCTTGAACTGCCATGAAGCTCTTTAATATCTTTATTGATCACACTTGGGATGATTAGTCATACATTTTTCTAAGGAAATATCGACATGCTTGGTTCCGTGGTGCAGCTCTGGACCTCACTAAGGATTTTACATAATAAGCAGTAGGTGCACCATATTACCTTGTTAAAATCGGAAAAATTCTAAATTCTGAAAAACATCTGGCTCCAAGGGTTTCAGATAATTTATTGTGGACCTGTCTTTCCAGACAGACTCTCAAGTCTCCCTTGTCCACAGTCCAACTGCTTCCTATCATTCATCAGCTGGGTCATCTGTGAGGGCAGACAAACCTGGCTAAGACTCAGAAGCTTCAGGGCCCTACTGGAAACTCAACACCATGGACAGTAACACACGCCACAGTTGATGCCAAATTTGCTAACGTCTTGGACTTGGTTTTCCTACACGCAGAGAGAGATTGGCGCAATGCACCATGCCTGAGAGGTGCAACCATTGTTTTCCAACAGTAAAGCACAAGGTAGAGGGGTGGGGGTGGGAGACAGTTGATGTCATGGTTCTGGGCAGAGGACATAAATGTGTTTCTTATCTTTTTCCTCCAGCTGGTTCCAGACTCTTCTCCTCTGACATTATTAAAAGCCTGGCAGGTACTTTGAATGTTTGTTTCCATCAAGTTTCCTTGCTTTTCTAATCTGCAAATACTTCTAAATGGTTTCCTTTCCTGAGTTTACTGTGTTGCTTAGCCACTAGATTTTCCCAGCCTCATCTTCCCAGCAACCAGGTAACTAGGTGGAGACCTTGTTAGACGTGGACAGGAAGTTCCTAGTGGACTCCTGCCAGCTCTGGCCACTCTAATAAAAGGGAGGTGAAGTAAATCACAGGTTCCCTATGTTATCCATGCCCAGATTATCATTAGGTCTCTGAGGAGGAAAAGAGGGGCAACAGTGAGGTGGTTTCCATCACTACTAAGTGCAGTCACGTCCAGCCTCAAAGAAAACAATGCCTCACCTGGCGAATATAAAGTCACAGTATGTTAGAGCTGCAAGCGACCATAAAGATTTCATGCTGGAGGCAGCAGAAGCAGAATGGTTGCTTTTGTCTAGTCAGCAATTATCTATTAATTGTCTAGTTATGTTTGGCACAATTAATATGGGACTTCCCTGCTGGCTCAGACGGTGAAGAATCTGCCCGCAATGCAGGAGACCCAGGTTCGATCCGTGGGTTGGGAAGATCCCCTGGAGAAGGGAATGGCAACCCACTCCAATATTCTTGCCTGGAGAATTCTGTGAACAGAGGCTACAGTCCATGGGGTTGCAAAGAGCCAGATGTGACTGAGAGATTAACCCTATGTCAGGCACAGCCTAGTTACCAGGGATAAAAAATACAGTCCCATCTTCCTCTCCCAAATCAGAGTCAGGTAGGAGAGAGAGACAAGTACGATTTAGAAGTACAATGTGCTGAGTGCTCTAGGATGGAAACATGGAGGAACTTACAGAAAACCAGAGGAGGGGAATCCAACCCAGGCTGAGGAGTCTGGGTAAGGATGCCTGAGGAGGAAGCACCTGAGCTGAGATTTTAGGAATGTGGGTGGGTGCATAGGTGGGTGCAGCAGAGGATTCTGAGGAAGTAGAACAGCACCAACAAAGGCGGGGCGCTATTCGAGAACTGACTCATCACCTCTTTGTATATGTTTGTATTTGGCCTTATTCCACAGCTAACATCAGCTTATCTCTGATGACTAAGGCCATGTCTTGTGTCTCCATGTATCCCCAGAACCTATTCCATTCCCTGTATACAATAAGCATTCCATCCATGGTTTTCAGTGATAATGGCTTTAAGGCCACACACATCAGAACTGTAGTCAAGCAGATGCTGTCACAGTAGAAATCAGAACGTGACAGTAGAAACTTGGAAACCTGCACTCTCTGCCTCCAACCCTTGACACATAGTCCCAAGCAGCAAATCGCAGAAATTGAAATTGCTCCCAACTTCCTGGGGCTGCAAGTTCCTCAGGAATGTGTGTGGCCACACTCTTGTTCTCGAGAAATTTAGCTTTGGGCTCCAGCACCTTATTAATCAGTCCGTCGACACAGAGAGAATTCCATAGTCTCTCTGAGCTGCTACTTCTTTTCTCCCCACAGATATCAAGCTTATTCCTGGATTACCTATCTCAGAGGCATTTATCAGGCTAAAAGAAGGGTAGCTGGATTCACAGTGAGCCCTTTGAAGACACAAAACATCACTCATTCATGTTATAAATGATTGTTCTACTCATAAGAAATTAGAAAGCCCAGACCCCACTGCTGTCAGCAGCTGTTGATTGTAGCTAGTTGTTCTCTCTCTGGACCTCATTTTTTTCCCCTGCGGTAGATTCTACAGATGACCTTTGCAGATCTCACATTGTTCCATGGTTTTCTTTTTCTTTTATCCATTTTCAGTGCCTATCAACTAAAAGCCTTATCCAGCCTTTGCAAACTGTGTTCTGGGACAGCTGGGTGTTAATCCCGAGTGAATCATGTCATAACTCACGTCCATTGGCACCAGAGCTCTATAGCATGGGCTGGATGAATGGCAGCAGGGACAATCTAGTTGTCCCTGGCAAACTGCAGTGGCTATAGTCCAGAAAGGTCCTTTTTGGTTGGAGATTTGAGGACTAGGGAGTGGCCAGTCAGCTGGGAGAGAGATTCAAGCTACAAGCCCAGGAGACGTGCTCCTCTAGATGGAAGTCTCATTTAACTGCAGAAAATGGTTTCTGTAACATTGGGGCAATCCCCTGCAGCTTAACAGAAACCTTGGCATTGAAAACAATGAACTGTCTTACAGGTTGCTGCAGTCTCTCCCCCCCTCTCTCTCAATCTCTTGTCTTCTGCCCACTCTTTGTCTAGCCTCATCACTCATTTGCTTTCTTCCCTTGCAGTTCCCTGACCATCTTGGGGCTCAGCTCTCCTTCTTCACTTCCCCTTTCCTCCTCAAGCTGTCTCCTTTGCCCCCTCCTTTGC
>NW_011494940.1:1246818-1256280 GCF_000754665.1 Bison bison bison
CTTTGCTCCTGATCTTCTGTTTTCCACTCTACTGGTTTCTTCTTTGCCTTCCTTTTTTTTTTTTTTTTGGTGAAAATCACTAGGGCTTTAGTCCACCCAGCTGTAAGGAGAACACAACACTTTAGAAATGTGACCTCATTTACTGTAAATCTCCCACTGTGCAGGCCAGGGGAGAGGTCCACCCCCCCCCAACCCCCCATTATCCCTGCTGGAAGTGATGAAATTGGGAGAGGAGATGAGTCTTCAAAGGGCACCCAACCTACCAATCATACAATTCAGTAAATATCAGTTTTTATGTAAGTTTTAAAATAATTTTACAGTAAAGTATGTATACTGCAGAGAATTTGGAAACTACAGATGAGGAAAAAGAGGAATATCTAAATGAACCATGGCTGCCTTCACCCAGGGACAACTCTTAATGGCTCTTTGCTTTAATTCCTCCTAGGATGTTTCTAGGCTTTTTTTGCACACTTATGATTATATTGTATGTATGACTATGTAACCTACTTTTCCCCACTTCATATTATAAGCATTTCCCTTGTGGTATTGTAAACTTTTTAAAAACATTATTTAAATTTGTGCCCTGTTTTCTTAGACATTTATATGTGCTCCAAATTTTCTATAACAATAATCAATACTGTAGTAGCCAGGTTTTTTTTTTTTTTTAATAGCCAGGTTTTTAAATTTGTTTCAGTTTTTTGTTTGTTTTGGCCCTGCCACATGGCATTTGGGATCGTAATTCCTCGACCAGGGATCAAATCTGTGTTCCTTACATTGGAAGTGCAAAGTCTTAACTGCCGGACTTCTGAGGAAGTCCTCTTTTTTTTCTTTTTTTCTGGTGATAGCTAGTTTTATGTGTAAATTTTATACTGTGTGTTGTAGAGTTGAAGAGCGAGGCCTTAGAGACTGCCTATCTAGCTTGAAATCTAGATTCTATCCGTATAAGCCATATAATCTTGGGTAAATTACCGTCTTGGTTTTCACATCCTGTACAATAAGGATGGTAAAGTAAGTTTCTCGTAGAGTTATTGCTAGAATTAAATATGCTTTAGACGACTCATCCAAAGCAGTTAGGACAGTGCCTGCATGAATAGTTATAAATGTTACTTTTTACTATTGTCTTAGGGTAGATTCCCAGTAGTGTATTTACTTTGGTCCTTGATACAGAAATGCCAAATTGCTTTCCATAAAAGAACTCACCTGTACTGACAAAAACTCTACTGATTTGAACTCAGGACCTGCCTGATGCCAAGGCTCCTATTCTTTCTACTTGCCACACCCCTCCAGTACCTCCTCAGGCAAAGACTAGGGATCACTGTATTAATTGTTCTCTTAATACAAAAGAAGTGGATTATTGTTCAGGCTTAGTGAAACATTCAGCACACTGCCTGGCACTTATTAGAATGAATACAATTTATATGGTATAATGAATTCTCACTTCATGGATTTAATAGTTGATTCATTGAGATAATACTCATTAAGCTCTTAGCCTAGTTCCTGGCACATGGCAGGCACTCAAAAAAGCTTCTCATCTATCCATCCATCCATCCAACCGCCCGTCCCTCTGTCGTCTGTTGTGCTTCTCGCTCCTTAGTTCTCCGGTGCCCAGCCTGGCAAGGTGTGCCTTCACAGCCCTGTCGTGGAGCATCACTGACACCGCAGAGCCCCGTTGTGGCGGTATAGTCAGGGCCCAAGGTCTGTAAAGGAATAATCGGTTTGGGAGCCAGAGGGAGAGGATGGAATACCAGGATTGGATGAGTGATGGGATATAGGCTGCAGGGGAATCAAGTACGTGCTCACTAAGAGGCAGGGCTTACGTGGGTGCCCCAAATGCTGCTGAGACTGTGAGGGGCCAGGAATCAAGAAGCTGACAACTGCAAGTAGCTTGGTCTCTTGAGGACTTTTCCCTTGTCCCTTTCACACACACACACACACACACACATCTCTTTCACGACAGGCGAAAAGAAGAGCTCTGGGAGTGAGTGTCCTGGAAGAGGGAAGCAGCAGCTTGAGTGTTTCATTCTGGAATTTGTCGCCTCCCTGCTTCCCCCACTCCCCAGGGTTGGGCTGCCTCTGCTCCTTCCTCTCCCGCCCCTGTTCCCTCTTGAGTCCCCTTAGTCCAGATGAACCAGGCCAAGAACTTCAAAAAGAGCATCAGAAAAATCAAGGGAAAACAAAAGGGAAATAACAGCCCCCCGACAAAGCACTTGAAAACTGTTAGTCTTTGAATTTGGCAAACAGATTCCTAACCCAATGGAGCACGTGGGGCCTCGTGGATCCCAGTTCCACCTGAGAGCTAATGTATACCCTGAGAGGCTCTTTTTGCATTTTGATGCTGTTTCCTCTTCTGCTCCCTCGTTAAATGTGTCAACTCCTCAGACCATGATGGAGATGAGTAGGGTTGCTGGAGAAGGGGGATGGGGGTGGGTGGGGAATTCAGCTTTGGCATCAGACAGACCTGGCTTCAAATCTTGCCCATCATTTGCTGAAATGTGTGAATCTGGAACATTAACCTCCGTGAGCCTTGACTTAAATTATTTTGAAAATGAAAAGATAAAAGCATTTGACACAGAGCAGGGACCCAGGATGAGTCTCTCTTGCTCACCCTGAGCTGAAAGATATAACAAGTACTCAGCTTAAGAACATTTTCTTAGCATCAGTAGCTCTTTAAGCTCCCTGCCTCCCCAGACTATGATCTGGCAAGGAGTGAAGGGTCATTTCTCTCATCAGCATATCAGACACACAGACACGTGCAGCAGGAAGGCATAAAAAAATGTTTTCCTACACACAGAGGAAGAAAAGTCTCTCCTTTCCCAGCTTAGAAATTCAACCCTGGGGCAAGCACACAGTAACACACACACACAGATGGGAGTGGTCCTAGGTCCTGGATATAGCTCTTCAGAGGATTACTTGAGGGCAAGACCTGGCAGAAGTTGGGGGCCCACTGTCTCAGTTCAGGGTGAAGGCATAAAAGGCCTCCCCCTGCAGACCCCACCTGGCTGACTGTAGCTCCCAGGGCAGGGGAAAGGTCATGTATCAGTTTTGTCGAAAGCCAGTAGACTTCCTTCACTCTGCAGGACAGACTCTAGGTTCATCCACATTACTACAAATGACCCAGTTAATGCATATATATGGAATCCAGAAAACTGGTACTGATGAGCCTAAGGAATAGAGACACAGATATAGAGAAGGGGTTTGTGGACATAGCAGGGGAAGGAGAGAGTGGGATGAATTGAGAGAGTAGCATTGATAGACACACATTACCATGGTAAAATAGCCAGCTAGCTAGGGGAAGACGCTGTATAGCACAGGGAGTGCAGTTCCATGTTCTGTGATGAAGAGAGGTGGGATGGGGGGCTGGGCGGGAGGGAGGCTCAGGAAAGGGGAGACATACGTATACTTATAGCCAATTCACGCTGTTGTACAGCAGAAACTAACACAACATTGTAAAGACAATTATACTCTAAAAAAAAAAAAAAGACCCTGCAGCTGGTCAGACTTCTTAGCAGAGAGTGCTATAAAATTCTAAAAGACATCTGGTAGGATTATTGCTAATTCACGTTTCAAAAAAAAAAAAAGCCAGTAAAGCAGACAAGGTGACGAACACCTTAATTTTATGACAGGCTTTGGCCAGTGGACAAAGCCTTCCCTAAAGCCAGACCCACATGCTTTGAAATGGTTTTCACACCAATATCATGAGAAATAATTCAATTTTAACTTATTTCTGTTGCTTCTTGCTTGCCATTCATTTCTTCTCTACCAGCCTGTTGTTTCTAGATCTTTTGTGTAACATAATGATAGACCATAATATTGCTTTACTGCCTCAAAATGAAAAAAAAGTGCCTTCTCAGGCAGAATTAGAATGCCACAAGGCCCCATGTTCTCTGCTAAGTCAGGAACCTGTGTTTGCCAAACTCAAAGGCCAAGGATTTTCATGTGCTTCCTTTTGCAGTTTATTTCCCTTTTGCTTTTCCTTAGTTTGTCTGATGTTTCTGGCCTGACTCAGCTGGGCTTAGGGGACCCAAGAGAGAATGGGGTGAGGGGGAGGGGGTGGGGGGAGCAGTGGCAATGGTTTACTATTGACCTTTGACACCTTTTTTCCAGGTGGGAAGTTGCTTAACTTCTCTGGGCCTCATTTTTCCCATCTTTAACTTGAGAATGACACATGTTTATGAAGAACATATGAGATATTGGCTGAGCAGATTTCTGAGCTCCAGAAACTGTAGTGGGTGGCTCTGTGGTGAGGAATCCAGCTGCCAGTATAGGAGACATGGGTTCAATCCCCGATCCAGGAAGATCCCACGTGCTGTGGAGCAATTAAGCCTGTGCTCTAGAGCCCGGGAGCCGCGACTACTACACACAGCAACTGCTGAAGCCCACGTGTCCTAAAGCTGGTGCTCAGCAACAAGTGAAGCCACCCTGATGAGAAGCCCGTGCACCACAAGCAGAGTAGCCCCTGCTTGCTGGAACTAGAGCAAAGCCCTCAAAGCAACGAAGACCCAGCACAGCCAAAAACAAACAAACAAACATTATTTTAAAAAAAAGAAACTGTAGCGTGCAAGGCAAACATCAAGCATTCTTGTTCTTTCACTCAGTTTTGTTTGCATTATTATATCAGGTGAAAAACCCAATTGGTCTGCTTGCTGCTGCTGCTGCTGCTGCTGCTAATTCCCATCCACCCCACCGCACCCCCCAGGCCCCCCCACATACACGGTCTGGAAAAGTGAGGGAGCGCCAACAGTTCAAGTCTCTCTGCCCATGAGCCAATGCCCACATGCCCCCGAGGCAGCCTGTGGATGCCAGAGCTGACGGTGGGGTTCTGAACTGCACCATCTGCAGCTGCTGTGTTCCTCCACCGCATGCTCTGGTTCTGCCTTTCGCCCATTCTCCTTCCCAGACTTGGGTGAGCCTGTGGCTGGCAGGAGGGCACAGAGTTCCACAGGAGTGGTGCTGAGAACTCTCCTCATCTCCTTTCTCTGGCATGAATTGGTGTGTTGCTAAAAAAAATATTGCCTTTGCAATTCAGCTTTGTATTCTTCTATGGAGAGAAGTGAACAGCTGTGGTAATGAACTTCCAAAGGCCTCCAAAGAAGTTTAAGAAACAGATTATACACCCTCTTGCTGGTGAGGGAGAGGGAGGAACCCCTCTAATCCAAGGGTCTAATTCAGAAGCAGTGAAGATCTCCAGTGTTCTCTCTTGAGTCCAGTGTGTGCTTAGTCACTCAGTTGTGTCAAATTCTTTGCAACCCCCTGGACTGTAGCCCACCAGGCTCCTCTGTCCATGAGGATTCTCCAGGCAAGAATACTGGAGTGGGTTGCCATGCCCTTCTCCAGGGGAATCTTCCCAACCCAGGGATCAAACCCAGGTCTCCCTCATTGCAGGTGGACTCTTTACCATCTAGGCACCAGGGAAACCCAAGAATACTGGAGTGGGTATCCTATCCCTTCTCCAGGGGATCTTCCCAACCCAGGAATCGAACTGGGATCTCCTGCATTGCAGGCAGATTCTTTACCAACTGAGCTACCAGGGAAGCCATCTCGAGTCCAGAGTTATGCTTATACCCAGGAATGAATCCTGCTTTGGAGCCATGTCCATGGGAACAGGATTTGGGTGATGAGCGGCCCAAAGACCTGCTTGTCACTGCACTCTGCCAGCTTGTCTCCCCACTACCACTCCACCCCAACCCAGGGTTTTCTGAGTCTCAGCCATGTAGCCTTGAATATGAGTTTCACTGGGACAGGGATGACGGTGGGGTTTGCCTTCCTCCTTATGGGGAGCATCTCTTCCAATATGTGGTCTATTGATGTAGTCAGCAGAGCAGATCTCCCCACACTTAGTGCTGAATTATATTTCTTAGGGAACATTGTAAGCAAATCAACCCCTTGTAAAAGAACTAAAAGTCTGTGCATGAAAGAGCTTATGAAGGAAAAGTCCTCAGGTGGAAAGAGATTAGCAGCCGGAGCTAATTCCAACAGAAATGGAGCCCATCATGTTATTCTGTTCGGGGAATGTCAGAGAGGTGGGAGCAGAACAGGACATGAAGACATCTCTTCCAAGGTTTTCACCCAGTGCCTACTCTATCCCTTATCTGTGGGCATTGTTCTGGACCCAGCTAGGTTACCTGCTGCTTCCTCCAGGAAGGCTTCCAGCACTGCTCTGCCCCACTGAGATCTCCTGTTCCAAGCCTGGACCTTTCCCTTTTCCACTTAGACAATCAAGATAAGATGAGATTTGGGAGTGAGGGGGTTTAGAAAGTTTGCTCAGAACTAAAAAAAGAATAAAACTGAAACAGTGTAAAATCTTAGAAACTGAGGGATTTATAACACTCAGTAGCATTACCCAGGGTAAGCAGACTTTTCTTACCTCCCCACCATTGCCTTCTTGCAGGTAACATCAGCTTCCTAGAAGTAGGAGACCCCAACATTATCCTTGATGCCCTACCCTCTTCCCCACAATAAATCTCTCCACTCTGTTCTCCCCCAGAAGTGTCTCAAACCCATCCCCTGCTCCCTCTTCTGCTGAATCTGCCTTATTCACGTTCCCACCATTTCTTTCTTGGATTCTGCTATAGCTTCCTCATCTGTCCTCCAGCCTCATCTCTTCACTCCAGCCTTTCTACCCAGAATGTTCTCCTCTCCTGGCCTGCTTGATGGATGTCTTATCCTTCAGTAAAACTCAACTCAAATGTCACCACGTCCAGGAAACCTCCTGGGACTTTCCCAGATAGAGTTAGCTAATCATTTCCTCCTCTGTTCAATTTTTTTTTAACATTATTTATCTTATTTGGCTGCATCCAGTCTTAGTCGGGCTTAGTTGCTCCATGGCATTTGGGATCTTAGTCCCTGACCAGAAATTGAACCCAGGTTCTTAACCACTGGACCACCAAAGGGAAATCCATTTCTCTGTGAACTTTTCACTTACCCTATGATAGTATTTCTCTTGATGTATTAGAATTGCTGGTTATCATGTCCAGGCACCCCACCACTCTTTTAAAAAATATTTATTTACTTACTTATTTGGCTGAACTGGGTCTTAGTTGCAGCATGCAGAATCTTTAGTTGCGGCAGGTAGAATCTAGTTCCCTGAGCAGAGATCGAACCCAGGCCCCCTGCATTGGGAGCGTGGAGTCTTAGCCCCCAGACAGCTAGGAAAGTCCCACCACCGTCCTTATATGGCAGCTCTTTCAAGGACCCAGACTATGACTTATACTTTGTACTTTCAGGGTCTAGCCGGGGAGCTGACTTTCATTACGTAGCAGGAAAGGCTCAGTGGAGAAAGGAAGGGAGAAAGAAAGGAAGGGAATGGCAAATGGAGTGGAAACTGCACAGTTGTAGATTTTTCAGTTCCTGAGCTGCCTCCCATGTCTTGAGAAGGATAAAGGTAATTTCCTTAAAATAAACTTGTACTGTTGCACTGGCCCACCATTCTCTATCACGAGACTCACATGGTGCTGAATGCCTTTATGGTTTCCTCAAAGCTGCTGAAGAGGCTTGCAATCCTAAAGAAGTAAAGGCCCAGGGAGATGAGGCAACTGCCTAAGGTCCCACAGCCAATTCACGACAAAGAGCAGACTAGAACTCAGGTCTCGTGGTGGACCAGAGACCAGGACCCTTGACACAACACCAGCGGCCTCACTTCAAGTTTTCCCTCCAGGCAACAGCATATAATTATCAACATTAGTATTTAGAATTTATATGCGGCTTTTGCTTCACTGGCTTTTTTATTATCCATTTGATTAGCAATTCTGTATGCGGCCCAGACATGGAGCAAAGCCAGAATAGAGAGCGGGGGAGACGGAGGAAGGAAAGGCCAAGTAGGGAGCCATGAGTCCCTGTGAAGGGGAAGCCAGAGGGGAGTTAAAGAGCAAGAGGGCACTGAGACTCAAGGACAGTGTCTTGTGTGAGGGTAGGGGTGGAGGGTGTCTGTGCAGATACTATATGGCCCTCAGGATGAGTGGTCCAAGAGCCTTCCTAGTCTTGGGACTTCCACACGGATGGGGCAAGGGCAAGAAAAGCAAGAATATATTTAACACCCAACAGGTTAAACACCAATCAATACTAGCTGGAAGACAGAGGAAGACCACGAGCTTAGGGAGTTCCCTGCCCAGTCCTGAAGAGCAGCAGACCCAAACTCCATGATGGGGGCTCTTGGCTCCTGCAGAGGATGCTAGGAGTTCAATAGAACTGGTGTAGATATTCCATGTTATGTGGGAGTGAGGGCGTCCTGGAGACCACCGTTCGGTGCACTGTGAATTCTTGGATGGGGGAGGGAAAACTCCTGCTGCCAGAGGCTGGTTCTCAGTGACTCCTGCCAGCCCCAGCCCCAGCTTCAGCTTGCTCTGAGGTTTGTTTATTTATTTAGTTTGTCTGCATCAGGTCTTAGTTGGGGTGCACAGGCTCAGCTGTTATGGTACATGGGCTCCAGTACTTGGGGGTGTGTGGGCTTAGTTGCTCCACAATGTGTCAGATCTTTAGTTCCCTGACCAGGGATCAAACCCTCGTGCCCTGCTTTGCAAGGTGGATACTTAACCAATGGACCACCAGAGAAGTCCCTCTGAGGTTTACTTTGCAGACCCCTATTTACCTTCAGAAAATGAGAATCCTCTCCTCTCCCAACCTCCTGGTACTACAGTGAGACTCAAGACCTTGTAAAAAACAGCCTCATCCACTCATAACACTCAAGATGAGGATACCCTCCTGCTTGAAAAAAGGAAATTGGTGGAGGTGGGAGTGATAAAGAACAGCACAGTCAGGGAGACAAAGCAGCCAGAAACCCTGGCTGGTATCTGAGGACATCAGGGACCCTTCTGGGAGAGCCAAAGGGAACACTCACCCACTGAGGGCCTATTTGGGGCCAACGTGTCACATATACCATCTCACTTTGTCCTCATATGACCCCACAAGGTGATTCAGCTTCCCCCATTTCGCTAAGGAGAAACTCAAGGCTTTGAGAGGTTAATTAACTACTCAAAGTTATATAGTTAACAGGAGAGACACTAGGGCCAAATCTTAGGCCCACAGTCTTTACAGCCTGTACACTTCCCGCACAGCACTGCGATCTCTAAATCAGGAGATTTAATCTCTATGAGCCTGGTGTCTTCATGTATAAAATAGGAAAGAAAGGAAAAAAAAAAAAAAATACTGCCTCATAGAGTTAAGAAAATTAAATGAGATGATATTGGTTAAAAAATGTTAAGACTCAGCATGGTGTCTGGTATACAGTAGGTGCCCTATGAGTGGCTTTTGTTTGCTTGTTTTTCTTTTGGGGGGTGGGGGGTGCAGAACAATATTAAAACTCAGGGCTCAAAAATGGGAGCACCGCCCATAGCTCCTGGGGAAATGCGGGAGTAGGTTTGAGGCAAAGATCTAGGGAAAGGGGGCTCAGCTCCAGGAACCAGAGAAGCCAGTTCCAGCGGCGCGCCCCTCGCGCGGCCGCCTCCTCTGGGCTCCCCCCGACTTCCC
>NW_011494940.1:1256610-1278516 GCF_000754665.1 Bison bison bison
GCGGGGACCCGGGGCCGGGAGCAGAGGCGCCCTTCTGGGAGCTTCGCCGAAGCCGTGAGGCGAGGGCGCCAGTCGCGCCCCGGTTCATGCCCGGCGGGCCCCCCAAGCCCCGCGGAGGAGGTAGGACTGCCCTCGGCGGGACAGGTAAGGAGCCGTCTGGGGGCGTAGCGGGAGCGCAGAGCTAGGCGCCTGGCTGGGATTGAGCTGGGGAGGGCAGTGGGACCCCTCTCAGCGACGTGGGCTCTGACTTCCTTCCAGCCCGAGATCGCGCCAAGTCCATCCCTCCCCCTCCCCCTCCCCCTACAGGCTGGAGATGCTGGCAGGGGCCTGGGGGACTAGGGCCCACACAGGCACCCGGGTACCCTGACCCTACACCGGCCAGGCCTTGACCCCGACCTCAGGCAGCTCTGAGACATCCTGCTCACAAGGAACTGAAGAGAGTCTCTAGGACTCCTGATACCCCAGTCCCCGCGACACTAGGGAAACCTGAGCCGCTTCACTAAGCGCCCCTCTCCTCCTCCAAGCCTGCTCATCAGGGTGACTGGGGTCCCCCTGCCTCAAGATTTCTTTCCCCAGGAAATGGCCCTTGGGCCAACAGATAGGCCAGGCCCTTTTCTCCAGAGAAGGAGGCAAGTACCAGAAGATACCTCAATATTTTTCCTGTGGCCCTCTTGACTCTCATGGAACAAGGCTGGTTTTGCAATGCACTGATTGGTGCATGAAGGCAGAGGTGGGGAACCTGAGTCCCATTTTCCCTTAGGTGACTATATACTGGGGACCCTAGACAGAGCCTCTATTTGGAGTCCTCCTTCTTTCTGGCAAGAGTGTGCTGAATGAGCTCATTCAGGCCTGCAAAGTGCTTCCAGTTCTTCAGAACATAGTTCTCTGAGTGGCAGAACATGGTGATCAAAATGAAACTGCGTAGAGGAAGACTGGCCCATCACTGTGGCTGACCACTGCTTTATCCCGATGCTCTCAACCCAGCATAACTTCTCCCCTGCCAGTCACAGAGAGAGCACTAGACTAGGAGTTCCTAACCGGGCACTGGCATTAACTGGCTTTAGGCCAGTTACCTGACCTTTCTGAACCTCAGTTTCCTCATGTGTCAAGTGAGGATAAAGTAGCTGCTCTGTTCACCTCAAGGAACTGCTGTAGGAATCAGTGAAACAGCATCCGAGATTAAAGGCTTGTCAACTGTATGCCACCAGACAAGTGTGCGTGCCCATCCCCATCCAGCAGTCAGGCCAGCTGGCAGTGACCTGATCCTTGTCACTTTTATCCCCATTCTCTCCCAGCCCAACCTCGGCTCTCTTCGTCCTTGGCCTTCTGGGGCCTCAGAGTCAGGGAAGCACAACTTATAAATCTTGAGAAGCCCAGAGGGTTCCCTCCTCTTCTCCTCTTCTGTCATCACCTATAGAAGACAATATAGGGTGAGAGTCTGACTCAGTTTGTTTTCTTTTTTTCCCCCCAAGAATCACAGATCTAGGGAAACAGCTCCTTGAAGGCAAGAATTGTGTTGTTTTCATCTCTTCGCTTTCCTCCACACCTCCCCTCCCCCATAGCACCTGGAAGATAGTAAGGACTCAGTAATTGGGTGTAAAATAAAAGAATGAAGTTTTATAAAAGCATTTGACTAGAAGTCAGGAGCCCTGTGTTCTGGTCTCAGATCTACCACTGACTCAGGCATCTCCTCTCCCCTCTGTGGGCTTCAGTTTTCTCAACTGTCAAAGAAGAGGGTTGAGGGAGATGAGTTTTAAGATTCTAAGCCCTAATATTCTGTGCGGCTCTCTGAGGTCTGTCCCAAGCCCTCAAATCCCTCAGTTCTCCTTGAACATGGAAGACCAACTTCATTAACCTGGTTTGGAGAGTAAGTTATGTTCTCTCAGTAAAGAATAAGATTTTATTAATGGAGTAGAGGGAAGCAAAGGAACTAAAAAAGGCCATTTGTATTTTCAGTGTTTTCTTAAGATTTCCCTCTCTTCCTTATTTCCCTGAGAATGCCATGAGAGTGTACAGAGTTGCTGAGCTGGGGAGGAGGTCCCTGCCTCCAAGCCCAGAGGCCAGGAAAGCACTCCCCACTGCTCAACCCAGAACACCCCTGTGTATAGCCAAGGGCCAGGGACCTAGTCCTAGGCCATTTTCTCCTAGGGACCTTTCCTGACTGGGATCCCCCTCCTAAGACTAGAGGAGGGGACAGTCAGGAAAGCTCCGTCCCTGGGGAGAGTTTTTTAATTTGAAAACAAAATGAGCTTCTCTGACAATAATTTTCCTCAACTGCGGCAGGCCCAGTGATGTTCAGAAAAACCTTAGCTAATTGGCAATTGAGTAGAGCTGAGTAAGCCATGCCAGTGACCTCCCAGACTTACCCTGCAAGCGCCCCGCCAGGGTGGGGGAATCAACCCCTCCCCCATGTCAGCACTTTCTGGCTCCCAGCTGTTGGTGCAGCACTGGCAAGAATCAGCTCTCCAGAGTTAATGGGCAGTCACTAACCCTCACAACAAAGTGATGGCAACAGTGGTGGTAGAAAGCACAGAAAGGGGCTTTATTTTCTGTGTGACTGGTCTCTGGGGGTGCTGGCTTGCTGCTGGGGCTAGAACAATGCACTGCCCCGCTTCTACAGCTGTCTGAGTAGACTTTCCAGATTTGGAGGTGTCAGGGTGCAGGGCACCTCTGGTCACCCAGGCAGACACATCTGGCTCCTCTCCCAACCAGGGAAAGCTGCCCACTGACTACTTCTTATCTTCCCCTCCAGCCTCCCTTCCATCTGAGGCTCCCATTCTGACCCCCTTCACAAGGCCTCAAAAGGAAAAAAGAGTCGACCCTGGCACATGACTGGCTAATCTCAGTTATTTGGGGCTGGGAGTAGAGGGATGGGTGGCAGGGAGATCTGAGGAAGAGGAGATCAATGTGACGTGGTCATTAAATAATAATGTGTGTTGTGTGTGTATGAGAATGTGTGTGTGTGAAGCAACAGATTGAAACTGAAATATCCACATGCAGGCCCCTTCCCCTGGTGGCATACACAAGATGACAGAGGCAGAGAATATCTGGAGAAATCTGTACATTATTAATTACTTTCAAGTTCAAAAGGCCAACTCATCTGTGCATCCCAGAGGGACCTCCAGCCTTAAAGTACGCCACTCCAGAGAGGAAAAGGCAGAAGGAATAGGCTTCACTTTGGGGAGAATAAATATCCCAGATCTTTACATCTTTGGTATTTTATAAGCCCCTTCCCTTCTCAGGGGCTGGGTGGACAGCCTGCCTGGAGCAAGGCCCCCTCTGCTGCAAGCCAGGGGACACAAAAGACTGATATCATCTCTGCTCTCTGTAACCAGGTCCTCTCTTGCCTCTGCTTTTATTCTCTCTTCCTCTTCCCAGTAGCTCCTCTGCCCAACTCCCAGCCTCAACCCTTGCCCCAAGCAAACCAAGCAAAGAGTGAGAGCCCAGTGCTCTACCTCTCCATCAGATGTGTTATCTTTCACTGTTAGATGCTCTGTTTGCTTCTAAGTGTTCGGGAATGAGCTGCTTCAGTGGAGAGAGAGATTGTTTCAGCAAGAATAAAGATTTGATTTCCACCTGAAAACAAACTAATTTGTGTAATGGTATCACCATTCCTATCCTCCCAGCAATTTTCACCTTTGTCAGCCACAAACCCACCCCTAAGGCAAGCAGATTTTGCTCTGGAAGAGGCCAGTCCAGCCTCTGGGAGTCCAGGGTGGCAATGGATAAAACAGAAGGTGAACTGAAGTTCCCAAGAAAAGAGCAACTGAGACGCCTCCTGTGGGAGCTGAGAAGTATTCCAGCTGTTTATCTTTCCTGGTTTCCCCCTCAGCCCTCTTCTCCTCACTCTCCATAGGTCCTTCTTCATTCTCAAATCTCTCTCCAGACCTGACCACTGCCCAGGGCTTCATCTCCATGCATCAATTGCCAGGTGGGGTTTCTCTCCTTGTATCCCAAAGGCACTTTAAAACCAAACTCATCTGCTTCTCTTTCTCATTCTTTCCATCTGTGTGTGTGTGTTTCATTTTTTCAGCTTGATACTTGGTGACCCATTTCAATCTAAATATTCTTTTTTTTTCAGTTCATGAATCATGTTCTGCTTTTGCTTCTTTAATTATTATTGTTTTCCCTCCAGTCTCTTTGTTTTGTCTTTCTGACATTCCTGCTGGATGGATGTTTGATCTCCTGGGACTCTCCTCCGTTTCTCTTAACTTGCATATCTTCCATCTTTTTGTCTTTTTGCTCTGTGTCTTGGGAAATTCCATTAACTTCTTCTTTTACATTAAAAAGTTAATCTTTAACTGTGTCCATTCTATTATCCAGAATCTCAATTGAATTTTTTAAAATGTAGACAATTATTTTCAATCTTTAAAATACTTTGTTGTTCTTTGACTACTCCTTTTTCATAGCAGCCTATTCTTGTTTTATGAATGCAACATCCTCTCACATCTCTCTGAGGGTATGCATTGAAAAAAATTTTTATATATATTGTCTATAACTTGAATGATTTGGAATTCTTGTTGGGTCAGTTTTATATTTGTTTATTTAATCTTTCTCTTTTATTGTCACATAGCTATTTTTCTTTATCTTTTGTTGTTCATTCAGACTCATGAATAAAAAAGATATTGACTAATATAGGCAGCTGGCGTGTATTTCCTCTGAAGTTGGATAAGTTTGTTTCCCTAACAGGCCTCTCCTTTGAATGTTTATTGTTCTTACTGCTGGTGTTTGGGACTGTGACTGTCTCTGTACTCATTTCTTCACCAAGGAATCTCATCTGCTTTTTATCTCCCATAAATTCCTCTGAGTTTCTGGTCCACTGATAATCTTTTCTGTTTTCCAGTTTTGTTGTGATTTCATTATTTTGAAAATATATCCTGTCATCTTAATGGAACCTTAAGAGGGAGAAGATGTGGACATTTACGCTCAGGCTGCCTTCTCAAACCAGCAGCTTCCCCCTAGATTTTGCCTAAGTTTGTGGCATCATCTTCTACTTAGTTAAACAAACCAGACACCTGGAAGTCATTCTTGCTCCTCTCTCTTCCTCACTTATGGTTGGTCTCAAAATCTTATTCATTTAGCCTCCTAACTACCCCTCAGGTATTACTCTTCATCTGCATCCATTTCACCATCAGGTTCAGGTCCTCATCCCCTCCTGTCTGCATTGTACAATAGCCTCTTAATAGACTCCAAGCTTCTGTTTTCACACTCCTCAAATCCTTTGTATCCACTGCTGCCACCCAGAGTTGTTGTTGTTGTTCAGTTGCTAGGTTATGTCCAACTCTTTGCGACCCCAAGGACTGCAGCATGCCAGGCTTCCCTGTCCTTCACTATCTCCCAGAGTTTGCTCAAACTCATGTCCATTGAGTCAGTGATGCCATCCAACCATCTCATCCTCTGTCACCCTCTTCTCCTACTGCCTTCAGTGTTTCCCATTATCAGAGTCTTTTCCAAGGAGTTGGTTCTTTTCATCAGGTGGTCAAAGTATTGGAGCTTCAGCTTCAGCATCAGGCTGTCCAATGAATAGTCAGTGTTGATTTCCTTTGGATTGACTGGTTTGATCTCCTTGCAGTCCAAGGGACTCTCAAGAGTCTTCTCCAGCACAGCAGTTTGAAAGTATCAATTCTGCAGTGCTCAGCCTTCTTTATGGTCCAGCTCTCACATCCATACATGACTACTGGAAAGAACCATAGCTAAAACACAGGCATGACTGTATCTCTTCCTTGCAACAACCATCATTGGCTCCCCACTGCCCAAAGTAAAAAGCTTCTCTGCAAGGAACTGGAGGCCTCCCCACCTCCCGTGCCTGATTCCATCAATATCAAGCCACCCGGCTTCCCCTCTAGACCACTGTCCCATGCCTCTGTGCTGTTTCCTCTGCTGGAAATACTCATTTCTCATTGTCTCACCTAATGACTCACCTTTTTCCTTCAAGACTCAGTTTAGATGTCACCTGCTGTGCAAACCGTTTCCTAGTTTCATCACCTCCACTCCTTCCTCGGGATAGGAGTCCCATATCAGTGTACCCACAACTCCCCATGTCCTGCTAGCACAACTTACTCCATGGCACTGAAGCCTTGTATTTGCTAGTCTGTATTCTCCCCTCCTCCTCAAAGCAGGTACCACTTCTGGTTGATTTTTGCATTCCAAAAACTGGTCTGAACTGCTTAAGAAGTGTTGGTTGTACAAAATTAAATATGCCCCAGCCAGATGTGCTCCATCCATCCCAGGTCCTGGAAAGAGTTTCTTAAGGAGGAGACTCAGCCCACCTAGCTCACTCATCCACTAATTCATTCATTCATTCATGAGACCAACTGTTTATGGAGTGCCTATTATATGCCAGGCCAGGGGCTGCAAGTATGAGGAAGCAGACAGAATCCTCACCCTCCTGAAGCTCACGAGATCTGGTGAGGGAGAGAGACACTAATCAAGGAATCACACATATGTAAATAGAGACTGGGATAAGCTCTTGGAAAGAAAGAGCTGGAGCCTGGAAAGCAGATAACCAGCAACCTAAATCTAGGCTGAGTATGGAGGGATGATCTCCCTAAGGAGGTGACTTTTGAACTGAGAGCTGAAGTATTCTGATATGGGTGGAGACAGTTTCTGAGCAGCATAGCCGTGACGTAAAGGAGAGGGGAAGGACAGGAGCTGAAGGAGGGGAGGTGGCATGGAAGAGAAATGTTCCTCCCCTCTGTTTCTGCCTGACTACCTCAAAGCTTAGCGGCTAAAACAAGAGACATCTTATTTTATCTCATGACATTGAGGGTCAGAAATTCACCCAGGCTTGAGCTGTGTGATTATTCCATTCCATGTGGCATGAGCAGAGGTCACCCAGTGGTTCTCAGCGGACAGATGGGCTGGCTTGAAGAGTCCAAGATGGCTTCACTCACATGCCTGGCATCCTGGGATGACCAGAAGGCTGGGTTCAGCAGGCTCCGCTGACCAAAGCGTCATACACACAGCCTTTCCAGCCTGACAGCTTCAGGGTAATTCAGAGCAGCTCAGGGTCCCAAGGGTGAGTATTCCAGCGAGCAAGGTGAAAGATGCATGACCTTCTGTAACCTGGCCTCTGAAGTCTCATAGCATCACCTTAGCTGTGCTGTGTGGTAAAAGCAGTCACAAACCTACTCAGATTAGAAAGGAGGGACATAGACCCCTACTTCTCAATGGGAGGAATGTCAAAGGGTTGACAGCCAGGTTGTGCAGTCATCATGATTTCTTTTTTAAGCCAGGGAATGACAATATGTTTAAGTGCCATTAGGGAAGATCAAGAGTTAGGAGCATTTGAAGACAGAGGAGAAAGAAAGCATAATCAATTGTGTTAGCTTCCTGAGGGGGAAACTGAAGCAAAGAAAGCTAAATCTCCCATTTTCCCTCAACTCTGTTGCCTCCCACCCCGACCCTGACCCCTGACTCTGTCTCTCTTTGCTGTCAGATGCAACAAGCAGCATCCATGACTCCAAAGCTGGCTTGGTGGCTGTCTTGCTTACAGGCCAGAAACATCAAATCCAGCCGCAAGTCATCTACTAACAGCTTCTCAAGTCACAGGACTTCACAGTTTACAGAACAGTTTACATATTATCTGCCTGGAAGTTGGTCTAGCACCTATTCTTAAAGACGGCACCTCTCCTCTGGATTGTAATCATTTCTATTTAATCTTCTGCCCTGCTAGGAAGTTCTGGCTTTTATCTTCCAGTTTAGAAACAGTCTTTCTTGTTGCACTGAGAGATAGTGGTCAGAGGTTGAACTTCCTCACTATAGCTCTGCATTTATTTGAATCCAGACCTTAAGGTTATCTCGGCAGCCATCCCTGGGCTGCTAAATCACCCCAAATCTCTTAATCTTTTCCTAAAGCTCCCATTTCCCATTCCCTTCAATAAGGTCTCTGATTTTAACCCATTCAAGACCAAGTCCTTGCCATTCTCACACCCACGCCATTTATCACAACCCTTTACACACAGGTAGGCTCTGAAAGGCCAGGTGTTGGACTCAGTTAAACCTAGGTTTAAATCCAGGGTCTGATACTGTTTAATCTTGGGCAAGTTACTTAACCTTTCTGAACCTCAGTTTCCTCATCTGAAAATGAGAAATAATAATAGCCAATTTCATCAGTTGTTGTACAGGTTTGAGATACAGTGTGTGAAACACGGGGCTCACGTGAGGATGCAGTAAAAAGTAGCTGTTATGATTTTACAGCGTTCTGATAAGGACTGGCCCTATCCCATGGACAACAACCCAACTCCTGGTCCCACATCACACTGTCCCGTGGTCTCTTTTTAGCAGTGTTCACCCTGCTTGTTCTCAGCACAGGAGACCTCCTCTAAGCCCCACCCCCCACAGCTAATCCCAGAGAATTTGATACTGTTCAGGCCTGCAAGAGCTCTCATCAGACGGACTGGGTCAGATGGGGCTCTGCCGCTCTCCTGCTGCGTGATCTCAGAAAACGTGTTTAACCTCTCTGAGTTGCAATCCCCCTCACCCACGTTAAGAGGACAGATTACATGAGATACTGCATTTGAAGCACTTACCATGGTGTCCAGAGCAAAGCAAGCTCTCAGTAGATGGCCACCAACAGATAGTGGCAAGAAAGCAAAGTGACTCCGGGGTCAGATTTCCAGGGTGTCATGTCCTGTCCACTACTCTCCAGTTGCATGCCTGTGGGCACTTACAAGTTGCTTATGCCTCAGTGTCTTCATCTGTAAAATGCAGTGATGGAGACAATGATTTATAGAGTTTCTCTAAGGATTAAATGAGAGAATATACCACGTTTAGAACGGTGCCTAGGACACAGTAAGAATTTAGTTAAGTGTGAGATGTTATTATTTCAACTTTCAACTTCTCTGTATTTTTATACTTAAGGTACATTGACTATAAGTAGCATATTGTCAGATTGTGTTGTTTTAAAAATCTAGTCTCTGTCTCTTTTTAAAATCATCTTTGAAGTATAATCTACATAAAATAATAGTCACCAATCTTAAGTGCACAATTCAGTGAATTTTGTGAAACACCCGCAGTCATGTAGCCACTACCACAATCAAGATACAGAACATCACCGCCAAAAATCTTCATGCCCCTTGCAGCCTATCCCCTCCCGACCATGGCCCTTAACCACTGATATGCTTTTGGTCACTGTAGTTTTCCCTTCTCTAGAACTTCATATAAATGGAATAATACACTATGGAACTATCTTTGTCTTTTATGGGCAATTTTATTCCATTTACATCCAATATAGTTACTCACATAGTTGGGTGTAAGCCTAACATCTTACTATTTGTTTTCTATTTGTCTAACTGGTTCTATATTCCTTCTGCCTCATCTAGGATAAATTAAATACCTTTATTATTTCATGTCTGTTATCTCATTAGTTATATATTTTACTCTTCTTTGTGTGATTATCAGAGCAATGGTTCTTAAAGTGGGTCCCTGGGCCAGCAGATTCAACTTACCCAGATTCTTGTTAGAAATGAAAATTCTCAAGCCCCATCCTGGAATCATAAACTCCGAGGGTGGAAGCCAGCCATCTGGGTTTAACAAGTCCTCCTGGTGATGCTGAGACTGGCTAGTTTGAGAACCACTGCCTGAAGACAACTTTTGCTTCTGGCAAACAGCAAGGTTATATGCAGATCACCTTAATCCAGTTAGGAGCAGAGCTGATTCAAAGCAGGTTTCTGTCCTCGGGAGGGCTGATCTGCTCCTGGTTTTCTTCTACTCCCAATGGGTAGCCGTAAAGTGGTCCCAGTTGAAAACTGGACATGCTTACTGGAGCCCTTCCTCCTTAACCATCCCTGAACTCCAGTTTTCCTCCCTACTGGAAGAGGGGGAAAGTATTGCCAAAGGTCAGGCTCACCTGTCCTTAGCCCCTTGACCCCTCAAGCTCTTTCTTCCTTGGTGACTGTTCAGTGCCTTCATAGTTCCCCTGGCTTTCGTAGACAGGTTTGTGTAACACAAGTTAGTCTGCAACTGCTGGAAAAGAAGCCCTCTGTCCTGTTGTTATTTCCCCACTAGAATTACAGAGTCAAAGTGAGCATTTAGAACAGTTCAGTTCCTGGCACGTGGCAAAAAACTCAATAAGTATACGTTCTTCTTCTTTCTTCTCCCAGTAGAATCCTAGGGTCATCTTGAGCTGAGCTGTTAAAAATCAACTCCTTCTACCCTTTCCATACATTTCATAGATAAGCAAACTGATGTCACACTGTGTGACTGGGCTCCAGTGCAATCAGACTCCCTTGGGAGGCTGTATTTGGATGGTTTCCTGCCCCTTGTCTGGGAGGTGGCAGTGTGCTCTCCTTCCCCAGATCATCATGGCACACCCAGGAGCCCAGCTCAGTTCTCAGCTCCAAAGGAAAGAAGCCAGGGACCGTGGCTTCACAGACCCACCTCTCCTCCCGTCTCCTGGCCTGGCCCAGACCTCCAGCCACAACCGCACGTTGGGAGCAATCTTCTTACATTCAGTATCCCAGACATCTCATGTCTTTCCTCCAGAGCAGAGTATACACATGCACACAAACACACACACACAAACACACACACACACACAGAAACACGCTCACCAGCGATTGAGCACGTACGCAGTACCATATACAGTGTGGAAGGACCACAGTCCAGGTGAGACCAGGCAGCTGAAGTGGAGATGCAAATTGCTCTGCGTTGAATGCTAGTCCCTTATTCCAGGAAGAGAGGGAGGCAACCCTAAGCAACAGGCCGAAAGGTCAGGCCAGGCCGAGGCCAGGGAAGACTGGGCTAGAGCCCAGCCACCACTTCCTAGTGGCCAGGACTCGGAGCTGGGTCCCCAGAGTCAGCCCAGTGAACTCCTGTGTGACCCTGACAGGTGACGGAAAGAACAGAGAATCGTGACCCTTAGCCGGACTGTGGGCAGGTGCTGCAGCCTGTGACTTGGTTAGTCTTTGAACACGGGTGTGTGTGATTGTGTACGTGTGCTCTGTGCCTCTCTGTGCATATTGGCCAGGGGGCAGGTTTTGATGTGCTCAGCCTCATTCCTTCTCAGAAGGAATGCCCCAGCCTGGGGAGGTTTTAAACTGATTTTAGATAATTTGGCTCAGAAGAAATCCATTAATTTTTTTCTGATTTAAAAGTAATGCATGCTCATCGTAAAAAATGAATGTGGAAAACAGAAAAAAACGTGATGTAAAAAAAATGAAAAGTACCTGTGCTCCCGCCCCTGGAGATAATCACTGTTGACATTTTGGCGGAGTTGAGATCACATGCGCATACGGTGTTCTTTTCTCCCTTCTCACTGAATCTGCAGAGAGCATTTTCTCATATTATTCCTTTTTTGCAAACCTGTTTGAAGGCCCTGTACCATTGTTTTCGCACCATAATTTATTTAACTTGTCCCCAGTTGTTGAACATTCAGGTGGCTTCCAGATTGTCCCTATGGTGGAAAACCCAGGCTCATATCCCTTAGTGCATGAAGCACTGATTTCTACTTTAAGACACGACCAGGGCATGTGTTGGGGGGCCGGGGGGACACTGATCCAGGAAAGGGTGCGTGGCTTGGGTTTCAGAGGCTCAGCTGGGTGTACTTTGACCAAGAAAGGGTGGCTGGCAGGAACTGGGTGATGGGCTGGGACACAGCCACCCCTGCCAGCCCTGGATAAGGGCCCTCACAAACACCCCTCAGAGCTCCAGGGCCTGACTCCTGGTCATAAATATCCCTCCTTTGCCCCTAGGGGATGACAGTGCGGCCTCTTGGTGAGGCAAGCCATAGGGCAGAGGTGAATTTGATGCATTCATCTGCTCTGAAGATGCTAGGGCTGGTCTCCCCAACCCTACTCCCTCAGAAAGGCCCCTGCCCACCTCTGCCCACGTGGATGGAAGCCCAGAGAGTAGGTGAGGTGAGCAGGGGCAGGGGCCAGGTGGAGGAGCAGGGCCAGGATAAGGCAGCCAAGAGGGAGTTGGGAAGCTGGGCAACGACCCCTTAGCTCCATGGCTCATTTGGCAAATAGATGTCTTGCCTTCCCTTTGCCTCCCTGACCCTGCTGGAGGGGCCGTGGTGGGGAACCAGAGCCCTGTACCCCCTGGGCTCATTTGAGTGTGCTCATCCATTCCTGACTACTGAAAAAGGACAGGGAATGGGGGAATTTCACTTCTGGTGGGCTCCTTGAAGCTATGGAATTATGGTACATTAGTGCCACCATCGACTGTTTAATCCAACTCCTCTGGTTCCAAATGGGGAAACCGTCAGGTCAAAAGCTAATGTGGATCAGGAATGGAAACTCTGTGTATCTAACTCCCAAACCCACAGGCCTGTGGTCACATGTCCTTTAGCTCTACGTCTGTGGCTCACATCTGCTGGTGGAGGGAGGTTGTAACAGGGGCTCAGAAGCTGCCCTGGGGGGTTAGAGAGTCCAGCTCTGCTAGGAATCAGCCCAGAGGAGCCCAGACATGGATGTAACCTTATGAGGCCTCTGCCTTGGACGCCCAGCTCCCCATCAGCAGGAAGGAGCCCCTCCACGTCACTGTAGTCCAAGGGCTCCCCTCCCTGCATGTCTGGCCTCTGGAGAGGAAGGAGAGAGCAGCAGTGAGACCTCTGGGCTGATGAGCACCACCCCCCACCCGCAGACAGCAGTGACCTAAGCCCTCCCGCAGATCCCAGAACTCGCCTTAGAAGGGAGGTGAGCCTAAGGAGCACCCCCTAAGACCATACTTGGGGAGAAGCGCCTCCACCAGGAAGAGCTGACCTCTGTGAGCACGTGGCATGGGGCGAGCTCTGAGCTAAACGTGGGCCCACCCAACCCGAGAACAAATCCTCCGTTGATGCAGCATCCCACCTGCCACTGATCCTGACAGTATCTCCTAAGGCCCACTCCCCATTTCTCCATCTGCTCAGTCTCAGTGGTCCTCAGTTTATCAGAAGCCATGGCAAAGCCTCCTATCCATGAGACAGTCAGTCCAAGCCACCCCACACACAGCCACAAGGAAGGCTTCAGGGCCCAAGTCTCATCCTATCAACCCTACCAAGACCCCCGAGAACCCCTCTGACCTCAACAGGGCTGCACCGTCTGGGCCCGCAGTCCGTCTCACACCTTTCTCTGTCCCTGCAGCCACACCAGCCTCATCTCCGGCTCTCAGGCCAACCAGCCTTTATTCACCCGCTGCGTGAAATGTGTCCCCCTCCCCTCGCCTTGTCAACCCATCTTCTTCCTTCAGATCTCAGCTCCAAAGCCTCCCCTTGCACCTCTGTGTCAGTTCTATCTGTCGTACATTCTGACACCCTCTGCTGTACCTCCCCTTCAGGGCAGGCATCTTCTCCACCAGACTGTGAGCTCTGGAAGACCAAGTGGGCATCCTTCTTCCTCTCCCTGCTTCATCCCCAGCATCTGTACAGCGCCTGACCATCACCGATGCTCAGTGACGATGTGGTGAATGGATAAATGAATGACCCAACTCTATGAGGTAAGTTCTGCTGCAAACAAAGAAATGAAGGATCTGAGTTAAGTAGCCAGCTCAAGGTCCTGCAGCTGGCCTGTGGTACAGGCAGGGTCCAGGGCAAGTCAGACTGCAGAGTCTGTGCCCTTCACTACTTCTTGTCCTTCATCCAGAATGCCGGCCGCAGTGTCTGTCTTGCTCTCTCCAGCAGGCCCTCTGAGGACGGCTCAACTGGCCACCAAGTCCCAGGGCTCTGGGGCTCCCCTCCCCGGAGCTGCCCCCAGAACCATGGAGAGTCTGAGTGAGCTACAGAACCCACTGCTGCCTCGGAGCCCCACGCACCTCCATGGCCCCTACCCCTACCCCGAGGCTTCTCCCGCCTGGCCGTGCCGGGAGAAGATCTATTCCTACCTCCTGGGAGGTGCTGGCCCTGCGCATGCCCACCAGCTCCTGGACCCCGGGTCCCTGCAGCTGGCCGTGGAGGCCTGGTACAGGCCCAGCTGCCTCCTGGGGAGAGACAAGGTCAAGGAGCCCAGGGCGGGCAGCTGTGAGACCAGCTTCACAGAGGGCAGGGAGCCCCCAGCTGGGCCTACGGAGCGGTCCACGGAACCTGGCCAAGCGGAAGAGGATGTTGCCATCCAGACTGTGTCCTACGGGGTTCAAGAGGAGTTCCAAGGCCAAGAGGGTGACCCGGAGGAAGAAGAGGTAAGGACGTGTGTGTAAATGCAGATTCTCGGGCCCACCTCCGGGTATTGAGATTTTGTAGGCCTGGCTTGGGCCCCAGGAATCTGTATTTTACTAAAGAAAAGACCTTCTGACACAGATGCTATCCACACTTTGAGAAACACTAGTTAGAGCTGACTAATTTTTTTTTTTTTACTATTTATTGCATTAAGGTATCTTTCTATTGAAGCTCATGTACAATATTACATAAGTTTCAGGTGTACAACATAATGATTCACAATTTTTAAAGGTTATGACTATTTGACTTCTTAATAGTGTTTTTTGTTCTTTTTTTTTTTTTTCCAGTTCAATCAAGATATAATTGTTTTGTAACATTAAGGTATATAATGCCATGATTTGATTCATGTATGTATCACAAAATGTTTACCACAGTAAGGTTAGTTAACACATCGTTTACCTCAGCTAATTACCATTTTGCTGTTGCTATAATGAGAATATTTAAGATCTACTCTCATAGAAACTTTCAAGTATATGCTACTGCTGCTAAGTCACTTCAGTCGTGTCTGACTCTGTGCGACCCCATAGACGGCAGCCCACCAGGCTCCCCTGTCCCTGGGATTCTCCAGGCAAGAACACTGGAGTGGGTTGCCATTTCCTTCTCCAATGCGTGAAAGTGAAAAGTGAAAGTGAAGTCTCTCAGTCATGTCCGACTCATAGCGACCCCATGGACTGCAGCCTGCCAGGCTCCTCCGTCCATGGGAGCTTCCAGGCAAGAGTACTGGAGTGGGGTGCCATTGCCTTCTCCGTTCAAGTATATAATACATTATTATTAACTACAGTCACCACGCTGCAGCAGATCCCCAGAACTTATTCCCCTTATAACTGGAAGTTTTTACTCTTTAACCAACTTCTCCTCATTGTTCCTACTCTCCAGCCCCCGGCCACCACCGACCTACTCACTGTTTCTATGAGTTCAGCTTTTCTAGATCCTACATATAAATGAGATCAAATGGTATTTGTCTTGGACTTATTTCACTTAGCATGGAGAAGGAAATGGCAACCCACTCCAGTATTCTTGCCTGAAGAAACCCATGGACAGAGGAGCCTGGCAGGCAACTGTCCACAGGGTCACAAGAGTCACATGCAACCTAGTGACTAACCCTACTACTACTGCTATTTCACTTAGCATAATTATCAAGACTCATGTTGGCCCAAATGGCAGGATTTCCTTCTCTTTGTGGCTGAATAATATTCCCCTATACATATAGATAAACATTGTCTTTGTCCACTCATCCATCCAGCTATGGACTTCTGGTCTTTGAGGAAAGTTCACCTGGTTCTTGTTGTCTTAATTATATAAGCAATTTAAAGTCAGTGCAAAAAATTATTCAAAGATAGCTATTATTTTAGTGAATGATCTTCCAGTCTTTTTACTTACATTTTTTTCTACCTTACCCCCCAAAAGAGTTCTTGCTATACATATTTCTGTAACTGGATTTTCCTCTCTAAGCAACGTATTTGGTCCATGTAATCTAATATTTTCTACCAAGGTGAATTTTAAGGGTCACATGGTATCCCATTGTAAATTCTTCTACCACTTATTCACCAATCTCCTGGTCCCTGAGCATTGAGACTTCCTGATCTTTCACAGTTACTATCCTATAATGAACATTCTAGTACATGTATACTTGTGTATGTATTCTTGCATGTGTATCCTTATAGTCTTTCCTAGTGATAAATCCCTAAGGGTGGAATTGTCGAACCATTGTCAAGGTTTTTGGTAGAGAGTCCGGAGCCCAACCACACTCCCACTAATGACAGATGAGTCTGCCTGGTGCCCCACACCACTGCCGATGGGTGTCCCGGGCCAGGTCACCAGAGCCCACTCATGTTTTTCAGAGTGATGCCACATCGACAGAGAGTGAAAGTGAAGACAACTTCCTTACGCTGCCTCCCAGGGACCACCTGGGTCTCACCATCTTCTCCATGCTCTGCTGCTTCTGGCCCCTGGGCATCGCCGCCTTCTACTTCTCCCAGGGGGTAAGAGCCCATGGGGGCCCAGGGCTTCTGCTCTGGCCACCCCCCCTCCCCAGGGGACCTGGGGTCATGGCCTGGGGAGCCGGGGCTGTTTTGCTGGGCATGGGAATGTTCCCTTTCACCAGCGCCTCTCTCTCCCTAGACCAGCAAGGCCATCTCCAAGGGGGACTTCCGCCTGGCCAACACCACCTCCCGCCGGGCCCTCTTCCTGGCGACACTCTCCATTGCTGTGGGGGCTGGTCTCTATGTAGCCGTGGTGGTGGCCCTGGCAGCTTATATGTCCCAGAATGGCCACAGCTAGTGGCCAAGAAGGTCTGGCATCCTGACTCCCCTACTCTGCCTGAGGAAGTAGAGATGGGGTACTGGGGGTAGCAGACTCTCTGGGGAGACAACTCACGGGGGTGGCTTGTCAGGAGGCGGCCTCCCAGGCCGCAGCCTGCGGGGCACGAGCTTCACTTCCTCCCACCCACTGCCACCGGCCTAGAGCAGGCCCGGGGCATCACTCAGTCCAGGAGAGGGTAGGGCTGCCCACCTGGCCATCCAGGCAGAGCTGCCTCTGGCTGGGATCGCTCCCCATTCTGCTCATTCCCCAAAGGGTCTCCTGCCCTGTGGCCACCCACTACCCAACTCTGCTAACCTCTGCACAGAGAAGAACAGGTTACAGAGAGATAAAGGGGTGCCTGGGGGGCAGACACACAGGCGTCTCCACCTGGGGTCTCCCTGAACTTCCCAACTCCACTCTCTGGACTGTGATGCCCAGACCTCAGCCAGCCAAGATGGAAATACACACAAAGGGACCCCTTTGGTCTTTCTGGTTCTAGAGGGTACTTACCTCTTCTGTGGGCTTGTAAGACAGAGTAGATTCTAGGTGGAGAAGGGGCGCCTGGGGTGGGTATACTGAGGGCAGGTTCTTGGAGTGTCTTTATGCAGGAGCGAAAGGCAGATGAGATGACGGAGCCTGGAGGGCCCTGGAATATCGTTGCTCCTGTTCTCTGCCCCCATCCTCCTTTTCTGGATTCCTCCGGGGGCTCTGAGCTGGCACCATGCCAGGCAGAGAGACAGAGAGAGAGAGAGAGAGAGTGCCATCAGTCCAGCAGCCACTGAGTGCAGGATCCTGGATCCAGCCATGGAGGAATGTAGCAAGGAGACCCTGTGTAGTGAGTGTAGATGAGGGGGACACAGGGCTGGCATGGCAGCTGAGCAGCCCAGGAGGGCCTCCTAGAGGAGGTGAGCAAGGTCTAGACGGATACAGAGAATGTATTGAAGGGATACTAAGGGATGACCCTTAGTATTTGTGGGCAGGGCTGTGGTAGGAGCCTCCCATGGGAGTTTTGGAGCTGTTTCGCTTACGCCTAGAACATCCAGCTGGAGCCACACTGAAGGCTCCACCAACTCAAAGAAGAGGAAAGTCAGGCTTGTGCCTCAAGTGCCAGTGATCTTTTTCCACCTCTGAATGCTGGAGGTCAGTGATGGACCCCTGGTCAGCCTTGCAGCTTCTTCACCGGCACCTCTTCTCAGAGCTGCTCTTAACACTCTTAGCCAATAGGGAAATTTCAGAATTCTAGAAACACCCAGACAGGCAGGAGGAGCACATTTGGGAGGGCAGCCCTGCCAGCGTTCAAGCTATGGCTCTCACTGTGCATGATCTGTGGACCTGGTCATGCCGGGGCCCCATCCAGAGCTCGGGGCTGTGAACCCAACTTGTCCACCATCCTCCGCGAGCCCAGGCATTACCCAGCCCTCCACTCAGTGCATCCCCTGAAGCCTCACAGGCCCAGGATCAGCAGTTTTAATGTCCCGTTACTGTATATACTTACCCTTGTAATAAACGTTTCTGTAACACCTGCTGCCTCTGGGCCTCTTGCTGTCCCCGCCTACCTCCACCTTCGCCTGCGTCCGATCCTTCCCCAAGACCAACCTCCAACCCCCAGTCTACCGCTCCTGGCCCCTTGCAGCATGTTCTCTAGAGGACCTGCCCACATCCGGGCTTTAGGAGAGGGGGTGGGCGCTCTGGCTTGGAGGACTACTCTGCTGGGAGTAGCCTGGATGCCGGGTGATGGTGTGGCGTGCATTTGACTCTGCAAGACAAGGCAATGTCCAGGCTGAAGAAAAATCCATTCTAGACTCAAGAGCCTGGGACGTCAGTAGGAAGAGACGTGGGCCAGGGTGACTGAGGCTCCCCTGAGCTGCCTGGAGCCATCAGTGGTGGACGCAAGGTATGGGGTCACCAAGGACCCCACTCCCCTGATGCCCTCTCTTGAGTCCCAGTGGGGGCTGCTCAAACGTGGTATGGGGAGGAAACCATCTCTGTCGGATTCAGGCCCCAACCTCAGCACCAAATCCCCAGTATCCTCTCTGTTCCAGGCCCCCAGGAACCTGCCTGGGCTATCAGAGGGACCAGCCTGGCCTCTAGGTCACTGCATGGAGGGCACTGGCATGCCCATACCCACACATGACTACTTGGAAGACACAGCTCCACGCATACACACACACACACATGCTGCACAGGCTGGGTACCCCTGAGACAGAGATCACTGCATGATACTCCTTAGAAGATACTCTTGGGAGAACATTAGAGGAGAGGAGCAGAAGAAGGCAGATCTGAACTATGGGGAGGTCAGGCTGCTGCTGCTAAGTCGCTTCAGTCGTGTCTGACTCTGTGCAATCCCATAGAGAGCAGCCCACCAGGCTCCCTGTCCCTGGGATTTTCCAGGCAAGAACACTGGAGTGGGTTGCCATTTCCTTCTCCGATGCATGAAAGTGAAAAGTGAAAGTGAAGTCGCTCAGTTGTGTCCGACTCTTAGTGACCCCATGGACTGCCGCCTACCAGGCTCCTCCATCCATGGGGTTTTCCAGGCAAGAGTACTGGAGTGGGGTGCCGTCGCCTTCTCCGGTCAGGCTGCAGTGCTGGCCAAATGACTGTCTGGGCCAACCCGAGGAGGGGACTGGAGCCAAGGTGCCCTCAGAGTTGACTCAAGGTGGGATGAAGGGCCAGGCCTCCACTGCTGCTTGTCAGTCAGTCACTGGATGGGAGCCACCCAGAAAAGGGCTGTGACCCTTGGGCAAAGTGGATCTCTTCAGCCGAGGCTGCTCCCAGGTTGAGGGATGCCCTGAAGGCTGTTTGCTGGAGGACGAAGCCCGTCATTCCCGCAGGGCCCTGAACAGTGCATCACCGCACCCAGCACACCCATCATGCAGCAGCAGACCCGGTGATGGAACCTGCAGCATTTACCTCCCCGCACCGAAGGCTGCTTCCTGGGAACTCTGTGCCACTGGGCACACAGGTAGGATAAGCCGAAGGTGCTTCAACCACTGATGGATAGAAGCTAGTGGACAAATAGGTTTCGCAGCATCTCGATGGAAGGACCCCAGCCATATTCCACCTGCTCTGAGATTCCCCAGAAGAATGGAGCTTCAGCTACTGGCAGTGGCAATTTAACCAAAAGCACGTCCCTCACTGGTTGCCTTCCTCTCCCCACCGTCTTCCTCACTTTCCTGCTTCCTGGGATCAGCTCCCAATAAACTACCTACAGTTGAACCCTTGCCTCAGATGAACCCTGGGGAACCCAAACCAAGACACAGACACGCATACACGGGCACATACATGTGCACACAGCATGTGCCTGCCCGCGCCTCCATACATACACACCTCCATCCACGCGTGTGCGCACATGGGCACAGCCCACACAAGCACAGATACTGCGTGCACACACTCACATGTGCACACACACACAGCACATGCCCACACCGGCGTGACACAGAAAACGTGGTGGCCCCACCCAGCCACGCCTGCTCTGGGGTCTCCTCATCCCCAGTGGGCTGGGCGCCTGGCAGTGGGCAGCACCCACTCCAGTCCGGGTCCTGTAGCCCCTGCCTCCTGCCCAGCCCCCCAGAACGCTGCTCCATGCCCGGAGACAAAAGAGAAACAGGTCAACGATTTCCTGTGTTCAACCCAGGGCTTTCTCCCCATGGTCCTCACCCCCTGCCTACCCTCAACAGCAAATTCAGACTCTGCAGGAGGAAACGGTGTCAGCAGTAACAGAGCCCTCAGGGCTTCTCTGCCCAGACCCCTCGGAAGGGCCCATCCCATGGAGCCCGGGGCCCATCCTGATCAGTCCCTGCCACTCGGGCAGGGCCCCTTCCCCTGGCAAGCCGGGGCCAGCCTCTGGGCATGCCTGGGGCACATCAGGCCTCCTGCTTCCAGCTCTGCCTGAGTCTCAGTGCCTGAGGCTCCGGGGAAGCAGGGGGCCAGCAGTTCCCCGCCTTCCCGGCTGGTTCCTCAGTCTGGCAGAGGAACTGGGGGCAGGGAGGGTCCCCTGGGCATAGGTGCCCGTGATGAGCTGCAGTACCAGCACATCTGTGCAAATATCACCAATTATTTTCCCCACTATAAACACCCAGCAGGAAGGCAGGGAAGCAACCAACCCAAACTGTTTAAAATAGAAACCGAAATTGCTGCACAGGGAAGTCGGGGCAGCGGGCAGAGTGGGGACTTGTACCAGGAACTGGGGTCTCCCCCTCCAGCTGCCCTTATGGTGCACCTGCTCCCCTCCCCCTCCCTGCAACCCCATCTCAACTTTCTCCTCCACTGACCAATCAGGAGATAGGAAGGGTCATCCCTGAGGGTCGGAGGGTGGGACAGGCCCTCTGTAGGGGAGGGAAGACTGCTGACACAAAGGAAGCGGGAGCCAGTGATGGGGCAGCCGGGCTACAATGTGGAGAGGAGTGAGGGAAGGGAACCTCCCTTCACTGCCCCCGAGGGTGGAGGGAGGAGGGGTACCCTCGGATAGCAGGCTGGGGACCTTGGGACGCTGAGCCAAGTGGGACCAGTGACCTGCCACCCACTCTGAATGAAAGGACTTTTCTTGATGGTGGAAAGGGCTAGAAACCAGCTCCCGGGGGGCCTCAGCTGACTTCTCTGTCCCTCCCTCCCCGCAAACAGAGCTGATAGACAGCAGGTCGCTGGTACAGTCACACGGGTCATCAGAATGCTGAACCACTTCCTTACCAGTTGATAAACAGGCCCTGCCCCAAGTGTGCCCCCCTCGAAATGTTTCCCTTTCCAGCCTTCCTGGTCCCTCTTCCAGGACCCCTAGCTGCCCCGTAGGAACTAAAGGGTTAACAGCGGGCACAGCAGCCCCCCTCCCCCCAAGTGCTCAGGCAGCCAGAGCTGCCCTGACTGTTAAATATCTCAGATGTCACCCCTGCCCCACCAAGGCATCATCTCTGTGCCCATGGCCTCTCTCCTCCCCTCAGGATGCTCCAGGGCAGCGGGCACTCACAAATCCGGGCTCTCGGCAAACCCGCCGCTCCTTTGTCTTCCTCTGCATCCCTACTGCTTCCCAGCGATGGTCCCAGCACCCATCCAGGGCCCAGCCAGGCCCAAGCCCCACCCAGAGGACAGGAGGGGGGTGCACTGAGACAGGGGTGCATGGCCACGCAGCAAGGATGTGAATCCTCCATGCTGCAGTGAGAAGCAGCCCAGGAGATGATCTGATCACAGTCCCTGATGCTGCACAAGAAACAACCAAGGCCCAGAGAGGGAGGTGAGCTCCCCAGTGTCACTCAGCAATGGATGCGCCAAACCAAGGCCTCGTCTCCCAGGCCCTGGCGTTGTTGAGCTAGGCAGGTGATGTCTCTGCTGCCTGCCGTGGCGACACTGAAAACTCAGGGAAGACTGCTGCCTCCACTGTGAATATTAACAAACTGCTTCTCTCAGCCTTCCTTCCAGGCTCTCTCCCGCTTCAAAGGCTGTCCCAGCCAGGCCCTCCCTGGGGCCGACATCTCGGCCCT
>NW_011494940.1:1278622-1301449 GCF_000754665.1 Bison bison bison
GCTTACCCCCAAGTTCACAGCAGCACCCCACCCCCCGACCACCATGGGCGCTGTCACATCCTTCCTGCAATAGTCGGGGGGCCCTCCTCTGAGATGCGGGGCGGGGGGTGCCCACGGAGACACTCAGATGTGCTGAACAAAAACAAAAGGAAGTCCTGAGGCCCATCTGCATTTCTGAGTACTTCCAACCCACATGCCTTGAACTGCTCTCACCTTGCTCCCTCTAAAGAGCCAGGCAGACTTCAAAGCTGCTTCTAGCTCCATGAGGAAATGACAGAGAAAGACATTCCCAGAGGGCCGGGTGCCCCCAGAGGCGGCCTGGAGTGGGGACAAAGGGGATGGCAGGCACATTTGCAGCAGCAGGCAGAGCCGGGGCGAGACGGCAGGGGCAGGCCACGCTGACAGAGCACCTGCCGTGCCCAAAGGACCGCCACTCAGGTTCCCTCTACCACTGAGGCAAGTGTTCTGTCCCCATTTTACAGACTGGGAGAACGAGGCCAGCCAGGCTCTCTTTCCCCAACCCCGGTTCCACAGCTCAATGAATGGTACCATCATGACATCTGAGCAGCTACCATGGTTCCACCCTTGTCCCCCACCCACATCACATCTGAGACCAGCGCCTGGCCATTTTCCCTCTTTCATACTCTCCAGCCCTGTCCTAACATTTCTGCTCAGAGCCGGCTGGGAGTCGCAGCCTAACACAGTGGTTGAAAGCACAGAGTCTGGAGCCACACTGCCCGGTTCAAATCCTATTTCCTGCTCTGTGCAATTGGGTGCTTTCCCATCTGGAAAATGGGTACCATAATGGTGACTACTGCAAAGTGTTGGTGTGACTATTACATTAATGAATACTTATGTGGCTTCTAAAGCAACATTAGGTGTCTAGTAAATGCTCTGTGCATGCCTGCCAATGCAGGAGACATAGGAGACAAAGGTTCAGTCTCTGAATTGGGAAGATCCCCTGGAGGAGGAAATGACAACCCACTCCAGTATTCTTGCCTGAAAAATCCCAAGGACATGGGAGCCTGGCGAGCTACAGTCCACGGGATCACAAAGAATTGGACATGACTGAGTACCCATGCATAAAGTGCTATGTGGATTATTTTTTGGCGGCACCACGCAGCTTGTGGGATCTTTGTTCCTCGATCAGGAATAGATCCCAAACCCTCAGCAGTGAAAGCACAGAGCCCTAACCACTGGACAGCCAGGGAATTCCCTGAAGAATGATTTTCATTATCTCCAGTTGACCACCCCCCTAAATGGCTTCCGTATCAGAAGCGCCTCACTTCCCCGCATCCCCACCCCATCTACAGTCAGAGACTAAAGCCAAGTCCTGGGGGATGGAGACCCTGCTGACTTCTCTCTGCAGATGTCCACTGATAACAAGCTGAAGGCACAAGCTTGTTTCTCGTGTCGCCGCTGACAAGAATTCCCTTGTCTGTCCCACTTCCTGATCTTTACCTCCATGCTGATAGAAATCTTCCAAGACACAGTTTTAGAAAGTCACGTCTTCTCTAACGCTTCCTGATGACTCTTCCCCACTGCCCACCCAAAACCAAGTGGAACTAATCACCTTCTTTCATGAGCCACCACCACACCTGTTCATACTGGTGTGTGTGTTAACTCAGTTGTGTCCAACTCTTTGCAACTCCATGGACTGTAGCCCACCAGGCTCCTCTGTCCATGGCATTCTCCAGGCAAGAATACTGGAGTGGGTTGCCATCCCCTCCTCCAGGGGATCTTCCAGACCCAGGGATTGAACTTGGTTCTCCCGCATTGCAGGCAGATTCTTTACATCTGAGTCATCAGGGAAATACACACTGATATCAAGGCCATATCTACCATCCTTTGCTCCTCAGAAGGTGAAGCCCATATCTGTCTCCTCCTCACTAGGTCTGGTGTAGGGTTGTCCTGGTAGACGTTCAACATGGGCTGTCTGGGCACATGGCTGGGAAAGAAGTGACTTGCCATGTGACCTGGAGATGGTCGGGGTTAGGATTCTTTCCTCCGTGATTTTTCTCTCCACGGGGAGAATTTCCCACTTCTTTGGGGAGATGAGAGCCTTTAGGATGGGGGTGGGTGTCTAAATGGGAGGGACTTTAGAATTCCATGGAGAATGAAACAGACCAGAGACAGCAGGGTAGACACTTGTGGCGCCTGGCCTGGAGCTGTTTGAACAGGGAGGGACAGGGCACAAAACTCTCAGGTGCCATCCTCCTTCCATCTGGGATGCCATAAAGATCCATCTTTCCAGTGCAGCAAGGTCCGTGCTCTGTAGAAAGATGCAAACAAGGGGGAAGAGAAACCAGAGCAGCTTCTCAGGCCTCCTTCTCTCTGGTCTCCATGAGACTCTGGGCTGAAGGCAGAGAAGAGGTTCTTTCCCGGTTTCCTCTGCTCTCAACTCAGCCCCTGGATCAGCCACATCCTCCAAGGAGCCCACAGTTCTGAGTGCCACGGGCCTGTCCACAGCCCCCTCTGAAGGCTAAGTCCAAAAGCGGGAGCCCTGCCTCATCCAGCCTCGCCACCAGCCCATCCTTCACCAAACCCCTTGACTCTGCCTCCCCCAAATCTCCCTGATCCTACCTGCTTCTTCCTCCTCAGTTGCCAAGCCCTAGGCCCAGCCCCCATCAGGCGCCTGGGCTCCTGCAAAAGCCTCCTAGATGTCCTACCACTGGCTACAACATGGATGAGCCTTGAGGACATAATGCTAAGAGGAATAAGCCAGTCACAAAAAGAAAATACTGTATGATTTCACTTCTGTGACGTACCTAGAAGAGTCAGACTCACAGAAACGGAAAGTAGAGTGGTGGTTGCCAGGGGCAGAGGGGAAGAGGAAATGGGGAGTTATTATTTAATGAGACAGAGTTTCAATTTTATAAAATGAAAATGTTCTGGAGATCAATTGTACTGCATCATGAATATACTTAATACTACTGAACTATACTTTAAAATGGTAAATTTTATATTGTTTTTTATCATAATTTTTAAAAGACTGGGGAAAGTAATTACTATTATTATAAAGAAATAGTCTAATACTATTATAAATCTATTCAGTCTCTTTTCAACAGTGATTTTAATGAAAAAAAGTGAACTAAAGAGAACGCCTGGGCTGAAGTGAACTAAAAGCAAATCTGGGTGAGTCAGTCCTTCACACTTACAGGGTCTTCGCTATTTCCTCTGCCTGAAATATTTCTCTACCCTTCTTAGACTAAAAACTCCTATTCACCCTTCAAATCTTGGTTCCAAAGTCACTTCCTCCAGGAAGCCCACCCTCACCAGCCTGGCTGGGTCTATTTCCATTATTGAGCATTCTCTGATCCCCATGTTCCCCTTTTCAAAGCCCAGATCCTCACTACAACTGTACATTTATTTATGAGAACTGGATTAATGTCTGTCTCCCTCCACTGTAACCCCAATGCCCAGATAGATGACAACTTCAGCAAACAAAAACAAATTCACTGTCATGAAAATCAAAACCACAGTGAAATATCACCTCACACCTGTCAGAATGGCTATGATCAAAAAGACCACAAATACCAAATACTGGCAAAGATGTAGAGAAAATGGAACCCTAGTACACTGTTGGTAAGAATGTAAATTGGTCCAGCCACCATGGAACACAGTATGGAGGCTTCTCAAAAAACTGGAAAATAGAAATACCATGTGATCTAGGGATTCTGCTTCTGAGTATTTATGCAAAGAAAATGAAAACACAAATTGGAAAAGATACATGCATCCCAATGTTTGTAGTAGCATTATTTGCAATAGCCCAGATATGGAAGCAACCTCTGTGTCTATCAACACATAAATGGATCGAGGAGATGTGGTATATACATGCAATGAAATATCACTCAGCCATAAAAAGGATGGAAACTCTGCCATTTGCAACTACACTGATAGACCTGGAGGGTATTATGTTTAGTGAAATAAGTCAGGGAAAGATAACCATTGTATGTTATCACTTACATATAGAATCTAACAAATAAAACAAATGAATATAATAAAACGGAAACAGACTTACAGATACAGAGAATAAACTAGCAGCTATCAGTGGGGAGAGAGAAGTAGGGTAGGGTAGGGATTAAGAGATTCAATCTACTAGGTACAAAATAAGTAAGATAAAAGGATATATTGAACAGCGCAGGGAATACAGCTAATGTTGCATAATAACCGTAAATGGAGCACAATCTGTTAAAATAATGGATCATTATGTTGTGCACCTGAAATTAATATAATATTGTAAATCAACAATTGTTATTGTTCAGTTGCTAATTCGTGTCTGACTTCTTTTCGACTCTGTGAACTATAACCCGTCAGACTCCTCCGTCCTTGGGATTTCCCAGGTAAGAATACTGGAGTGGATTCCCATTTCCTTCTCCAGGGGGTCTTCCTGACCCAGGGATCAAACCCATGTCTCCTGCATTAGCAGGCGGATTCTGTACCACTGAGCCACCAGGGAAGCCCAAATCAACCACTCTTCAATTTAAAAAATTCACTGTCAAAGATATGTAAAATGAACCACATAAATTAAAAGAAAATAATAAAAAGATATCAAGTACTTACTCTGTGCCAAGCCTGTACTAAAAACTATACAAATACTAATCAATGAAATCTTGCAACATCCCTAGGAGGCTGGCTCTATTAGTATTTTATCCCTATCTTAAGGATAAAGAAGCTGAGGTCCGGAGAAGTAAAGTAACTTGCCCTCGGTCACACAACTAGTAGGAAAGACAGTAGTGGAATTTGAACCCAGGCCATTTGGGCTCCACTGTCCACATGCTTAGGTGATTATCCCATCTTGCCAAAGTCTGATGCCACCAGAATCACAGATATGTATCTCTGCCCCCTAACTTCTCCCATTGATTCTTTCCTCTTCCCTTCCCTAGATGATACTGGGCAAGTGTCATGGAGAGAGGACCACATGTTCACCTCCAACGTATTTTGAGGAATATTTGCTCCTTGTACCCCAAGAAGCCCAGCAACCCTGTCCAGTCCCTATCAAGCCACTTGGTAGATGGTGAAGACCAAGGACAGCCTTTGGTCCTCTTCTGAGTGGCCAGTGAGAAGCGAAGACAGAGCCACAGGAGTCCACACAGCCCCTCTAGATGGTATCCAGAACAGATGCCTACAGGGACTTCCCTGGCAGCCTGGTGGTTAAGACTCAGCGCTTCCACTGCAGGGGCTGAGGGTTCAATACCTGGTCAGGGAACAAAGATCTTCCATGCCTCGTGGCATGGCCAGAAAAAAAGAACAGATTCCTAGAGGGGGAGCAGGAATCTTGAGGAACCAGTACCTGGGGAAGGTGGTGGTGCATGGGTGGGTGTGGCAGCTGGTATCAAGCCAGAGATGCAGGCATAAAGGCAGGTTCTTATTTTCATGCTGTTCTCCTAAATGCTGCCCCATACCCAAGGGACAGGTCAGCCATCACCCTATCCACACAGGTGACCTATGTGTTGCCAAGGGGAGCTGGGGTGGATGGTGCTGGAGTCAGAAGTCCCCATGGAGAGCTGACTGCTCAGGCAGATCTTCTCAACCTCAGACAGAAACTGAAAGGCAACTTCAGGGTTTTAGGCTTGGATGGTCGAGTGCCACCATATGCTGGCTACTGGGCTCCTTCTTTTTTGTATTAACCCATATTTTATAGACAGGAAAACTGAAGCTCAGAGAAATAAGCTAAATCACCCAACTAGCTGGGAAGTTAGGGAGCCTTAAAATTAATCGCCAAGTTTTCAGTCTTTAAATTAACCATCTGTACCTCAAATACCGTTGATGCAGCAAGAATGAGTCAGAAAGTGAAATAAAAATGAGTGAGCAGGGGACTAGATTCCACTCTTGCCTGAAACAACTCTTTTTTTTTTTTTTTTTTTTTACCCCAATTTGGGCAGGAGCTGTGTCTGACTATTCGAACAAGCAAACATCTCAGAATTCACCAGCCCCCTTTGCCCAGCATGGACGCCCCACCTTAACTCAGAGCCCCTTCCAGCAGCCCCCACCAGCTCCAGTCCCCCTCTTGCCATGCCCCCTCTCCCAACCAGGCTGGCAGGTGGAGAGGTGGTGAGCGTCTCCCTGGGGTGGCGCATGGAGGATTCCACGCTCAGAGAAGACAATTAAGGACCATCACCCCGACTCAGAGCTGCCTGAACACCCCAACCCCCATCCCCTGCAGGAGTCCACCCAGGAAGCCTCGGGGAGCTCCCCTCGCAGGGGCCAGGGCCCAGCCTGGGTAGATGGCAGCTGCTCTGACCTCTCCACCAGCCAAAAGCCTGTGCAGCTTCTGCTGCTGCCCCAGACTCTGCTGAGACTCCCGGTCTCCTCCATCCTTGAGCATCAATTAAATATTGACTGAGTAGCTATTAAACATGGAACAGTCTACCATGCTCTCCAGGAAGGATGGGTCTCTCTCCCTCAGAAGTATGGCAAACAGAGATGGCCTCCCTGCTGGTCTTTGAAACACCAAGCATGGTCTTGCCTGGTTCCTGCCTTTGCACCTGCTGGCCCTTCCTCTAGAAACACCCTTCTCCAGACATCCGCTCTGCACTGCTTGCTCAAATGTCACCTCATCTTAGGGGCCCTCCCTAGCTGCCTCCCGCCTACCATTTATCTGTTTTGTTTCCCTTCACAGCTCTCTCCCTGCTTGATATTTTATTATCTGTGTGTTTGTCAGCCTTCCCCAACCAGAATGCAAACTCCATGAAAAGGGACCCCTGGGTCTCATTCATGGCTGGCTGAACCCTCAGTACTTAGAACCAGGTCTGGTTCTCAATAAAGATATGTTCTGTGGATGGGACTTGGGTTCTGGCTCTATTATAGCTGGGACCCCTAGGGAGCCACTCCCCATCCCACCTCCCAAAGCTTGTCCTTTATAATTTGAGAGGATTGCTGGTCTCTAACTGGGGTCTTAACTAGAGTCTGAGTTCCTAACAGCATCCAAAGGAGAATAGGGATAGGCTACTTTATTATTGAGGTAAAATTCTCACAACATAAAATTCATCATTTATTTTTACTTCTTACTGAGGTATAGTTGATTTACAGTGCTGTGTTAATTACTGCTATACAGCCAAGTGATTCAGTTATACATATATATACAGTCTTTATTAATATTCTTTTCCATTATGGTTTATCATAGGATACTGCATATAGTTCTCTGTGCTATGCAGTAGGCCCTTGTTGTTTATCCATTCTCTGTATGACAGCTTACATCTGCTAACCCCAACCTCCCACCCCCTCCTTCCCCCAACCCTCTCCCCCTTGGCAACCAACAATCTGTTCTCTGTGTCTGTGAGTCTGTTTCATAGGTAGGTTCATCCGTGTCATATTTTAGAGTCCACATTTGATATTATACGGCATTTGGCTTTTTCTTTATGACTTACTTCAGTTAGCACGATCATCTCTAGTTGCATCCAAGTGCAAATCATCTCATTCTTTTTTTACGGCTGAGTAGTAGTCCATTTTATATATGTGCCACTTCTTCTTTATCTAGTCATCTGTTAGTGGATATTTAGGTCGTTTCCATGTCTTGGTTATTGTGAGCAGTGCTGCTATGAACATAAAGTAGCATGTATCTTTGAATTAAAATTTTGTCTGAATATATGCCCAGGAGGGGGGTTGCTGGATCACATGCTAATTTTATTTTTAGTTTTCTGAGGAACCTCCATACTGTTTTTCACAGTGACTGCACCAACTTGCATTCCCACCAACACTGTAGAGGGGTCCCTTTTCTCCACACCCGCCCTACACTTGTTACAAAATTAACCATTTTAACTGAATAATTCAGTGGCACTTGGTGCATTTATAATGTTGTGCAGCCACCACCTTTATCGAGTTCCAAAGCATCATTATCACCCCCAAAACAAACCTCATATCTTAAGTAGCTGCTCTTTATTCCTCTCTCTCCAGCTCCTGGCAACAACCTATCTGCACTCTCTCCCTATGGATTTACCTATTATGAATATTTCATATAAATGGAATCATACAATACGCGAGCTTTTGTGTCTGGCTTCTTTCACTTAGCACAATGTTTCGAGGCGCATCCACACTGTAGCATTTATCAGTGCTTATTTCTTTTTATGGCCGAACAATATCCCACTGCATGGATATGCAGTTTGTCTATCTACTTGTCGACTGATACCATGAGCTGTGGGGTGTTTTTTTTTCTTTTTTAAATGAGGGTATAACTGCTTTACACTGTTGTGTTAGTTCCTGCTGTACAACAATGTGAATCAGCTCTGTGTATACATAGATCCCCTCCCTCTTGAACCTGCTTCCCACCCCACCCACCAACCCCCCACCCCAGCCCCAGGTCATCACAGACCATGAGCTGTTTTTAAAAGCTTTTCCAAATCTGTGATAAGACCACACCATCTGATAAAATATGTTTGGTAGCAGAAGCTTATAAAATACGGACAGTACAACGAAAGAGGTGCTTGCAAGTTTTCAGGCCCTGATTGCACACAACTTTCCACAGCTCTACATGAAGTAAGGTAGCTGGATGCACAAACACAGGCTCCATCTCTGGACTAGCCTAAGCACTGATGGCTTTCTTTCCCCCTCACTCTCAATGTCTCTGAGGTAGGACTTTCACGATGACTCATTCAGAGGAGGCAAAATCCACTGCTCAGGGTCACATAGGTAAGAATGGTGGAGTTGGCATCTGAGCCCCGATCCTGGATCCAGAAGATGAATGCTCCACCACCTGGTAAGCTGTCTGCCTGGGACACTCAGGGGGCCCTCCTGGTCACACCTCCCTGAGCAGTACTGCGAGCCAGAGGCCAGAGTGGAGCAGGTGTGGGCTCTGAGGGAAGTCAGTGGCGCAGGGGAAGCACTGATGTCAAGAGGCAGCAACCTACCTTAAGGGCTGCTGGGATCTTTAAAGGAGATCAACTATGAAACTACAAATTTCAATACTATTGTGTCATGATGACTCATATATATCGACTATAGAGGGGTGGCAGCTTGAGCTCACAACAGATGTAAAACAGATATGATAATGGAGCCTGACTCTTAGAAGCGAGTACTCTAAAGGGGGAAAGAGACCCACACCACTGACCATGGGAAAGTCTCTTGGGCTTTTGAGCCTCAGTTTCATTGTCTGTAAAATGCTCCTGATCTCTGAGAAAGAGGGTTGAGGGCAACAAGAAACTTTTAGAAGTTTGCATACTGTGCTATTTGTGTACATATTGTGTTGTTAAAGGAATACATGTATATTTATAAATAAATGCAGAGTCTAGCTCTAGAATGGTGCTGTCAAATAAATTATAATGTTAGCTGCAAGCACAAGTCTTATAAGTTATTTACATTTTTTTTTTCGGTATCTCCGTTAGACAAGATAAAAAGAAACAGGTGAGATTAATTTTGATATATTTTTAAGCCAACATATCCCAAATCACATCATCTTAACATCTCATCAATATTTTAAAATTATTTTCTAGCTTTCTTGAATTATAATTGTGTCTTTAAGTTATTGATGAGATATTTTATACTTTTTTGTACTAAATTTGATCGGGCATGTGTCTTATACTTACAACATATCTGAATTCAAATTAGCCACATTTTAAGTGCTCATTAGTCAGGGACAGCTAGTGGCTACTGTATGGGATGGCATTTTTCTGGAAGGACTTCAAATTTGCTCCTGGAGAGAGATTTTGGAGAATTGAAAATCATGGGAGGAAGAAGTTACTTTCACTATATGTTCTTTTGTTCTGTTTTGATTTTTTTTCCCCCAAGTGTGTGAATTAGTTCTATTTTTTAACTCGCAGTTTTAAAGGTAAGGAAAAACACAGAAAAGTCAGAAAGAGAAACAGAAAAAGCCGTGATCTTAGAAGTAGGAGGAGATTTCAGACAGGCAGGCGCAATGTCAGGGAGGTCAAGAGAGGAGAGCTTTTCAGAAGATGAGGAGGAGGAGGGGGTGGAAGAAAGAGCAGTGCCCTGAGGTGACTTCAGATTTGGCACCTGGGACATCGCTCGTCACTCATCAGTGACATTTGAGAGCTATGTCAGGAGAGGGAAGGGGTGGAACAGGACGGAAGCAGGTTGTTAGGGGGCGGAGGCCACAGGCGAGGCCCTCTGTATGGAGAGAAGACCTGCAGACCCCAACACGGGAGCCGAATGACGGTGACTCCCTCGGGAGGGGCCCAGGCGGTAAAGGCAGCTGGGGACGGCTCCTGGACGCCGTGAGGAGACAGGATGCGACAAGAGGCAGGTGGAGAACAGGTGGTTCAGGCAGCAAACACGGCCTGGAACCAGCACCGTGCTCGGGAGGAGAGAGGAGTCAGCCTGACTGGAAGGCAGGGGGCTGGAGGGGACCAACAATCATCAGCTCGGCCAACAGTTCACTTCTTCACCACCTGGGAGACCCAGACCCCCGGGGATGTGAGAAGAGGCACATCTGTACATGCAGTTTTATCCACAACTTCAGGCCTCCCAGAGCTCCTGAGGGCCACCTCGGACCACAGAACCTGCTGGAACCATCCACTGTGGCCCCCCCAAGACGTGTCCGAACCCCTCACCACCCCCCGGAGTCTGACCCCACACCTGCTCTGGCCTTATTCTCTGCCCAAGACACCAGCGTTTCTCAGAGCCCTGTTGGTTCCAGGCCTTTTTGATCCTAGGTTCCCCCTTCCCCCTTCCACCTCAGGAACTCTTCCTCCTCACCATGCAGAAGCCGCCTCTCTCCTCTAGACACATATAATCGCTTAATCACGTCTTCCACTTAGCACAGTCTTCCAGGGTCAATGTTGCATATCATAATTGTCTCTTTGTGTAGCTCATCTGTTCCCATCTCCTCACCCACACAGGTTTTGTGCGACCAGAGGGCCAGAACCTAATCTGATCTACAGTTGGTACGTAACAAATGAATGAACGCAAATATCACCCAAGTAGGGTGGTATCACCCAAATATCACCCAGAAGGTCCCAGTGCCCCTGAGGAAAGCAGAGCAGCTACTGTTGCCTGCAGTTCATAACTGGGAGCTGAAATGGCTGCCCAAAGCCACACAGCTGACCAATCCTCCAGGGAGCGGGGTCCATGCTAGGCTTCTGAGCCCCGCCAAGCTCAGGGCCGTCTGGTGTGGAACGGAGTGGGACTTTGACTCCCAAGCCTGAGAACCACAGACCACACCAAACCCCTTTCCTCGTCACAGGGCCTGCTAGGGCTCCCCAAGGCACTCACCCACCTCTTCACCTCCGGTTCTGGGGTGACTGGGGTCCACTTACCTCTAACTGGAAAATGAGCCTTATCACCTGTGCCCCATCAGTAATCCAGTTTCCCTACCCTTCATTTCCAGGGCCTCTCTTTTTGCCTCTCTCCCCATCCCAAAACTTAATACCACTGATGCCTATTGTATTGTTTTTATTTTTTTATATCATGTTATTATTATTATTATTTGGCTGTGCTGGGTCTTCACTGCTACTCAAAGGCTTTCCCTATTTGCAGTGAGCATGGGTTACTCTCTAGTTACAGCACATGCAGGCTCTAGAGAACGGGCTTCAGTAGTTGCCGCTTATGGGCTTAGTTGCTCCACAGCATGTGGGATCTTCCCAGACCAGGGATAGAACCATGTCCCCCTGCATTGGCAGGCAGATTCTTAACCACCAGACCACCAGGGAAGTCCCTCACAGCACATTATTACTGATGGCCCAAGATCCACACATTCCTTGCAACACGTTTATTCTCTCTTTCAATCAGTCGATCTTTCACTCAACTAATATTTTTTATATCTCTTCAACACCTACTTTGTGTTGGGGACTATGTTGGGCCCTGTGACTAAGCCAAAATGCTGGCTTTCCATCAGTGGTTCTTAACCTGGCTATACCTTATGACCACATAGAGAAGTTTTTAAAATCCTGATTCCCACTCTCACCCCAAATGAATGATTAGGACTCAGGGGTAGGACCAATGCATCAGTGCATTTTTTGTTGATAGCTTGTTATTTCATTTGTCACTTATTTCCTATATCTACAACATAGATGATGCCATAGCCAACATTATTAAATAGGACAGACCTGTAATCTTCTTCAGCATTTAAATACCATCTTTGGCATTAAATATAGAAGCCTGGATGTTTAAAAGTGGTATATTTTAAGCAAGACCCAGTACTTCTTGGAAGAGACTTCATTGGGACATTTTATGTCTCCCAACACTTTATTATAAGAAAAGTTTCAAACATATAGAAAAATTGAAAGAATTTTACAGTGAACACCCACCTAGACTCTCCCATTGTTAGTTTACCTATCAATCCCACCTAATTTTTAATGCTTTTACTTTACTACTGATGTATTTGGCTGCCTTGGCTCTCAGCTGCAGCACTGGAGATCTTTCGTTGTGGTGCACAGGCTCTCTAGTTGCTCTGCAACATGTGGGATCCCAACTGGTTCCCTGACTAGGGATCAAACCTACATCCTCTGCATTGCAGGGCGGATTCTTAACCCCTGGACCATCAGGGAAGTCCTCCTCCCAATTTTTTGATGTATTTCGAAATGAATCATAGACATCTATCCACTACTCTCTAAATACTTCAGCATGCATGTCATCAACTAGAGTTCAATGTTTGGCTACAGTATTATTTTTTACTTTCTATATAAAATTCATGTCACAATGAACTGCAAAAATCTTAAGGGTACATTTGTTGGGCTTTGACAATGTCAGGCACCTGTGTAATCTGAACCCCTATCAAGCTATTAGAAGACTACTGTCGCTCCAGAAAGTTCCCTATTCCCTTTCCTGCTAATCCTTGTCTGTCCCAAGGCCACCCCGTGCAGAGACAATCTCTTGCTGTTTTTTTCCTAAGATAGACTGGATTTGCCTATTTTGGAATCTCACAGAAATAGAATCGTACAGTATAAGCTGGCTTACATTAGGCTCCTTTCACTCAGCGCAGTGTTTTTGATATTTAAGCATGTTGTGTGTGTCAGTCCGTTCCTTTTCATTGCTGAATAGTGCTCTTTGTATAAACAACAGTTTATTTATCCATTCTCTTTATAGGCGTTTGGGTTGTTTCCAGTTTGGAGTTACTATGTTTCTATGAACATTCCTACACAAATCTTTTTGTGGACATACGTTTTCATTTCTTTGGGTAAATACCTTGAAGTGAAAATGTTGGGTTGTAGGGTAGGTGTTTATTTCGTTGTTTTAAGACACTGCCAGATCATTCTCATCAACTTTTATGAGATGTCCCGGATATCAGTTTTCTGTCAGATGTTTTATAAATAGTTTTCTCCCAATCTGTAGCTTGCCTGTTGGTTTCCCTAGAGGTATTTTTCAACCCGAGCATCCATATTTTACTAACTTTTGATTGAAATATATATACAGAAAAGTACACAAACCTCAGTGTACTAAGTTTGACTAATTTTCACAAGCTGAACATACCCAGAATTCAATTTAAGAAAAAGCATTCCCAACGCCCCCAGAAACCCTCCTCAAGCCTCTCTCCAAAGGTAACCATTATCCTGATTTCTAAAAGCATAAATTGTGCCTGAACTTTATGTAAGTGGAATCATTCCCTTTTGCTTCTGGCTTCCTCACTTCAACGTTGTTTTTGAGGTTGGTCGGTATTGTCGGGTACAGCGAGGAACATCATTCTCATTATTGCATGGTGTTCCGTTGTATAAGTCCGCCACAATTTATCCATTCTACCAGTGATGGGCATTCCAGTTATGTGCAGGTATTAGGTATTATGAAAGTGCAATGTTTTTGCCAAACATTTGTTTACATTCTCTTAGGTATATCTTAATACTTAGGAGTAGAATTCCCAGGTCATAGGGGATATATATGTTCATCTATTAAATATCCTTAATAGATATTGCCATAGAGTTTTCCTCAATGCTTAGATCTATTCACACTCCATCAAAGGCACCAGAAGTTTTCACCATTCCCCCAGGTGATTCTAAGAATAAGAGCCACTGCCTTACTGCACTGAGAAACTGCTGTGAGGGCTGTGACAGCCCATGGGAACCAGGATGGCAAGGCTCATAAGAGGCCAGGAAGGCGGAGGATGTGGTGTATTCAGTAGAATATTACTCGGCCATAAAAAAGAATGAAATAATGCCATTTGCACCAATATGGATAATCTAGAGATTAGCATGCTCAGTGAAGTAAACCAGACAAAGACAAATATCATATAACATCACTTGTGTGTGGAATTTAAAAAATGATACAAATGAGCTTATTTACAAAACAGAAATAGACTCACATGGAACATAAACTTGTGGTTACCAAAGGGAAAACAGGGGAAGGGACAAATTAGGAGTTTGGGACTAACATATACACACTACTATATGTAAAACAGATAAATAACAAGGACCTACTGTATAGCACAGGGAACTATACTTAATGTCTTATAATAATCAATAAGGGAAAATCATCTGAAAAATAATATATATGTATGCTTGCTGAATCACTTTGCTTTACACCTGAAACCAACACAAGATTGTAAATCAACCATCAGTTCAGTTCAGTTCAGGCACTCAGTCGTGTCCAACTCTTTGCGACCCCATGGACTGCAGCACTCCAGGCCTCCCTGTCCATCACCAACTCCCAGAGTCCACCCAAACCCATGTCCGTTGAGTCAGTGATGCCATCCAACCATCTCATCCTCTGTCATCCCCTTCTCCTCCTGCCCTCAATCTTTCCCAGCATCAGGGTCTTTTCCAATGTGTCAACTCTTCGCATCAGGTGGCCAAAGTATCAGAGTTTCACCTTCATCATCAGTCCTTGCAATGAACACCCAGGACTGATCTCCTTTAGGATGGACTGGTTGGATCTCCTTGCAGTCCAAGGGCAACTATATTTCAATTTTAAAAGGAGACAGAGACCAGGAAATGGGCAGGCCCCAGCGGGGGGGCGGAGAGTGGGGGTTGGTTGGACTCTGCAGGTCTGAGCAGGGAAAATGTGGTTGGGGAAGCATTGCAAGTAGAGAAATATTCTCTCTGAAAGGCCAGAGCATGTGAAAGACTTGTACATCAGGGAAAGAGATCAGAGACTATGGAAAAGGCAGTCCAGGGCTAGGCAATGCTGAGCTCTTGAGGCCATGTTAAGGATTTTCTTTTTAACCTTTTATTTTGAAACTATTTTCAACTTACAGAAAAGTTGCAAAAGTAGTACAGAGAATTCCCATCTATCCTTCACCTAACTTCCCCTAAGACTAGCAACTCACATGAGTATGTACAGTTCTCAAAACCAGGAAAATAGCATTGGTATGATCCTACTAAACAAACTACAGCGCTTATTCAAATGTCACCCATTTCCCCCTAATCTCCTTTTCCTATTCCGGAATCCAGTCCAGAGTCCACATCCCATTTGTTTATTGTGTCTCCTTTGTCTCCTCCAATCTGTAACATTTTCAGTTTTATTCTTCAAAACCTTCAGACTTTTGAAGAGTACTCATCATTTATTATGTAGAATGTCTCTCAGTTTCAGCTTGTCTGATGTTTCCTCGGGGTTAGACCAAATTATGAATTTCTGGCAAGACTTCCATAGAAGTTGTATGTCTTATTCCTAGTATTATTAACCTCAATCACTTGATCTCATTGGTGTCTGTCACATTTCTCCACTGTAAAGCTACTGTTTTGATCTTTTTCCTAAGAAAAGAAAGGGATGGCATTGAAGGATTTTAAGCAAGGGACATGACGTGTTTAGTGACGTATGTTTCAAAAATGCCCTCTTTGTTGCAACCTGAAGAACAGGTTAGAAGAGGCTAGAATGTACCCGTGGGAGGTTGGTTCAGGGTGTAATACAGTCCAATATGTGATGATAAACATGGGGAGAAGTGGGCAGATTTTAGAGATATTCAGAAGGTAAAATCACAAGGCAGGTTAATGAGATCACGCAGAGGTTCTGATAGAATTGGCCTGTGACTAGGCCTGGGCAAAGCCAGTTTAAAAGCACCCAGGTGATTGTCATGCTCAGCCACATTGAACACGGCCGGCCCACAGCATGGTCCAGATGTGCTTCAGGTGAAAGCCACTTGGTGGTCAAAGTGAAGGTGCTCAGTATCTCTCTGGATACATGGGGAGAAAGATGGGGGTACGGGGGTCCTCTGCCATCTCCCACAGAGAGAGCTGGCAAGAGGATGCTAATGAGACCAGAGAGCTCAGGGAGACCTTGCCAGCTCGTCACTGCTGACTCTCCAAGTAGGGCTGCCAGATAAAACACAGGACACCCAGTTCAATCTTAACTTTGGGTAAACAATGAATAATGTTTTAGTATGTCTCAAATATTGCACAGAACATATATTAAAGAATTATTTATCTGAAATTTAATTTAATCTTATTCTCACTTGTTAAATCCGGCAACCCTACCCCCAAGACAAGGATCTGATGTGTTTGACCCATTCCCGTCTAGTGCAAGAGCTTCTAAAGCAACAGAGACTTTTTTCTTCCCTCTCCTTTCCCGCCTTCTCCCCTCTTCCTCCTTCCACCTTCTCATCCCCAGTGTGGCCTGGCCAAGAGCATGCCAGTGCCTGGCACCAGTCTTTCCACTGAGAGCCACACAGGGAGTCCCTGGCAGAGGGCCCAGGAAGAAACACCCGGACTCCCACTCCAAACCCACTTATTTCTTAACCCAGTAAGTGCTTTTGTGCAACTTCCATGTGCCAGGCCCTGTTCTGGTCCGAGGGATGAAGCAAGGAACCAGTCAGGTGAGTTCCCACTCTTTGGGGGACAGGCATTCCAGTGAGGAAGACGGACTATGATCCAGAAAACAGCTGTTTCACATGGTGATGACAGCCGTGAAGGGATGTGGTCAGAGTGACCAGAGCCCAGGTGAGGTGGGGGGTCAGGGGGCCTCTCTGAACAGGCAATATGACTTGGGCTTGAAGCTGACAAGAGGCATCTTGTAAAGACCTAGGGAAGAGTGTTGCAGGGAGAAGAAAGACCACAGGGGTGTCACAGGACATCTGGGCACCCCACCACATCTGGCTGATGTGTGGGATTTGCCAGTTTCTGTGGTGCAACTACTCTATCACGGCTAGTCGCAAGCTACCAACAATGAGATGATACTTTTTAAGAAGCTGATATTTTAGTTGATTTGGGGCCTCATCAAGGTGCCAGGGCCAAATGGCTGTCTCAAAATCCTGCTCTCTAGAAATGGTATTGAAAAATTTATTTACATGGAAGCAATGGATGCAGGTTCATGACACTGTACAGAAGGCAGTGATCAAGACCATCCCCGAGAAAAGGAAATGCAAAAAGGCAAAATGGTTGTCTGAGGAGGCCTTACAAATAGCTGAGAAAAGAAGAGAAGCTAAAGGCAAAAGAGAACAGGAAAGATATACACATTTAAATGCAGAGTTCCAAAGAATAGCAAAGAGAGATAAGAAAGCCTTCCTCAGTGATCAATGCAACAAAATACAAGAAAACAAAAGAATGGGAAAGACTAGAGATCTCTTCAAGAAAATTAGAGATACCAAGGGGACATTTCATGCAAAGATGGGCTTGATAAAGGACAGAAATTGTATGGACCTAACAGAAACAGAAGATATTAAGATCAGGTGGCAAGAATACACAGAACTATACAAAAAAAAAATCTTCATGACCCAGATAACCACGATGGTGTGATCATTTACCTAGAGCCAGACATCCTGGAATTCAAAGTCAAGTCGGCCTTAGGAAGCATCATAACAAACAAAGCTAGTGGAGGTGATGGAATTCCAGTTGAGCTATTTCAAATCCTAAAAGATGATGCTGTGAAAGTGCTGCACTCAATATGCCTGCAAATTTGGAAAACTCAGCAGTGGCCACAGGACTGGAAAAGATCAGTTTTCATTCCAATCCCAAAGAAAGGCAGTGCCAAAGAATGTTCAAACTACTGCAAAATTGCACTCATCTCACATGCTAGCAAAGTAATGCTCAAAATTCTCCAAGCCAAGCTTCAACAGTATGTGAACCATGAACTTCCAGATGTTCAACCTGGATTTAGAAAAGGCAGAGGAACCAGAGATCAAATTGCCAACATCCATTGGATCATCGGAAAAAGAAGAGAGTTCCAGAAAAAACATCTACTTCTGCTTTATTGACTATGCCAAAGCCTTTGACTGTGTGGATCACAACAAACTGGAAAATTCTGAAAGAGATGGGAATACCAGACCACCTTACCTGCCTCCTGAGAAATCTGTGTGCCGGTCAAGAAGCAACAGTTAGAACTGGACATGGAACAAAACACTGATTCCAAATCGGGAAAGGAGTATGTCAAGGCTGTATATTGTCACCCTGCTTATTTAACTTATATGCAGTGTACATCATGAGAAACACTGGCCTGTATGAAGCACAAGCTGGAATCAAGGTTGCTGGGAGAAACATCAACAGCCTCAGATATGCAGATGACACCACCCTTATGGCAGAAAGCAAAGAAGAACTAAAGAGCCTTTTGATGAAAGTGAAAGAGGAGAGTGAAAAAGTTGACTTAAAGCTCAACATTCAGAAAACGAAGATCATGGCATCCGGTACCATCACTTCATGGCAAACAGATGGGGAAACAGTGGAAACAGTGACAGACTTTATTTTCTTGGGCTCCAAAATCACTGCAGATGGTGACTGCAGGCTTGAAATTAAAAGACGCTTGCTCCTTGGAAGAAAAGCTATGACCAACCTAGACAGCATGCTAAAAAGCAAAGACATTACTTTGCCAACAAAGGTCCATCCAGCCAAAGCTATCAGAGAAGGCAGTGGCACCCCCACTCCAGTACTGTTGCCTGGAAAATCCCATGGATGGAGGAGCCTGGTAGGCTGCAGTCCATGGGGTTGCTAAGAGTCGGACATGACTGAGCGACTTCACTTTCACTTTTCAGTTTCATGCATTGGAGAAGGAAATGGCAACCCACTCCAGTGTTATTGCCTGGAGAATCCCAGGGACGGGGGAGCCTGGTGGGCTGCCATCTATGGGGTCGCACAGAGTCAGACACGACTGAGGCAACTTAGCAGCAGCAGTAGCAGCCAAAGCTATGGTTTTTCCAGTAGTCATGTATGGATGTGAGAGTTGGACTATAAAGAAAGCTGAGCGATGAAGAATTGATGCTTTTGAACTGTGGTTTTGGAGAAGACTCTTGAGAGTCCCTTGGACAGCAGGGAGATCAAACCAGTCCATCCTAAAGGAAATCAGTCCTGAATATTCATTGGAAGGACTGATGCTGAAGTGGAAGCTCCAATACTTAGGCCACCTGATGTGAAGAAATAACTCATTGGAAAAGACCCTGATGCTGGGAAAGATTGAAGGCAGGAGGAGAAGGGGATGACAGAAGACCAGATGGTTGGATGGCATCACCGACTCGATGGACATGAGTTTGAGTAAGCTCCAGGAGATGGTATAGGACAGGGAAGCCTGGCGTGTTGCAGTCCACGGGGTTGCAAAGAGTCAGACACGACTAAGTGACTGAGCAACAACACTTACCAGACCTCTGAGAACCTTTGAACTCGGGATGGAGAACCAATTGGATGGTCAGTGTTTCTAAACACCTCCAAGGAGCACTAGGTCTTAACTTTGCATCCTTCCTCTCCCTTGCCTCCAGGCCTCAACAAATGGGGACCAAATGAACGAATGAAGTATTCGATCTCCCTAAGATACCAGCCTCCCTCCTGTTGCCACAAAGGCGAGGTCTGAAGTCTCCACAGCCACCAGTCCCTGTCCTGGGTACTGCAACGCAGCCTAGCTATACCCGCTCGCCACCCCTTAATACTGTCTTAAATGACAACGGGTTGTTGTTGTTTAGTCACTAAGCCGTGTCTGACTCTTTGCCTAGCTATACCCACTCACCGTCCCTCAGTTCTGTCTTAAATGACAACAGATAACTCTGCCCAAAGTCAGAAGGCCTAGAAACTGAGCTTGACTTACTGTCAAAATACCCAAGCCGTAAAATTGCATCAACCCTTCCGAGCCAGACTGGGCTGGGGGGTCAGAACGCAAAGGCACTCAGGTGCTCCCTAGACACCTCCCTGACTCCTTACAGCCTGTGCCTCCCCCGAGCCTGCAACCTGGGAGCTGCAGCCTAGCCCAGGTGAGGACTGGGAAGGACCTCTGGCAGTCTCCCCCCTGCCATCCCCTGGAGTCCTCAGGTGGGAGGGTAATCCACAAGCAGCTGTCGGCCCCCAACTCTCCTGGTTATACCCTCCTGGTCCCCCTCCAGCTCTCTCTCTGCCTGGCAGGGAGGAGCCGCTAGAGCTAAGCGGATTTCATGCTATTTTCAAAGTCATTTTCCATGGAAAAAAAATTTTTTATACCGTTAAACCTGCTTTCAGCTGCTTCTCATCTCCCTGAAAGCTTCCTCCTCCCTTTCCATGAGCTAAACCAGTAAAGGGAATATTCAGGAACCTGCCAGTGACAACCCACAGGCATGCTGGGTTGGGAAGGGCATGAGAAGGTTCCCCTCACCTGTACTCCAGAGTCTTCCAGCCCCACCTTAACAATTGCCTTGTGGCAGGGAGCCTGTCCTTCAGGTTGCTGTCGCCCTATGGCAGTCACCAAACTGGGGTGAGTTTTTACAACCAGCATCCAGAGTCTTTTGAGGAGTAATCGAGGCATTTCTGAGACCACCAGGCAGCCTACATTCCCTGGAGAAGAGGCGGCCCTAGGAAGCTTCAAGCTGGGAGGGGTTCAGGGTGAGCTATGAAATGCCAAAGCCGGCTCTCGCTCCCTTGTGACCCCACTGTGTGCATATGAAAGCCTGAGTCACATCTCAGCTGCCAGTAAACGGAGGCCTTTGCTAGGACAAGAGTTGAGACCAAATGGTTCTGTATCCTCAGCTTGTGGCACAGGGCTCAGCCTATCATGGGTTGCTGGAGAGGAGCCTATGACATCTGCCAGACCCCTCTGGCGAGCAAGGCTGATCCAGCACCTCAGGCACAGGCGATTGGACGAGACTTGGGCGGCCTCAGATGTGACCTGGCACGAGACCTGTGCTCAGAGGAAAGGATGAGGATGGCCTGAACCAATCAAATTCTCTTTCCTGTGATAACCCAGCAGCGTGGAAATATGAAAAGCTTGCAACGTTCCTATGGTCCTGCTGAGACAAAGACGTGAAAAGTGAAAGTGATAGTCACTCAGTCGAGTCCAACTCTTTGCGACCCCCTGGACTGTAGCCCACCAGGTTCCTCTGTCCATAGAATTCTCCAGGCAAAAATACTGGAGTGGGTTGCCATTTCCTTCCCCAGGGGATCTTCCCAACCCAGGGATCAAATCCCAGTCTCCTGCATTACAGGCAGATTCTTTACCACCTGAGCCACCAGGGAAGCCTGAGATGGCGATGTTGGGGAGAGGAAATTCTAGGATGATGCACACCCAGCTTTCTGGCCAGGTCATCTGATCACCTGATGCTGGCAGCAACCATGGTAAAAACTGCTGAGAGAAGAGCACATTGGTGGAAGATGGGGGAAGGAGTCCAGCTTGGTAGTTGGTGAGAATGAGGCAAAAATGGAACAGCCAGGGGGGGTGAGATATGAGGTGATGCTCAGGGCCCATGAGCCACCCAAGGGCCTGAGTGCTGCTGGACTTCGGAAATATTTGAGGAGCAACCTTGAGCATCAAGGTAAATAAGATCATCTCCACTAAAACACAGGACTCCTGCCCCCTGGCCAGGGGGAAATAGATGGATACTTAAATTTTTTTTAGTTATTCATGTTTCAACTGACTGCTTTTTTAGGGAAAAGTTTTTATAATCAAAATTTTAGAACTCATTGTTACAACAGTACAGACTGTGAAAAGCTAACCTCACATATTCTGTTTTCTCCCTTTATTCAAACATTGTTCACTCACTAGAATTCCTTTCCACCTTTGCTTCTGATATAGAAAGTGGTGCCAAAAAAACAGCAAATAATTTCAACAAATGTCAACTTCAGAATCCGCACGAAGTATTCTTAGCAAATATGGCCACTGCTTAGGTATTTCTGCCTTTCTAAGCAGATTATAAAGGAAGCAGATTTTCTACAGAAGAGTAATTGAACCACACTTAACAAAACCTTTTCGAAATCAATAAATATTGACATATCATTTTTCTTAATTTTTTTCCAAGAGAAGCTAAACTGTCTCCCTGTAGATTTAGGCTCAGTGCTGGCCTCTGACAAAGGGACCTTCCTGTCTTGGGACAGGAGCGTTTTTAATCCAGAGGCTAACTTGAGCAAGAACCTCCTTAGGCATTAGCTTCCTCCTAGAACACAGGAATTAGATTCCCAGGGACATCATTGTTACATAACAAACCCTCACTGAGCATTACTGTGTACAACATGCAATATTGCAGGCATTTCTACAATCCCTATTTTACAGATGGAGAAAGTGAGGCATGGCAAAGTTGAAAAGCTCTCTCCTGTGCATATTACTGCTTCTTTGATGTCTAAGATTAGAATCAGAAGGTCCAGGTAGGGCCCTGGAATCCATACTCCTCCAGGGAGAGATCCAGGTGATTTTTACTTCTCTTGTGAGATGCTGCTCCAGGCATCAGATCTGCTCTGATTGAGGGTTTAGGAAGGGAGCAAACAGGAAAATCCAACGTCCTCAGCCAAGGCAGTTCTCAGGATGGACGTTGGTGCCACCTTCTGACAGCTACAGCAGTTAAGAGTGGTAAACTGGAGTTGGAAATAAGGAACACAAGAGATTTTGTCTCCTGCTGCACCAGAGTGCCACCTGCTGGCTATAGGTGGCCATCGCAGGTCAGGCAGGAACCTCACCTGTCCAATCCCTTCTGTAAGGGACTTTAAGAGACTACTAAGCAACTACACTCAGAGAAGGCAATGGCACCCCACTCCAGTACTCTTGCCTGGAGAATCCCATGGATGGGGGACCCTGGTGGGCTGCAGTCCATGGGGTCTCGAAGAGTTGGACACGACTGAGCGACTTCCCTTTCACTTTTCA
>NW_011494940.1:1301549-1304553 GCF_000754665.1 Bison bison bison
GAAATGGCAACCCACTCCAGTATTCTTGCCTGGAGAATCCCAGGGACGGGGAGCCTGGTGGGCTGCCGTCTATGGGGTCGCACAGAGTCGGACACGACTGAAGTGACTTAGTAGCAGCAGCAGCAAGCAACTACAATGCCACTGGGGGTTCAGTAGAGACCCCACAGGGTGAGAGAGAGAACAATGGCCACGCCATGACAATGCTGCATGGTTCCTGGAAAAGCAGGTAGGGGGCAAGGGCAAGCAGGGGTGGTAAGGGCAACAGAGGGACCAGAGATCACTCTGGGCTTTGTCAGGGAGGCTGAAATGGGATAGTCCAAGTGGAGGCAGAATCCATTTGGAAACCATTCAAAAATCAGAGATGAGAGCAAAGTCACTGGCCTAGATGAGGTGGGCAGGGATGGGGGAAAAAAATGGTCAACAAGAAATAGGATTCAGTTTGATTTAAAAAAAAAGAGGCAGCTGAAGAGTTAACAGTGAGACATCACATTGCATTCATTCATTCCTTCTTTCAACAAACTGTGGTGCCTACTGTGGGTCAGAAACTAATCTACCTGCTGGGGATATGGTGGTGTAAACCAGGCCAGGGACAGCCCTGCTTTTCAAGGGGTTTATACGGTTAAGGAGGTGTGGGGATAAGACAATCAAGTAAGTAAATAAACAACAAAAACAGATGGGAATAAGCACCACGTAGAGAATGTAGATGGGATGTGGGGCAGTGACTCAGATTTGAATGTTAGGGAGCGTGCCCTGTAAAGATAACAAGGCAAAGCACTCCAGGCAGAGAGCAAAGAGTCCAAAGGAACAGAGGCGAAGGCCCTTAAAGTGAGAGTAAGCACAGCACGCTCAAGATCAGACAGCCAGCGTGGCTGCATGTGGTGGTAAGGACAACAGAGGGCCCAGTTTATGAAGGAAGGACTGTGTAAGGCAATGCAAGGAATTCTAAGAGTGAAGGGAAGCCGCTGACACCTTTCAGATAGGAAAGTGACAGAACCCGACTTCGCTTTCAGATCTCTCTGGTTGCCCTCTGGAGAATGGATTGTATAAGGCAGGAGTGGAAGGAGGAGCCAGGGAGAACCTGAGATGTGGACCAGGAGAGATGGTGGGGCAGCAGCATGAAGGGGAGGGGCATACTTTAGAGTCAGAGTCAATGGAACTCACTGATGCACCAATGCGGGGGTGAAAAATAGCAGAACCAACAATGACTCCCCAAGACCAGGAGGATGATAGCTACTACGGAATACCTAGACACAAGGAGAAAGGGCCAAAGGGAACTTCTCCTCCAGGGACACGGCATTGCAACAAGCAAAAGTCTGGCCTTAATACTCCGCCATGCTGGAGGGGGCATGCAAGTGAACCACGCTGTGGCTTGGTTTCCTCACCTGCGACTGGACCTAGCCTGCCTGGGTGCATTTCAAAGACTAAAGAAGCCTGACACTGACTTGACACTCATGCTGGCCTGGCCTCTGAGCATACTGAGTTGGCCAGTTTTCTCCCATTGTTGGGGCTTCCCAAGTGGCTCAGAGGTAAAGAATCTGCCTGCCAATGCAGGAGACACAGGTTTGATCCCTGAGTCAGGAAGATACCTTGGAGAGGGAAATGGCAACCCACTCCAGTATTCCTGATTAGAGAATTCCACAGACAGAGCTTGGCAGGCTAGAGTCAGACATTACTGAACAACTAAACAACTCCCATTTGTTGGGAAGTATCTCTCCAGGCAGCCAAAGCCCTGCCCCAGCTGGAAGAACATCCAAGGTCAACATCTAATTCTAAGCAGAAACCCCAGAGCAATTCCCTCTGTCCAAGTCTTGGACCTGGGAAAAGAAATGGTCACTCTCAGTCCCCTTAAATCAAAGGGAACATGGGAAGGAGCAGTCACTTAGAGCAAAAACAAATACCAGAGACCAGGGGCTGTGAGCACCACATCACTTTATTTCTTTGGTTTTCCAACTTCATTTTGGACAATGCAAAGTCAGTCTCTCACCTGCCTGGCCCCTGTGTGGTCTCTCACTGGAGACGGGGCATGGGCTCTGCAGAGCTCAACAGAAAAATGGGGGTCCCCAAGGGCTGAGGGGTCCACAGCAGATGCACCAAGCACCAGAAAGCAGGGACCCAAGGCTCTCTCCCCCCTGGCCCTTTACCAAACTCCTCGCAATGAACAGGTCAGCCCTCAGTGATCAGGCTCAGGACCTTCCCCTAAAGGTCAACCTTGGTCCTTCTTCATCTCTGCTTCTGCTCATATGGAACCTGGCACCCTCTCCCTTAGGGGCACCAAGCAGAAGTTATGACCTGCTCCACATCTGATCTCTAACATTGCTTTGGGAAACATCTTTGAGTAAAGAGGGTGCCAACCCCCAAAAGAAACTGAAGGCATATATTCTGCCCAATGGGACAGATGGCCACGCTACAATACTCCCTGTGTCCCTGGGAAAAGCTGAAAGCGGCTGTAGCTAACCAACCTCCCTTCGGGTCCCCACATACATAGAGCTTCCAACACGAGCAAGGGGGCCCAGCCAACTCACTTAAATCAAAAGACTAAAAAAACCAAGACGCGATAATAAAAATAAGAATGGTAAACAACTGAAGAGAACATCCCTGGTCCTGCAGCTGTCTACAGGAGGCCAGATGGCCGGTCTCTGGCTCTCTCTGCCCTGGAGCTGGGAAACAACACAAAGCTGCCCTCGGAGTCACGGTAGACACCGTGGAGGCAAAAGGGATCCTGGCCAAGCCAGGGGGTGACTCAGGCCTCTGACCTTCTCCCAAGTGGTCCTCCTTCCTCCCAGCCCCTTGCACACCTCCCTGTCAGCCGTCCACCAGAGTGAGACCATCGTAGAGGGCGCGTTTCCACATGTAGTAGGTAGAGCGGGCGGTGAGGGGGAAGAGGGTGCTGAATTCCTTGTAGGAGGGGAAGCTCTTGGACTGGAAGCGCTTCTGCAGGAACAGCTTGGCCTGGGCCTTGAACTTCGTGGTGGCCAACATGTCCATCAGCAGCACCTGGGCGTCC
>NW_011494940.1:1304740-1305101 GCF_000754665.1 Bison bison bison
GAGAAGCTGCCATTGGCCAAGTCCCTTCAGGGGGGGCCACGGCAGCTATCACATTCCTGCCAGCTTCTTTCTCCTCTGCCTCCTTCCTGCTCCCTCTGCCCAAGGTGGGGGCCGGGATATGGAGCTTGGACAGGCTTCCGGGCCAGCTTCGGGCCAGACTCTTCCAGACCCAAAAGGAGGAAGGCGACAAGCTCGGGTAGCGGAGACGGAAGCGACAGAAAGGGAGGTGCCCACCAAGCACCTGCTTGCGGGCCGCTCTGCGCAGGCGCCTCTGCCAGCGGGACAACGGCACCCTCAGGGGCAGGAACGCCCGCGGAGCGGGTGGGCCCCCACCCGTGGCTTTTGCTGCCCCCCCTCCGAC
>NW_011494940.1:1305201-1306529 GCF_000754665.1 Bison bison bison
CAAGGGAGCAAGGCCTTTTCGCCCACCGGCACTGGCTGGGGAGGCCCAGGCTCCAGGAGGGCCGGCACTGGCTTGAAGCTGGGGTTCCTTCGGAGAGCTTTTCGGCGCCAGTTGTAGTAGGTGGACCTGGAGATGCCCGGGAAGCGGCGTTTGAAGCAGCGGTAGGGTACCAGAGTATTCAGGGCAATGCAGTGCTCCAGGTACAATTTGGCCCGCTGCATGAAGACCACGCCAGGGCTGGACGCGGCCGTCGAGGAGCATCCCAGCCCCTCGGCAACCTGCCGCTCCGGCAGCTTCGTCAGCTCCTCCGTGGGGGTCAGGGCCTGGCAGGCCCCAGAACCCACGAGCTCGTGCTTCCAAGCGTAATAGGTGGAGCGGGAGATCTCGGGGAACCTCTGCAGGAATTGCTGCAGCGGCACGACGCCCCCGCGGTGGAAGCTGTCCTGCAGGAAGTGCTTGGCCGAGAAGCGAGTGGCCACCTTCTGCCGGTGCTCCTGGGACTGCCGCCGCCAGCGGTAGAAGGTGCTCTTAGTGACGCTGGAGTGCTCTCCCAGGTGCGAGTAGCTGAGGCCAGGCTCGCGGTTGAGCAGCTCCAAGGTCTTGGCGGGCGGGGGCAGCGGAGCCGGGCCAGGGTGGGCGCTCTCGGCCTCCACTTCCTCCAGCCCCACCACGGGTGCAAAGTACTGGTGGCGGAAGAGGTGGCCACTGAGCGGCTGGCCAGCCCACATGATGTGCAGCGTGGCGGGCGTGTGGTCGCAGCGGCGCGGGCGGATGACACGGTTAAAGTACGGCCGGATCTTGAGGTTGCGCAGCGGGTAGATGGAGTAGATGTTGCGCTGGACCACCGAGGCGAGGGCGTACAAGTGCCACACGTTGGAGAAGCTGCTGGGAAAGCAGGTGGCCTTGACGTCCGCGTCGAAGATGGCCTCGAGCGTGGCGGACGGCAGGCTGGTCATCTCCGGGGACTCCTCGGAGCGCAGGGAGTAGCGCACCGCCTGCAGCATCACCTTGGAGTCGATCATGCCCTGGAGGTAGTAGTGGCGGTGGAGCAGCATCTCCACCACCGTGCGCGCCCGCAGCTCCAGGCTGAGGCCCGCGTCACCCCACAGCAGCAGGCTGGCCGCCTCGAAGAGCAGGCTGCCCTCGCCCTGGCACACCAGCGGCAGCATGTTCCGGGGCGCATCCTCCGGATACAGGCTCAGGGCCACCGAGTCCACCTCCAGCACCTGGGGGCCGGGGCCCCCGCCACGGCGGGTGGGGAGAGCGAAGGAGGACAGGACCTGCTTGGCCTCCAGAGCGGCACCGACGAGACCCTCCAGGCCCTCTGA
>NW_011494940.1:1306629-1315245 GCF_000754665.1 Bison bison bison
CTGCAGCACGTGCTGCACCAGCTGCTCCCGAGAGGTCATCCTAGCAGGGCAAAGGGGAGAGGGCAGAGGTCAGGACGGGTACCCGGATGACACTCCTGCGCCCTGTCCCTCCAGATACTGCCTGTCTACTCCCACTCTGCCATGGAAGAAAATGGCTACGTGCCGCCTGGGGTTTGTTTAATTACCCAGTGGTACAAAGGAAGAGCTCGATCTTGGAGAATGGCTTTGAATCCTGGTTCTGCTATTAGCTTGAGCAAGTCATCAACCTCTCTGTGCTTCTGGTTCCTTTTCTGTTAAAAGGGAGACAATAAAAGAATGTACCTTATAGACTTGTTGTGTGTATAAATGAGACAAAGTAAAAAATGGCGATACATGGGTGTGTGTGTATATATACATACATATGCACATATATATATATATTCATCCTTAGAAAAGTGCCTGGCACATAGTAAAGTACCACAAAAGTGCTAGGTCTTATATATTAGAGTATTATCTAGTATTATTGGAATTCTCTGATGGCTCAGCAGGTAAAGAATCCGTCTACAATGCAGAAGACACAGGAGACTTGAGTTCAATCCCTGGATTGAGAAGAGCCCCTGGAGAAGGAAAATAGCAACCCACTCCAGTATTCTTGCCTGAAAAATCCCATGAACAGAGAAACCTAGTAGGCTATGTCTATAGGGTCACAAAAGAGTCAAACACGACTGAGCGGCAACATTTCTAGTATTATGCATATTATAGAATACAAGTATTAAAGTATAGTCCATGGGCCCTTGGGGTTCCCTGAGATTTTCAGAGGGGCTTCAAGTTAAACTCTTTTCATAATAATACTAAGATAACACCACTAAGATATGATTTTTGCGATTGTGTTAACATTGGAGTAAAACAGTAGTACCTCAGCATGGATCAAACTAGAAATCACTATGTTCTTCACCACCATGTAGTCACAGTTGGGAAAAAGAAAGCTAGTACCACTCCAAAATGTCCTTGATGCAGCAAAGATTATTATTTTTTAAATCACAAGCCTTAAATACAGGCAGCATTTCTGCTGCACAGTGGTATGTAACGAGTAAGTGACAGCTGCTTGGGCTGCATGATGAACTAGATGTTTTTTCATACAATAATGTTTTTTAACTTGAAAGAAAAATTAAGTGGCATTAGTTGTTTAGACTTGGATATATTTGACAGATGTTTTTCTCAAAAGTGAATAAGGTGAGCCTGTCACTTCAAGGAAAACTTTATGGTCAGGGAAAATTTTTGAGCTTTCATATGAAAATTAGAATTTTGAAAAACTTGTATCTACTACAGTGAGCTTGACAGCTTCCCAGTACCTAAAGATTTTTCTGATGGGATCAGTGGTGACACTAACACGTCTAACTTTTTAGACTATGTAATGGAATGGCCAGCATTTGAAGGTCTGTCACTCAATGAACCCCCTTTCCCAAATAACCAATAGTCTGGCACAGATCATTTCAAAGTATAAAAGAAAGCAAAGGATTTTAATATAATAGGGTACCAAAGTTCCTGAATATTGTTTCAGATTCTGCATTATAACTAAGGTTTGAGGAACTACCACCAGTTAAATTTTGGTATAGTTGTCAAAAAATATCCACTGAAAAAGCTATGAAAATACTCTTTCTAGAGAAATTTCCTAAGGTCCAGTGGTTAGGACTTGATGTTTTTCACCTCTGTGGCCTGGGTTCAATCCCTGGTTGGGGAGCTAAGATTCTACATGCACTGAAGTTAAAAGACCTTCCCCTGTCCCTCTGTCCATCTGTATCTGAATGAAGTTGGATTTTCTTCATATACTTCTACCAAAATAACGTATCACCACAGATTAAATGTAGAGGCAGATGAGCATCTACTTATCTTCTGTTAAACCAGATATTACAGAGACATAAAAAACCTAAAAGATGCACTTGTTCTCACGAAACACTTTTTGTTCTGGAAAAGTTTCTTTTCATGAAAACTATTATTCATTACCATGTAACAGGTTTGTTCTTTTTCATAAAGAAATCTTTTCTAAATGTCTAAGTTTTAAGTTTGAATGTAATGTACGTTGACCAATGTAAGCTATATAAACAAAAGCTCTTCAGGGTCTTCAGTGTTTAAGAGCACACAGGGGGCCCAAGACCAAAAAGTTTAGAACTGCTGACCTGAGACAGAGATGGTCTTTTCAAAGAGTTAGCAGCAGCCTAGCCCTTGTGCTGACAGAGATCTGCTAAGGAAGGTTGACTATTTGCCATGCACTGTCCCAATCCTGGCGCTTGAACTTTAAGGTGGGAACCACCATTACCCCCAACTTACAGGTGAAGAAACTGAGACCATCAAAACGAGCCTCACTGGCCCCATTTGCCCAGGTGACGTAAGCGACGCAGCCAGTAGTTGAAACCAGATGCTCTTTAGGACCCGTGATTCATCTACTCCAGCTTAAAATGCCAGTCACCTCTCAGGACAAACTAATCCTCCTAATTACTGGTAAGTTTTCTGTGTTTTGCAAAACAGAGTAATATTCCTTTGCAGACACTTTTTTAAATTAAAAAGGAAACCATTAACCTTTCTCAGATCTCTGTTCTTAGAGTTTAATAAATTCCTTTAGATTAGCTTTGGGTTTAAAAATTGTGTGTGGGTATACACATTTGCCAGCTCACTGCACACCTGAAAGGAATGTGTCTTGCATTCTTAAAAGGATGTGTTTGGGTGTAAATTATGGTTCAGTAAAGGTGAAAAAAAGTTTTTAAAGAACCAAAGGCTTACCACCAGAATTTTACTTGATAACCATAAAAAAGAGAGCTTTTTAAAAACTGGGTAATGAGAATCAGCTTTGGATAAAAACTTCTTACCTGTAGATTTTTTTTAATGTTCTTGTGACAAATCTGATCTAACCTCCCACTGAATTTCTATTTGTACCATATTATTTGACCCTGGAATTGAGCTTTTAATCTGTTGATCTTTTATATACTTTATATTTACTTTTTAAAAAACTTTTTTTTTTTTTTTTGACTCAGGAGATAAACTTCAGCAAGAATACTTCCATATGCGATAAAAAATCGAGCCCTGAGGAACAAACTGTACACACAGAAGAGCTTTTTCATTCTGGCAGACAACAAAGATGCTGGGGGTTTTGTTTTTCTTGCATATCACTTGTAAATGCTGCTATATGGATGAATATAAATGAGCTCTCTGCTCTGCTACTTTCCAAACAAAATTATGAAAATAACCACCATTACCTACTGCTTACTATGTGCATTTAGGTAATTCAACCAAAATCTCAACAAAAAAGAAGGGACAATTAAATCATGTGGGTGATTCTTCCTGCTCTTCCATGTGGGGAACAGGGCACGATGTTACCTTGTCCGATTACAAGTTTCTGTGGGCTTTGCACTGGATGAGCATTTGGACTTCAGGCTTTACAGAAGTAATTTTATTTATATGCGGTTCTCACTTTCCCTCCATAGGAGCTACAACTCCATCACACCTGCACCTTCACCAGGATGGCTACTCTTAGTTCACACTTAGAGAAACAGAGGCTTGGGGGTTAAATTAAATAACACTCCCAAGACCACAAGCTATTAAAACTACAAAACCTAAGCAATCTGACTCCAGAGCTCCCCTCAAAACCACTGTAATTCCACCAACCAGGGAAATACAGGGCCCGAAATGGTCATTACCTAAAGGATACAGAAACACATGGATTCTTGGGGCTTTCAGACAAATCTGGCCATTTTACAGATAAGGAAACTGAGGTCCGGGAAGGGAAAGTTGACTTGCCTGAACTCCCGCAGCAGGGTCCAGATACCCTCCAGCACGTCCAGATATATCACACTTCTTCCTGTGCAAACCCCACCCTCCTCCCTCCCCTGTCCCACCCTACCTACCTGGCCAAGGCCCAGCCCCACCCCATTCCACCCTAGCTCATTCCTTTCTCTTCCCCAAAGAGGTAAGAGGAGGTGTGAGTAGGTAATACCCTACTTCTTTTTTTCTCTAAAGCTTGCAGAGAAAAAGTAGCTCCCCGGAGAGGCGCTGCACCCTCACAACTCAGGTGGGTCTGGACCAGCAGAGAAGGGGGCAGTGGGGAAAGGCAGAGGCCGAAGGGGGAGGCTTAATCATACTTAAGTAGACAATTGGTTGATGGGGTTCAGGTGCACCAGTCTTTTCGGAGATGGCTCCCTGGAAATACAAGGCCAAGCAGAGCTGGCAATTACCAGGTGCGTTGGTAGAATAAGGTGCAGAAAGTGAGAGCTAATCTAGGGGCCTTGCCCAGCTGGCCTCCCCTGGCCCCACCATTATTAGAAGGAATCTGAAAAGGCGTGAAACCAAGGAGGCAAAGCCTCTCCGGCTACACAGGCTCCCCTGGCTTGAGGTTGGAAGGGGAGGAAACAGGACATCCAAAAACATCTAGCCAGCATCTCTGACACCCAAGAAGGGCTCTGGAGCCAAGGAATGGATGAATGGACACAGGTAGCTTCTGCAGGCGATTCAAAGCCTCGCCTTCACCAAGGCCTGCTTTCCTCCCCTACCATCCCCATCTCCTTATTTCAAGCAGATGGGGTCTCAAGCTCAGGTTTGGCCTCTGTCCCTTACATTTTAGAAGGAGTGAGCCAGCGCTCTGGGCAGGGCTAAGAGAGGCGCAGACAGTGCTGACAAGTCTCTGGCACCTAGAACAGACACCCTCCCTGCCAGCCTCTCCCTGGACTTCACACCGGCTCACCAAGGACCCCCATCCTTCACAAAGCAAGCCCGACAAGCATGAAGGGAGCCACACAGGCAGGCCTCTGTAAGACTAGCATCTCCCCCGGCCTGGCTCCACACCTCTCCTGCCTACCCTTCAGTCCCCCTGCTCATGCTGACCCAGCCGCCCAGGCTACGCCCCTGGCTCAAGGGAGCGCCAGCCATCTTGGTTTCTCCCCCAGTGGCCAGGAGGCCCCGTGGGGCATGAGGGAGCCACAGGGAACTGCCCAGTGGCAGGCAAGTCCCACGACTGTGACTTCCCAAGGAACCTCCCACCACCAAGGGCAGCAGGAGTGCCTGAGGGCACCAGGGTGGGCCTCGGGCCTCCCCATCAACCACGCCTCAGGAGTTCCTAAGTCCAGGGGCTCTAGTGGATCACGTGCCTGGAAGGGAAGGTGAATGGGCAGTGGTTCCAGCCACCAGGAGGCCCCCAGGTGGCGGGGAGAGGGCTGGGAGAGGGCTGGCGGGTTGGGGGCATCAAGGGAGGGGCTAAGGCCAGGGGAGGGGAGACAGGCAGGCGAGTGGGGGTGGGGAAGGGCTGGGGGGGGGGTGGGGAGAAGGAGAACTTGAAACAATGCCTCCCCTCCCCTCTCCACACACATACTCACACACACTTACACACAAACACACACACGTACCCGCAGCATCTTCAGAGTCACTCTTTGACCCCTTTGGTGTCCCAAGGCCACCCCCTCAATCCCCTGGGGCCTCCAAACTGCATGAGGCACCCACTCTTCCTAATTTAGAGGAAACTTCCTAGTTTACTGACCTCGAGGGTGGCCCAGAGCCCAGGGGGCATCCACGTCTCTCTCCACCTTCCAGCTTGGGACATTTAAGTCACCCTGAGGGCAGCGTCCCCAGCTGAGCGCCACGCTCACTCCAGAACTGGTGTCATATCCGTGGTGGACCATTGAGCATGAACTGTCTTCAGCCAACTGGCCGGTGGAGAAGCGGCTTAAGCCACTCCCCGCCAGGAAATCGCCCACCCTCAAGGGCTCTGGTCCCAAGATGAAAGAAGTGCAAATTCGGGGGTCACTTCCAATGGTAAAGTGATAGAAGCTATTGTGTCAGCCTCTCTACCCAGCTGGGGGTGTTAAGGCACCCTGACCTAACTCTGAAACGGACCCCGAACTGCCCAGGAAAACTTGAAAGAAAGTTGAAAGGTTTCCAAAGAGTTTGGGGGGAGGGGAGGGGAGGAGAAGGTTTAGATAGAAAGACCGAAGGAAAAGAAGAATCTGCGGCCAGGCTAAGAGGGGGAGGGGGGCGAGAGTGAAGCTGAGGGCTTGGGGAAACTGGCCTTGGCTGATTGGTTAGAGAACTTGGGGCTCCCTGAACCCCCAGGATGCATCTCTTCCATGAGGCAGCTCCCCCATCCCTGGCCCCATGAGACGGGGGAGGCTGGAGAACTCACTGCCCCCACTTTGGTGCAGGCCCCTTCCCTTCCAGAAAGGCCTCCATCCCCACCTCGCTCTGAGCATCCCCCTGCCTTGAGACTCAACACCTCTCACCCCCAAAATGAGAGGGAGTGCCAAAGATGCTTCCGTCCAGGGTCAGGGCGCCTATCCCAGGATAAGCCGGGCTTTCTGAGCCCCGCAGGCAGGTAGGAGCGTGTGGTACCTGGGGCTTCCGTCCCTCCCGGCAGCTCACCTCAGCCCAGAGGCCTCAGATAATCCCGGAGGAGCTAGTCCTATCCGCCCGTCCAGTTCCCCCGCTGGTGGGGGAGGTGAGGGCGGCCAGATTGCAGCCTTTAGTGGTAGCTCCCCCCAGGGGCTTTCCTGCCCGGCCTTAACCCTTTGGAGTGCTGGGGCCAGCAGCTTCTCCCTGGCTTCCGTTCCACCCACCTCTCTTTATCGCCCTACCCCCGGCTACCACTGTAAAATGCCCTCCAGGGTCGATTATGCCCCAGCTCCACTATTAACATTTTCTCCTCTGCCAATCATGAACCCTACACTTATCACCTAAGTCAAACATCCTTTATCAAATGTCCATCCTCAGGAAGGCTGGATGCGGGGGGCCACAGAAGTGAACTCAGGTCCTGTCCCGGCATCTTAATCACCCCAGCCCCACCCACCATGATGGCAATCGCCTGAGGCTGTGGTTTAGACGCTCCTGGACTTGGATTTGAATGCCAACCCTGCCCCCATACTAAAGTAGTTGTTAAGTAGCCCAGTCGCGTCCAACTCTTTTGCCACCCCACGGATTGGGATTTTTCCAGGCAAGAATACTGGAGGAGATTGCCATTTCCTTTCTTCAGGGGATCTTCCCACATGGCTTTAGACAAGTTGTTTTAAACCTCAGAGGCCTGATTCAGTGGTTATTGGGACATAACATTTACCCCCAATGTTGTTAGGTATACTCAACAAGATAAATGGAAAGCTTTTAAAACTGTGCTTGGCACAAAGCAAGTATATTCGAGTTCTCAGCCTCTCCAGTGGCTTAACATAAATGCAATATTTTAAAACTTACAGAGAGCAGTGGTGATTTTGCAGAAGGAGATGGAATTACGAGATACTTTTTCTTTCCGCGTAGCTTTGTGTCGTTTGACATTTTATAAGGAGTCCGCATTCCTTACTATTATTTAAAAAGGCAATGAAGATAATTTAAAATTCTCTAAAAGGCCAATAGAATCTTTAAAAGTATTTTTTAAAAAGAAACCTTAGTGATTCAAAGGTTTGCTGGTGCTTCCACTACCAAAGTAAGAATCTTTATAGACTAATTGGGAAAATGTAGAATAATTGGAAGAATCTTTAAAGTAGTAGGAAGAAAAAATTACCTATAATCTCATTATATGAAGACAGCTATTGTGAACAGATGTACATTTCTTTCTAATCTAGTTTCTTTTCTTAGACCTACACAAGTTAAACTCTGTCTTTACAAAAGACCCTAATGGCACAGAACAAAAAAACAGAGTAAGTTCTCCCTTTTCGTCCATAATACATTCTCCTCACTACAAGAACTAAAAGAACTGCCAGTTCTTTTCCTGCACATTTTCAGCTTTTTCTATGAATATATACTTGTCTATTTTTCTAGCCTCTCTGTGCATATTTTTATTCTACATTAAATATTTTAAGCTACTTTTGACTAATATATATTATACATGTACATAATGTATATTATATACACAACATCTAAAGAATAATACAGTCGTCCCTCCTTATCAACAGTTTTGCTTTTTTCGATTTCACTTGTGTTATTCTTAATCCTCAGACTCTTTGCGACCCCGTGGACTGTAGCCCGCCAGGCTCCTCTGTCCATGGGGATTCTCCAGGCAAAAATACTGGAGTGGGTTGCCATGCCCTCTTCCAGGGGATCTTCCCAACCCAGGGATCGAAACCAGGTCTCCTGAATTTGCAGGTGGATTCTTTACTGTCTAAGCCACCTGAGGTCAACTGCAGTGCAAAAATATTAAATGAAAACTTCCAGAAGCAAATGTTCATGAGTAGCATGCTGAAATCGCTCATCGCCCCACAGTTGGTCCCACTCTGTCTTGGCTAGGAAGTGAGTGACTCATTCTTCTGATCAGCATATCCACATTGTATACTTTACCCACCTAGATAGTGTAAGGAAAACAGTTTACAGAGGGTTAGGTCCTCTCCAGGGTTTCAGGCATCCACTGGGGATATTGGAATGGGGTTAGGAGTTGGGGGGGGGGGGAGTACTGTATCACTGTATATTATTCAAAATGCTTGTAAATATTGATTCAGGAATTTACTAAAGGACTCAAGATTTAAATTGCAGCCTTGTCCTCTATCTACAGTTTCTCTTTCCAGAAGCAGCCAATATCATCATTTCTAGGGTATCATTCCAGAAATATGTATAAAGAAGCAAATCTCTCAGAAAGCACTTTTGTCCTTTCTTTAAAGCATAAATGTAGTATGCTAAATA
>NW_011494940.1:1315345-1318503 GCF_000754665.1 Bison bison bison
TCTTATCCCCTGGTTTTTCTCACTTTAATTTTTTACCCAGAGCCACCACTGTTCAATAAAATGTAAAGACAGGCACACATTCCTTTTATACTTTCTAGCAGCCACATTTGAAAAGTTAAAAGGAACTGTGCTCAGTCTTGTCCGACTCTTTACAATCCCATGGACTGTAGCCTGCCAGGCTCCTCTGTCCATGGGGATTCTCCAAGCAAGAATACTGGAATGGGTTGCCATGCCCTCCTCCAGGGGGTCTTCCCAACCCAGGTCTCCCGCATTGCAGGCGGATTCTTTATCTAGAGTCTGAGCCACCAGTGAAGCCCTTAAAAGGGACAAGGGAGGGGCTTACCTGGTGGTGCAGTGGTTAAGATCTTGCCTTCCAATGCTGGGGGCTGGGTTCGATCCCTGGTCAGGCTTTCACATGCCATGTAGCTGAAAAACCAAAACGTAAACAGAAGCAACATTGTAACAAATTCAATAAAAACTTTTTTTAAAAAAATTAATAAATTTTATTTAAACCAGCATATCTGAACTATTATCATTTTGACAGGAAATCAATGTAAAAAATTATTGAGATGTGTCATTCACTTTTTTATACCAAGTCTTCCAAATCTAGTGTGCGTTTTCCATTTAAAGCATATCTCAATTAGAACTAGATACATTTCATGAGTTCTGTAGACTCATGTGGATGTTCGGAAATATATTAGCACATATCTAGATTAGCATGAACTCCATTTTGTAAATAAACATTATATGTTATCTAGTCCTCTACTGATGAATTGTAAGATCATTTCCTTCTTTTGCTCTTCAACCATGCTACAATGGTAACCTTGCACATACATAATTTTGCATATACGTAGGATGCACAGAGTCGGACACGTCTGAAGTGACTTAGCAGCAGCAGCAGCAGCAGATATAACTATAACTTCAAAATATACATGTAGAGTAATTTAGATAGATTTTGCCAAATTTCTCTTCATAGAAGTAGCGCCAGCTTATTTCTTCTAAAACAAAAGATATATTCTCCCTCCCCTTAAGTATAGTGTGTTATCACATTTTTTAATCTTTGCCAATCTAATAAGTGAAAACATTAGTCCATCAGTATGGTTTTAATTTATATTTTTTTATTATGAGTAAATGAGAACATTTTTCATATATTTAAAAGTCATTTATGTTTCCTTTGCCCATTTTGCTATTTGGTTATAGACCTTTTCTTACTGATTAAAGAGAGTTTTGTATAAAGACAGTTCTTAGTCTATAATAGAAATATTTTTTTCTGAGTTTGTGGTTCATAATTGGATTTGGCTTAGGGTGGTTTTTTTATCCTGAAGAAATCTGTTTATTTTTACATATATTGAATGTGTCTTGTCTTTAATGGATTCTGGATAAGGTACATTTTAATTTACCTTTATTTAAACCATGAAGATGAGGTGTCACAAAATTAAGGGCCTGGTCATAAGTTATCCAAACACCAAAAATTCCATATTCCCAGCAATAATTAAAAAAACTCCTCCAAGTAGACATCTTTAGTTAATATGTACCTTGCTTTGAACAAAATTCAGATTTAGGAAACAGATGAGTTCAAGGCAGTCCTTCACTTACAAAGGGACACACAATATTCCTTTACATAATGAGCTAAGTAATTACCTATATTTAAATGTACAGCTTTCCAAGGGTTGTATAAGTGGGGGTTCACCTGTTTTGGCAGCAGCTACAAAAAACAAGTCCTGTATTGAGTGAAGTAATATTGATTGAGCACTCATTGTGTAATGAAAAGCCTGAGCTTTTGGGTGTAACGGCCAAGTTGAATTTCCAGCTCTTTGGCTACATGCCCTTGAACGTGTCTTCTCACATCTTCAAGCCTAATTCCTCACTTAAAGAATGAAAATAATACCACAGAGTTTGCTCTGAGGATTAAATGAAAAACTGCTTATGAAGTTCTTAGCACTGCTGCTGCTGCTAAGTCACTTCAGTCGTGTCCGACTCTGTGCGACCCCAGAGACAGCAGCCCACCCGGCTCCCCCATCCCTGGGATTCTCCAGGCAAGAACATGGAGTGGGTTGCCATTTCCTTCTCCAAAGCATGAAAGTGAAAAGTGAAAGTGAAGTCGCTCAGTCCTGTCCGACTCTTAGCGACCCCATGGACTGCAGCCTATCAGGCTCCTCCGTCCATGGGATCTTCCAGGCAAGAGTACTGGAGTGGGGTGCCATTGCCTTCTCTTAGCACAGATCTCATGATAAAATGCTCTGGACATAATGGTGCTTTAGATTTAGCTGTCTTCTCTCCTCATTCTCCTATGGAGATTTAAAAAATTTATCCGTCTGCCATTTAATTAATTCAGCCACTCAGTGCCTTATTAAATAATTTACATAGTAGACCATCATTCATTCTATTACTTACTCACACATTCATTCATGCACTATCATTCATCTGAGCTCCTCGCATGGGCCAGGTCCTGGGCTAGCTCTGAGGACACAGTGGTGTCTACGGACCTGACTCAAGAGTTTTGAGGGTGGAGATTCAAAAGCTTCTCATTCATCCCACAGGAACAAACACCTGTTTGCACTATCTACTGTGGCTCTGGATCCAATGGCTGCTAGTTTTAGTTCCATGACATCGTAAACTTCCTTTCTTTGTTCCTTTCTGTGTTTTCTTCTTCCCCTCCTCTTCCATTCTTCTCTTTTACCCTCTCTTCGCCCAGGACTCTACCCATGTCTCAGGCCCTTACTACTCCTACCAGAGTCCTTTGGTGATGACCAAGACAGATGACCACTCAAGACTCTGGAGTCAGACCAACCTGAAATGAATCTCAGCTCCTCTACTTCCTCAGTTCAGTTCAGTTGCTCAGTCATGTCTGACTCTTTGCAACCCCATGAATTGCAGCACGCCAGGCCTCCCTGTCCATCACCAACTCCCGGAGTTCACTCAGACTCACGTCCATTGAGTCAGTGATGCCATCCAGCCATCTCATCCTCTGTCGTCCCCTTCTCCTCCTGCCCCCAATCCCTCCCAGCATCAGAGTCCTTTCCAATGAGTCAACTCTTCACATGAGGTGGCCAAAGTACTGGAGTTTCAGCTTTAGCATCATTCCTTCCAAAGAAATCCCAGGGCTGATCTCCTTCAGAATGGACTGGTTGGATCTCCTTGCAGTCCAAGGGACTCTT
>NW_011494940.1:1318603-1367563 GCF_000754665.1 Bison bison bison
ACACCACAGTTCAAAAGCATCAATTCTTTGGCGCTCAGCCTTCTTCATAGTCCAACTTTCACATCCATACATGACCACTGGAAAAACCATAGCCTTGACTAGATGGACCTTTGTTGGCAAAGTAATGTCTCTGCTTTTCAATATGCTATCTAGGTTGGTCATAACTTTCCTTCCAAGGAGTAAGCGTCTTTTAATTTCATGGCTGCAGTCACCATCCACAGTGATTTTGGAGCCCCAAAAAATAAAGTCTGCCACTGTTTCCACTGTTTCCCCATCTATTTCCCATGAAGTGATGGGACCGGATGCCATGATCTTTGTTTTCTGAATGTTGAGCTTTAAGCCAACTTTTTCACTCTCCACTTTCACTTTCATCAAGAGGCTTTTTAGTTCCTCTTCACTTTCTGCCATAAGGGTGGTGTCATCTGCATATCTGAGGTTATTGATATTTCTCCCGGCAATCTTGATTCCAGCTTGTGTTTCTTCCAGTCCAGCGTTTCTCATGATGTACTCTGCATATAACTTAAATAAGCAGAGTGACAATAACAGCCTTGATGTACTCCTTTTCCTATTTGGAACCATTCTGTTGTTCTGTGTCCAGTTCTAACTGTTGCTTCCTTACTTCCTAGTTAGGGACAAATCTGACCCTCTGATTCCCTCCTCTGTAAAACAGAGATAATAACATCGACTTTGTTCAAATGATTGAATTAAACAATGATGTCACCCGTTGGCAGCCAAGAAAACTTTACCAACCAGGGAGATATGATGATCAATCAGTGGAGCCTCTACATAGGCATTATTTTCAGTACTGTGTATTAGTCACTCAGTCATGCCCGACTCTTTGGGACCCCATGGACTGCAGCTCACCAGGCTCCTCTGTCCATGAGATTTTCCAGGCAAGGATACAGAGTGGGTTGCCATTTCCTTCTCCAGGGGCTCTTCCCAACCCAGGGATAGAACCTGGGTCTCCTGCACTACAGGCAGATTCTTTACCAACTGAGCTAGACTGTGAAGACACGCAAAGAGCTAATGTGTCTTCCGGTCAGAAGCCCTAACCCCGGGGGAGGTTCACAGTAAGTGCTCAGTAAGAAGAACTGCTATTAGCTGCTTTTCGCAAGGAAAGCCCCTCACTCCTGGGCACCAGCATTTCTCAGAAACCTGTGCTGTTGGGCTAATGCTAGCTTATCTGGTTTTATTTGCAACTCCAATCTAGCATTCTTTTTTTCCCCCTTTTTTGGCCTGGCTGGGAGGTTTGAGGGACCTTAGTTCCCCAGCCAGGGATCAAACCTGGGCCTTCAGCAGTGAAATAGCAGAGTCCTAACCACTGGATCTCCAGGGAATTCCCCTTTGTGGCTTGAAAGTCATTTAGTTCTGTGGTAAATTTTAATATAGGCTGGATATTAGCATATTCTAAGGAATGGGTAATAACCCAAGGAATTAATGTTAAATTTGTTAGAGATAATAGTAAGAAAATGTCCTAAATTTTCAGATATGTATATAAGAATTTAGGGGTGAAATGGTAGGCCTTCAGGTATTTGCGCTTTAACAATCAGAGGAAAAGAAGAAGAACGCATATCCCCAGCCCATACCATTTACCATTAAAGCACTGATCTTTTACTACCTAATTAAAAAAAAAAGAGTAAAGCATATATGGCAAAATATCAATAATTATTGAATCAGGGGTTCATTTTACCATACTATAATTGATGTGTTTAGTAAGTTTTATAATAGAAAGGTTGAATATCTGTTCTTGACAAAGGAAGTATCAGTTTATGGAAGAAAAGGGGAAGGAAACTTACCTGCACGCAGTGTTTCCTTTTAGGCAGAGGGCAGGCAGCGCTGTCCTTAGCCAGGAGCAGAGCTTGCCAAGTGTAGGCTAAGTCACTAGATTGACATCTGCTTTATTCACAGGGCTTTTGCTAGGTGCCCTTGAGGAATTTACCTGGACTGGGGAGAAGGCTTATGGATAACTTACCCCTCCTCTACCCCAAAGAAAACAGGCACAGGTACCACACTGGAACAGCTAGGCCTCAGGCAAGGTTTCAAGAGTTTGCAGTCCTCTCCCTGCAAGTTCATTACAATTTTTTTTCTGTCACCTGTTTCATTCATAAAGGGGAGACAAGGCCAAAGGCCAAATCCAAGTTCTCCCAATTATTCTGTTCATAACTCAGGCCTGGTACCCTAGATCTTGGTTAATTTATTCCCAGTTCCCTCCACTCCCCACCGCCACACATTAGGTAGCCCCTTTCATTAGTTCTCTTCCAGAGTTTCTTTTTGCCAGTGTAAGCAAATGCACATATACATTCTCCATTAGACTTAAAATTAATAACAAAGCAAGCTGAAGCCAGAGAAAATTGCCCTGTTCCAAGTAAGGAGTGAAGTAAGGCTGGAAGTTGTTAGCATATAGATAGATGAGCTCTAGAGCCCATGGAGAAGAATAAGAAGGGGAGGAAAAGGAGAGAAAGAAAAGGGACTTTAGAGTCAGCCAATGGAAAAATGCAAAGAAGTGGAAAGAAAAATCCAGAGAGAATATTTTAAGAAGAGAGGAGTAGTCAATTGTGTTACCTGCTCTGAATATGTGAATACATCGGCATGAACCACCCTGGAAAGATAGCCACGTTAAAGAGGGAGTTAGCAGTAAAATAAATGTTCTGATCCTACTTTTGCAAAATTGATATGTATATATACATGTTCAGTGAGTAGAAAGTGGTCTAGAAGACTTTAGAAAGGGTGGACTAATGGAAACCCCAGGTGAGTTTTGTTTGTGGAAAGAAGTGGCTTTTTGACTTAGCACACTTCAGCTTTGTGTGCATTTTTTTACCGCAAGGATGTATTCTTGTGGTAAATTAAAAAAAAATTGTAAAAGGGGGAAACTACTGTTTAAAACCATCTATATACAAATTTTCTGAGGCTGTAGAGAAAGTGATTAAGAGCATTGGCTTCAGAATCTAATAAATGCAAGTTTAATCCCCAGGTATATCCCATGAACAAATTAACCTTTCTGAACCTCAGTTTCCTCCTCTGCAAAATAATTATAGTGATAATCACTTCAAAGGATTGTAAGAAGAATACAATATCATACAGAAAAGGCTCAATTAATATTAGTTACATATAATATATAATAACATATAATATTTGTTATATACATTGTTGGGCTTCCCTGGTAGTGAGTGTGTTAGTTGTTCAGTCAGGTCCGACTCTTTGTGACCCCATGGATTGGAGCCCACCAGGCTCCTCCGTCCATAGGATTTTCCAGGCAAGAATAATGGAGTGGCTTGCCATTCCCTTCTCCAGAGGATCTTCCTGATCCAGGGATCGAACACAGGTCTCTCACATTGCAGGCGGACTCTTTACCATCTGAGCCACTAGGGAAGACTTCCTGGTAGCTCAGCTGGTAAAGAATCTGCCTGCAATGCAGGATTTGGTTTGATTCCTGGGTTGGGAAGATCCCCTGGAAGAAGGCATGGCAACCTACTCCAGTATTCTTGCCTGGAGAATCCCATGGATGGAGGAGCCTGGCGGGCTCCAATCCATGGGGTCACAAAGAGTAAGACACGACTGAGTGACTAACACAGCACACACAGCACATATACATAGTTAATAAAATAGCTATGACTAGATTGAACCAGTCAATCAGATGTATTCATTTGGACCACATTACTTGGGTCCCTCTAGAACTGCTGTCACTGAAACGCATTTTCTGCATCATGATTTGGTTGTTAAAAGAAATGGTGATGTGAGTTCAGCCAGTGTTATCTCTTGCCAGGACCCATCCCATAGACCCACCTACTGTACCAGGGAGCCCCCGAGGGGCCTGAGTCTACCCAGGGACCGAGCAAGATGATCCTCAGCAGTATTTCCAAGTGTTATTGTATTTTCTCTCATTCTCGTCAGTTTCTGTTTGTTTCACAATGCACATGATATATCAGTTCCTCAATGCATCTGTGTAAATATAAACAAAAATACCTGTATTGGGGAGTTCAGTGATTTTTTACCCATGGAAGGCTAATAAAGTTTGGAAAGCAGTGTCTGCTTGAGGAGTTCTGTCGGGATCAAGGTTACAAAAAGCTGCATTACTTCCAAGGATTTGGTTTACTGTTTCAATAAATACAATCAGTCCTGTCACTGAACGCCTTTCCTTCTTAGCTTTGGCTGCTAGAAACCTGAGAGCCAGATTCCGAACCCAGCCCTACTTACAGAATGCCTGTGGGTGGTATTCTGAAGACTGTGGTTCTGAGCACGACTGGAACCACATCGCCAGTGTTCACATCCCACTGAGTGAACTTGGGCAAGTGACTTAACCTCTCTGCATCTCTGTTTCCTCAATGTGAAATAATTATAGTAGTAATCACTTCGTAGGATTATTATAAAGAGTAAATGAGGTGGGACTTCCCTGCCGGTTCAGTGGTGAGGACTTCGCCTTCTTAAGAAGCTAAGATCCCACATGCTTCGCAGCCAAACAACCAAAACAGAAACAATATTGCAACAAATGCAATAAAGACTTTTTAAATGGTCCACAGCAGGACTTCCATGGTGGTACAGTGGATAGGAATCCGCCTGCCAGTGCAGGAGATGTTGGTTCCATCCTTGGTCCAGAAGATCCCACATGCCGCAGAGCAACTAAGCTCCTACGTTGCGTCTACTAAGCCCAACGCATCAGGAGCCCATGCTTCGCAACAAGAGAAGCCACCTCAATGAGAAGCCTGTGAACTGCAAAGAAGAGTAGCCCCCACTCGCCACAATTAGAGAAAGCCCATGTGAGAAAACAGACCCATTGCAACCATTAATTAATTTCTTTAAATGGCCTACATTTAAAAAAAAAAACCTTAAAAAAGGATTAAATGAGTGATGCATGTAAATCATTTAGAACAATGCTCTGAAATAGTAAGTACTCACATATTATTTTTGTTATTGTTATTAGTTCTCATTCCATGATTTCTTTACCCTTGCTTTTCTTTAGCCCTACTTCTGCTACTCTTTATGTATTTCAGTAAGGCACTTAAAATCCTTTTTGAGGGGAAACGGTATAATCGGCAAACAACTGTGCAAATTTTTTTTCTTAATATGCCAAGCACTGAGTTAGGTGCTTGAAGAATACAAAGATAAAGGAGAGATTGTTTCTGCCTTCAAGGAAATGCTCAGTCTATGGGGGAAGCCATACATACAAATAGCCATGAACCAAGTACAGGATATGGGAAGCCGTGCCAGAGAGATGTGCAAATGCCATGAGGACGTGAAACAACTGAGATCCGTGAAGTCTTCCTGGAAGAGGTGGCATGGGAGCTTTGCTGCCTGGGAGACAAGGATGATAGAGCAGAGATTCCAAGTGGAGGGAGCACTTGATAATCTAAGGCACACTCTTCAGGATTGATGGTTATGGTAGATACTCAATAAATCCCTGCTTTTTTTTTTTTTTTTTTTGTTTGTTTTTAAGTTTATTTATTTATTTGGCTGCACCGGGTGTTAGTTGTGACACATGGGAACTTCAATCACTGCAGCACACAAGATCTTTGAGTTACACCAAGTGGGATCTAGGTCCCTGACCAGGAATTGAACCCCAGGCCCCCTGCATTGGGAGCACAAAGCCTTAGCTACTGGACCATCAGGCAAGTCCCCAAATCCCTGGGTTTGAATACTTGATTCAACTGGCATGAAAAGAGGGAAGAAGAGAATAGGGCAAAGACCAAGAGCACCCCTTTTTCAAGGGAAGTGAAAAAGAACAGGAATAGAACCAAATCCTCTGAGGTGAGAAGATAAACTTGCCTGCCAGGTCAGGAAACACTGGTGTGAAAACCAGATTCAAGCAGCTGCTCTGAGAGAGGAGCGGATGGAAGATTTGGGTAGGACATAGGAGGGGTCTTCTGCCTGGATCTGTCTGCTGTGCAGAGCAAATACCGTAAGCCCTTAACATTTCCTTTCAGGCTCAGAGATAGAACTTTTCTTTCATTGTGTGGCTTTCAACTTCAGGCCTTCCACAACCACTTTCGGGCATAGTCTTTTAAGGTGTCCTGTCATCTCTAAGCGGAGTAATCCCAGATAACTTGACCACACACTCCCTGCCTGAGAGTCTAAACATGAGAAGCCTATTCACAGTTAAACCCCTGCCCCAAAGGTCCCTAAGAAGGGACAGAGGGTGGGAAGCAAAGTAGAAAATATACAGTTGGGCACAACTGGCTTTTAATTCTAGCTCGTGTGTGTGAGTGCGTGTTTAGTCACGTCCAACTCCTTGCGACCTCATGGACTGCAGCCCGCCAGGCTCCTCTGTCCGTGGAATTCTTCAGGCAAGAATACTGGAGCGGGTAGGCATTCCCTTCTCCAGGGCATCTTTCCAACCTAGGGATCAAACCCACATCTCTTGCATCTCCTGCATTGGCAGGCAGGTTCTTTACAAGATGTCAATCCCAGTCAGCCCTGGCTTCTTCCTCTTTAAAATGGGGATATGAAAGTTGGCCTCAGAGGCTTGTTTGGAAGGATCACAGGGCACAATGTACATTTTCCTGGAATTCAGTAGGCACAAAGATCATCTCTGAGCTCTTTCCATTCCTGAAAACTAATAAGCTACCCTTATTAAGCACCTCCACCTTGTCAGGCACTGTGTAAAGTGCTTCATTTGTGTCCCCGTTTACTAATAAGGCCCACAGTGCTGCAAGGTGAGCTCATAACCTTCCTTCTGCCCTTGGAGATAAAATCTCCTGAAGTGGTCAACTTCTGTAACACCTGTGTCCTCAGAAAGTCTGATATCGCTCAGGGCTAAACTCAGCCATTGTTTACAGAAGGTTAGTGATGATTCGAGGCAGTCCAATCACCTTCTTTCCCTAGAAAGAGCAGAGTAGGTAATATCTATGTAGACTTCATGTAAAAAGTTTACAGCTTCATTTTCCTTTCTGAGTCAACATTTCCTTCCTTCTGTTTTTTTAAGGTAGTGTCTCCCAAGTTGACTGCTCATTGGAATCACCTGGGGAGGTTAAAAAACTGCCTCCCTCCTCAAGAGACTGTGATATATAACACATGGTCTGGAGTGAACCTACACCTCTGGATCTTTTTAATTCCTGGGTATGCCAATGTGCAGTTAATGTGAGAACCACTGTCCTAAATCTTCAAGTTAAAAAATTATCTATCTACTTTCCACCTTAATAAATACATTTTTAAAACAAAAATGAAATGTCCATTTATGTATTGTTCTGCTACATGCTTCTTTTCACCCAACAATATGTCATGGATCATGTTCCTGGTGGGTGCGTATAAAATTAGCTCACACCTTCTAGAGGCTGCAGGATACTTGATTGTAGGAAGGTATAATAAAGTATTTAATCAATTTGTTGGAACTGGACACTTAGGTTGCTTCCACTTTTTCACTATTACAAAAAAACATGCAGGAGACATGTTTGCACACATTGTACAAACCTTTCCATTTGTAAGATTCACAAAATGGAATTGCTTAATCAGAGAACATAGTATGTAGAGAAGTATTTATATACTTATGTATTTCTCTTGGGTTTTAGTAAATGAATGAAGGAAGCACTTCGTGTTGTCATTTGCTAGGTACACGCAGAGAATTGCGGCTGAAGTGGCTTCTGAGTCCTTTAAGGGACAGGACCGCTCAGCCCTTTGAGGGCGCTGAGGACTGGCTGGGCTAACCAAAACCATGGCCACCTCTGTGGCTGTATTTCAGCTTTTCTGTCTGAGGCGGGAGGTGGCCAGGGGCCAGAGTTTTCATTCCTTTTCCTTCAGGGTGTCTTTTGATGTGCTGGCCCATATCCTAGGAAGTGGGAAGCAGTGCGGGGGGCTATTGGGAGACATGGAACGTGGCAGTCAGAAGCAGACAGCACTGGTTTTGTCGGAAGCTCGGCTCGGTCCACAAGGGCAGGGCCTGCATGAGATGGAGGGTCAGGGAGCCGCACTAACAGAGCCAGGCCCGAGTCTCCACAGGGCCTTGCACGGAAGTGAGAAATAACTCTCCTTTGTCCTGGCCTGCCCTACTAACCACTGTCTGAAACAAAACATGGGCTTCTGTAGCGGCCACCTTGGAGGGCAAGGGGAGCCCACTGGGGCCCGTCCTGAGGATCAGGAAAGATCAGAAGGATGCCTTGGCCGACTTTAGAGCCAGCTGGTAAACAGATAAACAACAGGGACTGGGGGATTGCACAAGAGAGTCGGAGGGAGGAGTTGCCCAATCGGTCCTCAGACTCACAGTCAAGGTGAGGGGTGTGAGTTCACATCCCGGCACTACTGCTGACCGTTGGTTGGCAGCTGACCGAGTAGAGGCCTGGGATGAGCCTGTCCTTTCTGAGAACCTCTTTCCTCATCTGGAAAATAGAGTCCACACTTATTTCATCTTGAGTTTGCTGTGAGAAATGAAGGAACAGAGGCAAAGGCATTTAGCACTGTCCCTGGCACACAGTAGGTGCTCAATAAATAATAGCTGCATTATCAGTGGATTAGGGAGTCATGCAAGAAAGATAGGGACCAGTATCCTACAGGGAAGTCACCTTGTGGGGCCTGGAATCAGGCTTGCAAGGCACAGGGAAGCAAATTCCAGCCGCTGCTACTGGGCGGAGGGGATAAACTGTCCCGAACAAAGGGCTGCATCCAGAATTCTAGGATGTGGTCCCAGCATGGAGCCCCATCTGTATTTCTGCGGCCCTGACTGTGTGCTTCACAGGCCACTGCCCTCAACCTCCGGGAAACTGTGAGGAGACCCCTGGGGCCTGGTGGACCTGCAGCCCTGGCCATGGCCCTGAGGGAGAAGGGGGTCGGGGCTAGGAGGGAGGCTGTAAAAAATGTAAATGGTGTGATGAGGAGTGGCTCCAGCCGTCTGGCACTCCCCGGAGCTGGCAAGAGCCCGGAGAAGGAGCCCCAGGCCCCGGGCGCCTTTTGTCCCAGGGCTTGGCTATGTAAAAGCTGGGGGAAGGGGCAAGAATTCAGGGAACTTGTCCATTCACAGAGCCCCCGCTGCCAGCAGGTGCGAGATGGGGGAGGGAGTCGCGGACTCCAGCGGCCTGGAAGGTTTAGAAATGAGAATTTACAACTCAGCATGCAGTGGACAGCAAACAGATTCCTTGGGTTCCAGTCTCTGAGGCTGTGAAACTTCAGGCCAGCCAGACTCCATCCTGCTTAAAATTGAGGCCAGCCACTGGTTCCCTGCCCCCCAGCCGGTCCTTCCAAACTCAAACTCCCAAGTCATTCTTTCCCCAAAATCCCACTTTCCAATCTGCTTCGCCAGCCCTACTTACAAGGCTGTTAGATTTTCTCAGGTTTTTTGTTTGTTTTTACTATTCGATTCCTCTCTGGTTGCTTGGGGTTCACAGTTTCCCCAAAGCACCGTATTCAAGCATGAGATAGCGCCTGGACCGAAGTCCTAGAAAAACCAGTGTCGGGAGAGGAAGGAAGCCTGGGTCTGAGCCCTGCTCTGCCCTTAGGAGCTAAGTGAGCTCCAGGCAAGTTACTAACCTTTCTGAGCTGCTGTTTTCTATAGTAAAAAGGAATACTGTTTGTTTCTGGTTCTCAAAGTTTCTGTACAAATTAAGTGCTGAGTTAATGTTTAGGGAGCTATCAGCACAACGCCTGACACAGAAAAGGGATTCAATGAATATTAGGTTATTCCCCTTAATAACAGCAGACAAGTAAGGCCAAAACTCCCTGCAATATTGTTTCAATTTGTATTTCCCTGTTACTAGAGAGATTAATCTTCTTTTTATACATTTATTGACCATTTGTATTTCCTATGTGGATTGTCTGTTATCCATTTTTCTTTTTTGTTGTTGCTGTTTTTGATTTAACAGTTGATGGGAGATCTTTAAGTTTGATTTAACAGTTGATGGGCATCACTGACTTGATGGACATGAGTTTGAGCAAGCTCCAAGAGTTGGTGATGGACAGGGAAGCCTGGTGTGCTCCAGTCCGTGAGGTCGCCAAGAGTCGGACACAACTAAGCAACTGAACTGGGAGATCTTTATGCATTCTGGAATTCTTTGTTATACAATTTGCAATTTTTTTCTTTTTGTCTGTCACCTGCTTTTGGCTTTTAGGTGTCTTTCAACATACAAACTCTTTTTCTTTCTACACAGGGTAGAAATCTGCTCTCAGGGGCTGGTTCTCTATAGACTGATTTACTTGGTTTGGGGGCCTCACTAACGCCCTTTGGCCAGTATCCTCCCCAGGGCTTTCTCAGGCCCTTCATTGTCCTCTAAATGGAACGTGAAAACCTGCCTCTTGTGCTGTTTAGGGATCCTGCTGGATCACAGTTCTATCCCAAAACGTACACACTCCGCCCCCTACTGGTTTCTAGAAGAATCACATCTTTCTTTTACTGGTGTGATTTGGGGGAACTCCAAATTCTAACTGAGAAATCAGTGGTGGAATGAGAATTTGGATCCTCCATTAACCCTCCTTGGGGCCCAGGACTGAATCTAGACGTCTCCATCCCTCACCATCCCAGCCAGCTGCCCAAATTCACATTAAGTGACCACTTAACTGATACATTTCTGAGAAGCTGGGCATAAACCTAATTTGATGGATTAGATTTTAATGCACTAAAAAAGAAGGAAATTAATGTTGTGAAGTCAACTAGCTCATATATTGGGCATTTACCATGTGCCATTTGCTGTGTTAACTTACTCTACTCGAAGACCCTATTTAATATTCTGGACAATAAAGAAAGCTCAGATTTCTTCATTTTATAGATACAGAGACTGAATTCAGCTCAAGAGATTTTTATTCAGCTTGGCCAAGGTCACCAGCTGGAAGGCTGCCAGACTGAGGAAATAAACATAGGAGCCTAGTTAAAGTTAAATTTCATATAATTATTTATTGAGACTATTTTCTTTAGTATAGCAAATATCAAATATTTCATGCAATATTTTGTCTGCCAATCCTATCCAGATGGTAAGGGGGCGGGGAATGTGGACTGGAATCCAAGTTGCCTGATTCTCTGGCCTTCCAATTATAAGACCCCGGAATTCTTCAGAAAGGGAAGATACCTCCTGTACTGACACTTGGACTCCATCTCAACACACTACCAGTATGGAAGTGGGGGAAGTAAGTCGATCAGTTGTGTCTGACTCTTTGCGAACCCACAGACTATCCAGTTCATGAAATTCCCCATGCCAGAATACCAGAGTGAGTAGCCTTTCCTTTCTCCAGTGGATCTTCCTGACCCAGGAATCGAACTGAAGTCTCCTGCATTGCAAGGCAAATTCTTTACCAACTGACCCACAAGGGAAGCCCCGTATGGAAGAGCAGCCTTCTTAAAAAGCATCCTCACCCTCAAACCCCCACTCCTCTGACTTTTGAGAGCACTTGTGTATATATCCAGCTTGTAAATTTAGATGCCACATTCAAATGTCTTATAGCTTCCAATATTCTTAGTAAGTTTTACATTCATTCAATCAACATCCAATACACCCATTCAACTCCTTGACAAATATTTATTGTTTGAGGGCTTGTCCTGCCAACCAGGACTAGAAAAATGAATTAGACAAATTAGACTCAGCCCCTGTCCTTGAGGAGCTCCTGTTTCACCGCAGGAGACTGACAAGTAGACACAATAGGGCGGGTGATGGTTGGGGTGGGCTATGATAGACCGAGATTTGCTCCAGAAGCAGAGGGGCTTAGGGTGGGAGCAACCAGATACAAAACCCAGGAGATCAGCTTCAGGGTGAATAGTTTTGTTTTCCTCTGGAGGAGGAAACAAAAGATAATAAACTTTAGCCAGTGGTTAAAATCTGCAGCAAAAGATGAATTCAGATGAAGAAGAATATGAGAACTTGGGCTCCAGAGCCGGACGTCCTCATTACATTCAAGTTCTCTGGCTTACTAGCCATGGGACCATGACCATGTAACCAAACCATCCTCTCCTTGCCCAAGTTTTGACTTCTCTGAAATGGGGGAAACAACATGGTCTACCTCATTGGTTTGATGCACAGGTTAAATTAAATAATCCATATAAAATGCCTAATGCAGCTCCTGAAATGTAGTGAGTATGCATGAAGTTAACATCAAGTATTTTCCCCTTCTACCCTTAAGATCTTCCCTTAAGCCTACAAACAAGTTATAGTATCTTACTTTGACTCCATATTTTCCTCTAACTACTGGTGTATTTAATGTTCCTTTTTTAGGGCATAACTCTTTGAAAGAATTGCCTGTAACCCCCACTTCTATTTTTATTACCTCCTTCTCTTTCCTGAACCCACTCCATGGAGCCTGTTTTTGTCAAGGTCACTGACAAGCTCCACAATGCAAGCCCAGTGGGCAATTCTCATCTCACTTGCATCCCTTCAGCAGTCTTCAATGCAGCTGGTCCAGCCGTGCTTCTGGAAGGGCTTGCTTTCCTTGGCTTCCAGGACCCCAGGCTCACCTGGTTCTACCTCCCTCCTGCTCCTTCTCCAACTCAGTAGCTGGCTCTCCCTCTCCCTCTCCAGGTTCTACAACTGCATGTGGGATTCCCATCGAGCTCAGTCCTCTGACCTCTTCTTTCAATCTACATTCACTCCTTAGGTGATCTCTTGCAATCTGCTGATTTAAAATCCTGCCTTTCTTCTAATGACCAAACATCTAGAGCTCCCAGTTCAGACATCTTCCTGAGCTCCAGACTCAAACAGCCAATTGCATAAATAACGTAACCATTGAGGACTTCCCTGGGGGTGCCGTGGATAAGAACCCACCTGCCAAAAAAAAAAAAAAAAGACCCCCCCTGCCAATGGAAGGGACATGAGTTCGATTCCTGGTCTAGGAAGATTCCACCTGCCACAGGCAACTAAAACCCACGTGCCACAACTACTGAGCCCGAGTGCTATAACTATGGAAGCCCATGCGCTGAGAGCCTGTGACTCCACAAGAGAAGCCACCACAGTGAGAAGCCCGAACACCACCACGACAAGTAGCCCCCTCACTGCAACTAGAGAAAGCCCACGCGTAACAACGAAGACCCAGTGCAACCAAAAATAAATAATTTTAACAAATAAAAAATTTAAATAATTTTCTAAAAAATCACCATTGAGTATTCAACAGGCATCTCAGATTTAACCTGTTGATGCACAAACTCTTGAATTAACCACCCGCTCCCCACCCAGAATCTGTTCTTCCCAGAGTTCCCCATCTCAGTAAATGCTACCATCGTTCATTCTGATGAATCACTCAATTCCTCTTTCTCTCATTCCCTACATCCACATTTCCTGTTGGCTCTACTTTCAAAATACATCCCCAATTCAATAGTTGTCACTTTCTCTAAAGAAAGATTTCTCAGCTTCGGCACTTTGGATATTTTTTTTAAAGGCATTTATTTATTTATTTGTGCTGAGTCTCAGATGCAGCACTTGGGATCTTTAGTTGTGGTCTTTAGTTGCATGCATGTGAACTCTCAGCTGAGGCATGTGGGATCCAGTTCCCTGACCAAGGAATGAACCCAGGCCCCCCTTCATTGGGAGTGTAGAGTCCTAACCACTGGACCACCAGGGAAGTCCCACTTTGGACATTTTGGAACAGGTAATTCTTTGTTGTAGGGAGCTGTCCTGTGCATTATTGTAGGATGCTTACCAACATCCCTAGTGTCCACCCAGTAGAGGCCAGTAGCATCCCCCTGGGAGTGACAACCAAAAATGTCTTGAAATACCAGATTTGCCTCCTAGCTGGCTCCCTATTTCCGTTTCATCTCCCTCAGAATCCTCATGGCTCCTTCCCTCATTTCACTCATGATTGCTCTTTAAACCTGCCAGAGAGGGACTTCCCCGGTGGTCCGGTGAAGACTCCGCATTCCTAAAGCAGGGGTATGGGTTCGAACCCTGGCTGGGGAACTAACGCAGCATGACCGAGAAAGAAAGAAAGAACCTGCCAGAGAGGCCTTCCTTGACCACTCTCTCCCAAGGAGCACTGCCACCCCAGTCCCTCTCTGTCCCCCCACACCCTGTGTGATGGACACAGAGACTTGCAGCCCCGAGTTCCTTCCTTCAGGAAGGACTATAACCCCAGCTGCTCCGAGTACAGTCATCAGACAGCCTTGAGCTGTCAGTCCCTTTACTAATCGGCTCACCCACAGAGTGGGCTCGCCCAAGGTCGTGACCTTCCCTAGGTGGCCCACATCCAGGAAAGGAGTGGGGCCAAGTGGAACGGAGGTGACGCGGATGGGCCCTTTTAGCTCTGGAGCTCCCCGCGGAGTCTGCTGAGTCTGTCATTGGAGCTGCTTCTCAGCTTGATTTCCACCTCTGCCCAGTCTTGCTCCCTTCCACTCACTTCCTCAGAGGTGATTCTAGAACATTTTGAGGTGCTAAACATCTCAAGGTGTGTGTCCCACAGGATTCAACCTGTGACACCTGCTAGAGTTTTCTTAACACTCTGGCATATCTAACATCATTTTTCTTTTCTTTTTTGGTTTATTATATGCATCTGTTTCAGGTCTTGAAGACAGGGACTTTGAAACGGCTGTATCTCTAGCACGTGAAACAATGCCTTGCACATACAGAGTAGGTGCTCAGTAAATATTCATTGAATACTGAATGAATTATCATTTTTGTCAGTCTCAGCTCATCACTCCTTTAAGACTACTCTACATTCAGGGAGTCCTTGAGCGATTTCTAATATGAAAGCTTCGACTTTCTAACAGACGTACAGCTCAGGGGATAAATCTTTCTGAAATGATTTCCTTCTGGAGCAGAGACAGGCCCAGATGGTTTTGGATCTAAAAGATCTACTGCAGGGCTCTGCTTGCTAACAGCTTTATCCCTTCTGCTCTGTCCTCCTTTTGTCTGGGAACACATTTAACAGGCTGGCTCGGGAGGAAGCTGCCATGAGCCTTTGAACCAGCTACACCGAGGGCTGTTTTGACCTGGTCAGCCCATAGGACAAATTTCAGATTGAGAGGCTATTTTTGAGTATTTTTACACACTGTTTCATCTTTTTCAAGAGTGCCCACATTGCTCAGTAATTTCCCAGGATGGCCATGAGTTCACTTTTCCATCCTAATTTTATATACAGGCAAACTGTGGTCAGAAGAGTCACTTCATTCGTTCCAGAACTGTTTACTGAACACCCCTGTGCCACGCACTGGGCTGGGTATTACAGGACATGAGGATGAATAGGCAGACTGGCAGAGAGACAGGAAGGAAGAACTCTGTCTGTTACTGAGATGTGAACCAGGAGCTGAGAGGGTCAGAAGATGAAGGAAGTAGTTTTTTCTGTATTGAGAGACAACCTCTGGGAAGGTTATACTGTGCCAGTCACATTTTTTAAAAAAAGAACCCACTTTAAACATGCAGGCTCTTTAGTTCAAACTGTCTTTTGCTCTCGCCATTCCTAGTATTCCTAATTCCTACAGATTCTAATAATTTTAAATAGATGTACGCTCATGCACACACAAATATGCTTTTTTTTTCAAACAAAATATGAAATATGCCATCTTTTAAAATTACTAATATTTTGGCTATATCCAAGGATATTCATTGCAACATTCTATGTAATATCAAATATCCAGCAATAGGAAACTGGATGAATAATTTCTCTATACAGTGGAATATTATGCAGTGGGAAGAAATGAGGCGGGTTTGTGTGGTATGGAAGCATCTCCAAGATTTACTATGAAACCTAAAAAGCAAGCTTCAAAAGGAAAATGTAGGGGGGTGTGTGTGTGTGTGTGTGTAAAAAATAATCACACATATAAGTTTGTCTATGCATGAAACATTTTTGTAAAGATTCCTAAGAAGGTATGAACAGTCATTTCCTCTGGAGCAGGAAAAATAAACATATTACTTTTCACAATATGCCCTATCCTATGTGGACATTTTTTATCATGTGTGTTTTAAATTTTTCAATTAACCTAGAATTTAAAATGAATGAGACAAAATAACATGGGCATTTCTCCCACGTTGCTATATAGCATTTAGCTCTGATCACGGCCAGGTCCTTTTTAGATACTTGCACAGAGCTCTCTGATGTCAGAATGATTCTCATCCCACTTCACAGAGAAGCAAACTGAGGCAACTTGCCCAAGGTCAAACAGATATTAAGTGGTAGAGCAGGGATTTGAATCCACGTAATCTGGCTCAGAAGTCCATGTTCTGAACCACTGTGGCCATGTAGCCTCTCTCACCCTTGTTAAGGGCTGCAAAGTATATTCCACAAAGTGATTATGTCAAACTTTTCACATCCTTTCCTTCTCTGGTAGGAATTCTGTTTGTTTCTAGGGTTTTGCTGTCACCCTACCACTCCACAGAAACATCTTCCAGACTAACCCTTTGTGCTCCTGTAACCATAGGAGAAGTCCTGGGAGTGAAACCACGTCATCGTCTGAGGCTTGGTACTTATTACCAAATTAATTACCTTTTTTTTTTTCCCTTTAACCAATTTGTCTCCCTTTGTCTTTGTATGAAAGTGAGAAAGCAGCCCCAAGACTGGCAGTCGTCGTAGTGAACAGTATGAGATAGTATGTGAGGTCAGGGACTGTCTTGCTCAACTTTGTTCAACAAAGATTTACTGTGTCCTTACAGAGTGCTTCTGGACAATGGTGAACACAGTTGACGTGGTCCCTGCAGCTGACAGTCTGTGGAGAAAGGCATTAATGAACTAAACACACAAAATGAAAATATAATACCAAGCTTCAATAAGTGCCTTAAGGAGAAAAAATAGGGTGTTATGGGAAGGAATAAGAGTCCTTCTTGGAGAGAAGGAGGTTGGAGAGGACTTTTCTGAGACATTACAGTGGAGACAGAAGGAAGAGGAGAAATTAACAGCAGGGGACAAGGTTGTCTCTTGGTGCCTTAAAAGTTTAGAGTGGATAGTGGAGCCAGGGTGCTAGAGACTTTGGAACCATTGAAGGGTTTTAAGCAAGGTGTTGATCTGTTTTTGGCAGTCTCCCCTGGCTGTCATGTAGGAGCTGGATTAGAACAGCAGCAAGAATCCAACTGGAAAAACCAGTTAAGACATTTCTGCAAACAGGAAAGAGATAAATGTGGTTAGACTAAGGTGATGGAGGAGGAAGCTATAGATTAAGAGTTTTAGAAGACATATCGATTGACTACAATGTGTGGACCTTATTTGGGTCTTTATTTTTTTTTAAATAGTAAAAAAAAAAAAAAAGGAAATATCACAGTTACAATGGGAAATTTTAACAGAGGTATCTGATATTAAAAAATTATGTGTTTAAATTTTAGGTGTTTCATTAGGTTTCCACTACCCTACTTCAGGATTAAAGTGCTGGAAATTATTTAAAAGATAATTTCGAAATATAAACAGAAATATTAATGAATGCTGTGATGTATAGAGCATTTTGTAAAGTTTAAAGTAATAAACAGTGTTAAGGGGCCCTGGGACAAACACCAAACCAGAATACTTTTGAGAGTGAAAGGCGACGAGAGCTGTAAACAGGGGTTTTCCTAGCAGGTTGAGGTTGTTTGCCTTGATACTTCAGTTGCCTTATTAATTTTTCAGAAACTGTCTCCTGACATGTTTATTTTTTTTTTGATTTTCGAAGTAACAAAGACATACTTAGGAAATCACACTTGAGACTAAGTCATGCTCTTGCCACGTCTAGAAATCACTTAGTTTTCTTCTCTCCCCTTTTCTCCATCATGAGTCGGATGGCCCTCTCTATGGCTCTGAGACGGCGGTTTTCAGTGCTGGGGGCAGGGGGGTGAGACAAGGCTAGGGTTTTGCTCCTCTCCACCCTCACCGTTCAAGGGACATTTGGCAATGTCTGGAGACAGTCTTGGTTGGCACAACTGGATCTGGGGTAGTGCTGCTGGAATCTAGTGAGTAGGAGCCAGAGATATGGCTCAGCATCCTACCATACACAGGACAGTCTCTCTACTCTGCCAAGAAAGAACTACCAGGCCCCAAAAGTCAATAATGCCGAAGCTGAGAAACCTTGCTGTATGATTCCTTTGTCATAGCACTTCACAAAGACAAGTGATACTGTCCGCTGGTTGACCTTCCCAGCTAGACTGTCAACTCCAAGAAGACAGGTGATACGTGTATCTTGTTGAGTGTTTGGAATATAGTTGACACTTAAGGACTGAAGGAAGAGGGGAAGGTACATCTACCTTCAAACTTAGGGCCCTGGGAGATCATGCTGCTCATCATCAGCCAGTTGACAAGCATTTCATTCATTCAACATTTAACAAATATTTATTAAGCACTTACCTCACACCTAGTAGCAGTGTTTGAGGTACTGGGATAACATCAATGAGCAAGACAGAGTTCCTGCTCAATGAAATGTATTCTTATAAAGGAAGACAAACAATAAAGCAAAGAAACAAGATGATTTCAGACAGGGATAACTATCATGAAGACAATAAAAGTGTATTGTAGTAGTGAATGTCGGAGCAAGGATAGCATATTCTAGGTAGAGTGAGCAGCTGACATCCTATTGAACTAATGATGAGAATGAGCCAGTCATGGAAAGCTTTAGGCTAGGGAGAAGAATGATCCAGGCAAAGACCCTGAGACCAAAATAAAGTGGCCAATAAAAAAGACCAAGGTGAGAGGACCTGATCACTTGTGCCATGGAAACATTTGGATTTTATTCTAACTGAAATTGTTAAAAGATGTTGTTAAAAGATAATTCTAGGCAATTCCCTGAAAATCCAGTGGCTAGTGATCCACACTGTCACTGTGAGAGCACAGGTTCAACTCCTGGTGGAAGAACTAAGATCCCTGAAGTCCTCACTGCATGGCACGGTCAAAAAGAAAAAAAAAAGTCATTCTGGTGTCTTTAGGAGAACGTATGAAACATGTATGAAGTGAAGTGAAAGTCACTCAGTCGTGTCCAACTCTTTGCAACCCCATGGACTATACAGTCCATGGAATTCTCTACGCCAGAATACTGGAGTGGGTAGCTTCTCCCCTCTGCAGTGAAACATGTATCACTTCAGTTCAGTCACTCAGTCGTGTCCAACTCTTTGAGACCCCATGGACTGTAGCACACCAGGCTTCCCTGTCCATCACCAACTCTGGGAGCTTATTCAGACTCATGTCCATTGAGTCGGTGATGCCATCCAATCATCTCATCTTCTCTCATCCCTTTCTCCTCCTGCTTTTAATCTTTCCCAGCATCAGGGTCTTTTCCAATGAGTTAGTTCTTCGTATCAGGTGGCCAAAAAGTATTGGAGTTTCAGCTTCAGCATCAGTCCTTCCAATGAATATTCAGGACTGATTTCCCTTAGGATTGACTGGTTGGATCTCCTTGGACTCTCAAGAGTCTTCTCCAACACCACAGTTCAAAAGCATCAATTCTTCCATGCTCAGCTTTCTTTACAGTCCAACTCACATCCATACATGACTACTGGAAAAACCATAGCTTTGACTAGATGGACATTGTTTGTAAAGTAATGTCTCTGCTTTTTAATATGCTAAGTTGGTTATAACTTTTCTTCCAAGGAGCAAGCATCTTTTAATTTCATGGCTGCAGTCACCATCTGCAGTAATTTTGGAGCCCCCCAAAATAAAGTCTGTCACTGTTTCCATTGTTTCCCCATCTATTTGCCATGAAGTGATGGGACCAGATGCCATGATCTTAGTTTTCTGAATGTTGAGTTTTAAGCCAGCTTTTTCACTCTCGTCTTTCACTTTCATCAAGAGGCTTTTTACGGTGGTGTCGCCTTTATATCTGAGGTTATTGATATTTCTCCCGGCAATCTTGATTCCAGTTTGTGTTTCATCCAGCCCAGCATTTCGCATGAGGTATTCTGCATATAAGTTAAATAAGCAGGGTGACAATAAACAGCCTTGACCTACTCCTTTCCCGATTTGGAACCAGTCTGTTGTTCCATGTACAGTTCTACCTGTTGCTTCTTGAATTGCATACAGATTTCTCAGGAGGCAGGTCAGGTGGTCTGGTATTCCCATCTCTTGAAGAATTTTCCAGTTTGTTGTGATTCACACAGTCAAAGGCTTTGGCGTAATCAATAAAGCAGAAGCAAATGTTTTTCTGGAACTCTCTTCCTTTTCCGATGATCCAACGGATGTTGACAATTTCATCTCTGGTTCCTGTATAATTCGAAACAGGTATAATTCGAATTACAAATACTTCGGTCACATTCTCCGCGCCTTCTTGCGTAAGGGGAATCTGTTCATATTCAGGAGAGGGCGCTCTAGGCGCCAGGTCGACAGACAGCGCTCTGGTTCTTTTACAGAAGTCGGTCGCTTCCGGGAGCCGCTACGTCGCCAGGCGCCTTCCTCTCTATCCGCCCGTCTCTGTGGTAGCCGGGTTCAGGCCCCGCCCCGAACCGGGGCCCCGCCCCTCGTCGGCAGGCAGCGCGCTCTTCGGACTATGCCCGGAGCTGACCCGGGGGCTGCCGGGCTCCCGCGTCGGTCAGATCCCTGTTCATGGCGATCCGGGGGCCCGGGCCCCGGCCTGGCGGCAGGTTAGAAGGGCGGCTGGGGAAGAGGGCCGGGCCTTGGGACGTCTTACTCGGGGCTGTTTGGGGAAAAGATACAGCTACCTTCCAACTTCATAACATGCTGTGATTTTTCAAAAACTTTTTTGTTCAACATTGTGTTTTTGAGATCGTGCATGCTATAGTAATCTAGTTTTCACTTCTGAGTGCTGGGTGGTGCTACGGTCTTGAGACCGCAGTTAACTTACACATTCTCCTAGTGATGGACACTCGGAGAAAGCAATGGCACCCCACTCCAGTACTTTTGCCTAGAAAATCCCATGGACGGAGGAGCCTGGTAGGCTATAGTCCATGGGGTCGCTAGAGTCGGACACGACCGAGCAACTTCACTTTCACTTTTCACTTTCATGCATTGGAGAAGGAAATGGCAACCCACTCCAGTGTTCTTGCCTGGAGAATCCCAGGGACGAGAAGCCTGGTGGGCTGCCGTCTATGGGGTCGCACAGAGTCGGACACGACTAAAGCGACGTAGCACCTGCAGTGATGGACACTTAGATTGCTTAGATTTTTCTTTGGATTGTTCACCCCAGGGTAGGATGCTTGGTCACACTTAATCCTGCTAAATTTGTTTTCCGGAGTGATCACACCCAGTGTCCCAACACCACTGCCTAAAGGTTCCTGTTTCCCCTCAGCCATCGACCCCCACCCATCCAGGGTTTGGTATTGTTTGGGTTTTCTAATGTGTATCAACTTAATCAGTGTAAGGTGGTATTCCATTGTGTTAACTTTCCTCTTTTAAGTATTTGCATTTCCCCATATCTAAGTCCTTTTCCCACTTTTCTATGGATTTCCTGTCTTCCGGAGGCAGGAATTTCTTGTATGCCTGGATTTTATTACCTTGTTTATTTTCCACTCTGCAAATTTTATTACCTTGTTTATTTTCCACTCTCCAAGTCTTTGAATCTATGGCACTATGTTGAACAAAAATACTTAATTCTAAGTTAAAGTTGTGAGTTTTCCTGCTTTTTAGTTTTTGATTTGGAGGTCTTATTTGAGAATGGATGTAGTGGGTTTCCTTGTCTTGTGGCTAAAATTTCTTTATTAATTTAGCTAAAGGTTTTTGGTAAATAACCTTTCATAGTGAAAGTGAAGTCACTCAGTCATGTCCAACTCTTTGGGACCCCATGGCCTGTAGCCTACCAGGCTTCTCCGTCCATGGGATTTTCCAGGAAAGAATACTGGAGTGGGTTACCATTTCCTTCGCCAGGAGATCTTCCTGACCCAGGGATTGAACCCGGGTCTCCCGCATTGTAGGCAGACACTTTACTGTCTGAGCCACCAGGGAAGTCCTAACCTTTCATAGCATTGTCAACTTAAAGAAATTCCTTTTTAATCCCCTGGTCTGTTCCCAGCCTACCATCTTCAGCATTTGTAAAACATTCTTTCTGTGTGGCCTCAGCCCCAACCCACAACAGGTGTAGATAAGTTTAGTCACCGCTCTCTAAGGCTCCGTTGTCCTCTTAGGCTTCTCTCTGCTTCTCTTCTTCAGACCCAGGTTAGATTTGCAATTTCTCCAGCGGTTCCTGCAGATACAGAAGGTTTTGTTTCCCTCTTGGTCATCACAGAGTGCCTTGATGTTCCTGACCCTTTTGTGTGTAGCCCTCCTGGGTGAGTGAATGAGCCCAAGCTCGTGGGATCCTTTTCCTTCTTTGGGGTGTTGATTACACAAAGATACGAGAAGCCTTCCTCTGACTTTTCTCACCCCTCGTTACTGACTCCTGACTCCTCCCCCTCCCACCAGAACAACTGGTGATCTACCAGGTTGGCTTGATCCCCAGTCAATACTTTGGAGTCCTAGGAAACAAAGATTTAAATGGATTTAAGACCCTGACGTTCCTGTCTGTTGTGCTCATCGTCCTCCAATCCATGGTAAGGTCTTCCCACATCTCTCTTCTCCTCCAGCCTAGTATGATGTCTGTCCAGTGCCCGGTGGGACTTAGCCGTCAGGAAGCAGGAACCAAGCTGTGCGTGTGTGTTCCTTCCCTCTTCTGGGAACACGGGGTCAGAACTCTAGGCAGGGCATTGATCTTGCCGGTTGGCCCACATGAGACCATTTCTGCAATTGTTTCAAGCTCTTGGGGCTTGGCCACAGGGTTCTGGTTTAATTCAGCATTTAACAGAAAAGATCACTGTCGCTTCTGTTCCCAGAAGTCTTGCCTCAGGGAGCTCAGAGCCCCTGAAAACAGGGCCCGGCAGCCAGAGCTGCTGCTGTCCTCTGGCGCACTGAGACTGTGACTGAGCCTGGCACTTGTCACATCTCCCAGCCTTTGCACCTGCTGCTTCCTCACGGAACGGCCTCCTCCCCGAACCCCTCATTCACTTGCTTAATGCCTGCTGACTTTTCAGGATTCCTCTGCTATCACCTCCTTTAGATCATCCTCACTTTTTCTTTCATGTTTCCTTTACCCAACTCCACCCCTTTGAATTACTGATTTTTTTTTTTTTTTGCTGCACCATGAGGCATGTGAGATCTTAGTTCCCTGACCAGGGATCAAATCTGGGGCCCCTGCTTTGGGAGCTTAGAGTCTTAGCCATTGGCGCACCAGGGAAGTCCCGTTAATCCTTTTGAGTTTACCTCTGCTCTAACACTCCTTACACCCTTGGGACTGTTTTTTCACTAGACTGTGAATGCACTGTTACCGCCCTCGTGCTTAGCCTACAGAGGCTCCATAAATGATGAGAGGCAGGGCTCTGCTAGGACTCAAGCCTAATGCTCTCTGTCAGGCTGCACTACCTGTTTTCTTGGGGGAGGCACTTCTCATCACACTTTGGCACTTCTGTTGGGTCTGCTGTCAGTAAGCACCTATGTATATAGAACCCTGTTCCAGGTTTGAGGGGGGCAGAAAAATAAGAACATAAATGGAAGAGAAGATACTGTCCCCAATCCCCAGAGGCGAGTGGGGGCTGGTCCTTTGGTGAAGGATTGAACATATGAGTGAATGAGGAAGGGAGGAATCCCATGACTTGAGGCTTTAACAGGCCCCAGTGCTGAGTGGACAGACTTTGGGCTGGGACTGGTCGGCAGAGGCTTTCCACCAGCCTGAGCTGGGAGCTGACCCTTGCAGGAAGAATTATGCATCTCTCCCTTCCCCTTGTCTCCCCCACTGCTCAGCTCAAGAGCTTTGACCAGTTCACCTGCAACCTGCTGTATGTGAGCTGGAGGAAGGACCTCACTGAGCACCTCCACCGCCTCTACTTCCGCGGCCGCGTGTACTACACCCTCAACGTGCTGCGTGATGACGTCGATAACCCGTAGGCGCCCCTTGTCCGTCCTGGCCACCCTCTACGGGGTTCATCCATCTGGGCTGACTCAGCCCACGAGAGGCCCTGCTGGGACCCCATGAGGTCATCTGCAGTTATCTGCAAATGTTGTTGCCCGGAGCCACGGGGGGAGGGTGCTCTGCATGCCTGAGGAAGGGGAGCTGAAAGAAGAGGCCAAGAGCAGCTCCCTTTTGTCCATTTCATATCCTGGGCCTCCAAACAAGGCACCCTCTGAAGACTGAGATAAAAGTCCTTGCTAGAAAAAAGCAAGAAAACGGGCACTCTGATTTTTACCAGTAAAAAATTGCTGCTGTCTAGGACTCAGTCTGGGATGCCTGTCCCCATTCTGTCACCTCTCAGGTTCACTGAGTTCTAGGTTCCCTTACAGGTGAGGAAACTGAGGCCCAGAGAATGCAAGGGATTGGCCCAGGCTCACGCCTCTCTGGGAGTTAGGAGTCATTGTGGCCTTGGTGTTGGGATGGGACGTATGGAGTCTCTCTTCACACTCATTTCCTCCCCACTCACCACCCTTCTAAGCTCTTTGTTGCCTGAAGTAACCTTTCCTCAGCTTATGCAGAGCTTTGCAGCGGAGGCTCTTGGGAGGCCCTGATGCTGCTGCTTTTTTTTTTTTTTTAACGCTGCTAAGTCGCGTCAGTTGTGTCCGACTCTGTGTGACCCCCATAGACAGCAGCCCAACAGGCTCCTCTATCCCTGGGATTCTCCAGGCAAGAATACTGGAGTGGGTTGCCATTTCTTTCTCCAATGCATGAAAGTGAAAAGTGAAAGTGAATTTTTTTTTTTTTTTTAATATTTATTTATTTATTTGGCTCCATGGGGTCTTAGTTGAGGCATACGAGCTTAGTCAACCTGTGGTATGTGGGATTTCGGTTCCCTGACCGGAGATCGAACCTGAGAAACCGGTGGATTCTCAACCACTGGACCACCAGAGAAGTCCCACCCTGATGCTTCTTGACTTTCTCTTCTAGGCATCTACTCCATGGTTGAACCCATCCAGAGCTTCCACAGCCACATAGCTAAAATGGGGGCGGGCTCCGGCTCGTGAGGGAGAGGTTGGGAGGAGTGAGATAAGCCGGATGGCTTTCCTGATCATCCAGAAACTCAGGTCCCCCACCCTCGAGTCCTTCTTTGGCTCTGCTTGGAGCCAGCTCAGGCCCCTTGGGTGCTGGACCGTTCAGTTGCCATTTTTTTTCTGAGGGGTGGGCTGAAGTGCCATAAGAAGCCACTTTCCACAACCCTGTTTGAAGATCCTAAGGGTCTCATTGCGTTTAGGAGACCAGCCCTTGCCTGGGTCCCTCTTCCCATGGAGTCGTTGCAAGGCAAGGTCAGAATAAGAGGTAGGCTGGAGCTGCCTTAGCTCTCACCCTAGAGCCCAGCTCCCTGGGTCCAGTCACTGTGTGTCGTTGGCTCCAGGGACCAGCGCATCAGCCAGGACGTGGAGCGGTTCTGTCGGCAGCTCAGCAGCATGGCCAGCAAGCTGATCATCTCCCCCTTCACCCTCGTCTACTACACCTACCAGTGCTTCCGGAGGTGAAGCCTCTCCTCCTGCTGGCATGCCCCCCGTCCTCCCCTACCTGCTGGTTCCCCGGAGTCCCTCACTCCCCTGCCGGAGGGGAGTCTGCACTCCCGGGTCAGGGTCCAGAGAGGTCTTCCCTCCTTCCCACCTGCACCCTGGGAAGTCTTCCCATCTTGTGTGTTTGGACCCCGGCCCTCCCTTTGGCCCTTAATGTGTCACTGTCCAGGTACTGGGTGCCCCCACGTAGGAGCAGAGGCCCCACAGGGCTCTGAGATGGGACAGGGGCTGCCCAGAACGGGGGCAGGAGTCAGGGCCGAGGCCTGCGGGCATATGTCCCTCTCCACACCCTCCCTCTCTCCACCTTTCAGCACCAGCTGGCTCGGGCCTGTGAGCATCTTCGGGTATTTCATCCTGGGAACCGTGGTGAACAGAGTGGTGATGGGTCCCATTGTGGCAAAGCTGGTGCAGCAGGAGAAGCTGGAGGGGGATTTCAGGTGTGTCTCCCTTGCTCGGGGTTTCTGGGCCAGGCATAAGGCATAAGGAATGGGATCTGGAAAAAGGCTGCCTGAGTTTAAACCCCAGTTATACCAGTCACTAGCCATGCTCTTGGGGGAGGTCTTTAACCTCTCTAACTTCCATTTTCCCATCTCTAAAATGGAGATGGTACTGTCCCCGATGGAGAGAATCGTAAGGGGAATTAATGAGATGATACATGAGCAGCAGTGAGAATGGTGACTGGTTGGCCCTCGTCGCTGTCATCCCTTGGCCTTCTCACACGCTTCTGTTCCAGACGCCCTCATTCAAGTCAGCCCGTGGATCTGGGCCCTGCTCTGCGCTTCCTGGCCGCCTCCTTCAGACCTGGCCCTGGGAGGAGGAGGGGCGGTGGCAGTTACGCGCCTGTCCTCTCTGGAGCGAGGCAAGGGGCTGCCCTGTCTGCAGGGCTCCTGCCACCCCACCCAGGCCTGGGATTTCCCACGCTGTGACAGTTCAGGGAAGGGTTGGGCTGAAGCAGACACAGTGTTGAAGGGGAGCCGTGTTCCTCTTTGCCTGGAGGTCCTGTTGATCCAGGACTCTGAAAGGAGAGGGCCCAGTCCTGCCCACCGTCAGCACACATTTACCTCTGGTCTGCCCAGGTTCAAGCACATGCAGATTCGGGTGAATGCTGAGCCTGCTGCTTTTTTCAGGTGAGTCTCCTGAGATAGTTGCCCATCTGCTTCATCAGAACTGATCGGGGAGATAGATGGCAGAGAAGGCAAGGTGAATCATACAACCCTTCCACCATCGCCAAGGCCGGGGGCCAGGCATCCTCACATTGGCTGTGACCCTCTCCCCGTGTCTCACTGTCCTCATCTGCCTCATCCTTCTGTCCGTGGCTTTGCTTCTGAAACAAGTCCTTCCTCCTCTTGGTGTAGCGCGGGGCAGAATTTGTTTTTAGTGAAATGAGTGCCTGCTTCATTACCTTGCTGATGACTATAAGGCATTGCCTCTGTTTTTCTGTCTGTAAAAAGGTGGCTTTCCACCAGTGCCCGAAGCCCAGTGACGTCCACCGCTGATCCTGCGTCTCTGTGGCGTGGGAGGGAGTGGAGCCTCTCAGATTAGAAGACCTGCTCCCCACAGACTCTGTCCTGACAGCTGTGTTGTGAAATCCCATTCCTTCCCCTGTGGCCACGGCAGGTCCCTGAACTCTGCCTCCTGTAGGAACTCTGGACTCTTGTTTGGATTGATAGTAAGGGCCCAGAGGTTTGTGTTTTAAGGAATGGAAGTTTGTCCTTGGATCACCTGGATCTAATAGCCCCAGGACTTTGCTCTTCTGTCCATCTCTGCTGTAGTTTGTAGCTGCCACCACTTGGGGGGCACCAAGAGTTTCAGGAGTCTATGAGAGAGGTTGAGGGGCTTCCCAGGTGATGCTAGTGGTAAAGAGCCCACCTGTCAATGCAGGAGATGGAAGAGATGTGGGTTCGATCCCTGGGTCAGGAGAATCCCCTGGAGAAGGGCATGGCAACCCACTCCAGTATTCTTGCCTGGAGAATTCCGTGGGCAGAGGAGCCTGGTGGGCTACAGTCCATAGGGTCGCAAAGAGTTGGACACAACTGAAGCAACTTAGTATGCACTCAGCATGCCTGAAAGAGGTTTGTTGTCGGGAGCAGGTATAGCTGTTAGTTCAGTTGTGTTGGACTCCCTGCGACCCCATGAATTGCAGCACGCCAGGCCTCCCTGTCCATCACCAATTCCCAAAGTTCACTCAAACTCACGTCCATCGAATCGATGATGCCATCCAGCCATTTCATCCTCTGTCATCCCCTTTTCCTCCTGCCCCCAATCCCTCCCAGCATCAGAGTCTTTTTCAGTGAATCAACTCTTCGCATGAGGTGGCCAAAGTACTGGACTTTCAGCTTTAGCATCCTTCCTTCCAAAGAACACCCAGAATTGATCTCTTTTAGAATGGACTGATTGGATCTCCTTGCAGTCCAGGGGACTCTCAAGAGTCTTTTCCAACACCACAGTTCAAAAGCATCAATTCTTCGGCGCTCAGCTTTCTTCACAGTCCAACTCTCACATCCATACATGACCACTGGAAAAACCATAGCCTTCACTAGACGGACCTTTGTTGGCACAGGTATAGCTGGGCCTGTGCTAAATTGTTTTTGGATTCTGCAACCTCTGCTCATGAAGCTTTGGGCCCTGGGGCAAGCAGGTTGGTTCTTGGGGCTCTTGAGTTTGTTCTCCTGCAGCCTCTCTGTCCTTGATACTAAATCTGTAACTCCTTCTCTGTCCTCCCCTAACCTTTCTGCTTGGAGAATTTCTGCCCATCCTTGAAGCTTGAAATCACCGTCTCCTGGGCGCCTTCCCAGACTCCCTTAGTGATCAGGCCTGTTTGCTTCCATAGTCCTGCAGACACACGGCTTATGTAACACTTTCCATATGTTCCAGTGGAGAAGGCATGCATTTGCCTGCCGGGCTGTTTTATCCACCTCTGTCTGGCTGACTAGCACCAAGCCTGCCACCTAGTGACTGCTCAGTGTATATTTAATAACAGCAGTTTTTTTATCGGGAGCTACTCATATGTCTGGCGCTTTAAATTCAGAAATTTTCATGTGAGCCTATTACATAGGTTTTATAAGCTCCTTCTCATAGATGAGTAAACTGACACTCAGAGGCTTAATAACCTGTCAGTGTTACCCAGCTAGTCACTGGCCAGAGCCAGAATTTGAACCAGGTCTGCCCACTCTGTAGAGTTCCTGTTGTTTCCACAGGCAAAACCAGGTTGAATGAATGCAGCAATGGCTGACTGCTAGTGGCCAAAAGGGTCTGCAGGAAAGATCACTTGGGTGGGCCTGGTCCCGAAAGGGGAGTGTGAGGAGCCTGGCAGAGGCTCTCTAGACCCGGTGGACATCCCGGCCTTTATCATCAGGGCTGGTCACGTGGAGCACATGAGGACAGACCGCAGGCTGCAGCGACTCCTGAAGACCCAGAGGGAGCTGATGTCCAAGGAGCTCTGGCTGTACAGTAGGTGCAGGAAGTCCGGAGGCAGGAACCACGGGGCGGGGATAGTCTATGGCACCCGCCCCCCCACAAGCCCCTCCTCCCTCTCTGCACTGATCAGCTTGCCTTTGCTGTGAGTGTCCTCAGGAAAGTGAGAATCCGGGAAATCACTTGAGACGCCGCTTGGCCTCCTGTTCCCCTTGGAGCACACACGCTCAATGCCTGGGTCTCTCACCCTGGGTCTCTTGTGTCTTCTGCAGTCGGCATCAACATGTTTGACTATCTGGGCAGCATCCTGAGCTACATCGTGATCGCGATCCCCATTTTCAGTGGTATCTACGGAGACCTGAGCCCCACAGAGCTCAGCAGCCTAGTCAGCAAGGTGAGCCTCCCTCCTGGGGAACGCTCCCCCAACCCCCAGTCACACTTGCTCCCCTGCCCTTCGGCCTTGGAGTCAAGGCCTGGGCTCTGCCCTCTATCCTGCCCAGAACGCCTTCGTGTGCATGTATCTCATCAACTGCTTCAGCCAGCTCATCGACCTCTGCACCACGCTCTCCGACGTGGCGGGCTACACACACAGGTGAGGCTGCCTCCGGCCCTGGCGGGTCCTGAGCCAAGTGTGTGCCGCTGGGAGAAGTAGCCAAGGGGAAAATAAAAGAGCAGAAAAAAACCTCACCAAATACTTGTGGGCGTGAGAGGAAGAAAGGAGAAAGGCCTTCACCGGGGCCCCTAGACCCTCCTCAGGCTTTCCCTTCTTGCCCAGGATCGGGGAGCTTCAGGAGACCCTGCTGGACATGACCCTGAAGTCACAGGATGGGGAGTTTCTGGATGAGAGCCAGTGGGACTTGGCCAGGTAAGCCCTGGGCCGGCAGCACAGTGATGGACCATGCGGGCCATGGAACCGCCCCGGAGACTGGCCCTTTCTCAGCTGGCAGGACAATCCGGTGGAGCAAATGAAAGAAACCCGTGTCGTGTGCAGGCGTGCTGTAAATGTTCACCATCCGTGCCACGGTTGCGGCATCTGTGTTCATTTACACCATCCTCCCATCTGCCTGGGCCTGAGCTAATGAAACTCCAAGTAGCATCCCTCCTCTTCCTTTCTTCCCTCTTCCTCCTACGGAGCCCTGCTGCACCCGCCTCTTTCCTTGGGGCCTGTCTGTTCTTTGTCCCCGCACAGGCTCAGAGGTGTCTTCATTCATGTATCCTTGAAGGCTCTGGGATGTTTCTGACCTTTCTGAGCATTGAGGATTTGTCTCGCATCCTCACTTTTCTTTAGCAGTTTACCTAACCGCTCTCAATATCTTCATATCCATAGGAAGATGTTCATGGAACCTTCGTCTTAGGGTTGTTGTGGGGATTGGGTCTCCTAGTTCATAGGAGGTGGTTTGGATGGAGGCCGCAGAGTAAGCTTTGAAAAATGGAAACAGGCTGAATTTCAAGAACTGTGCTCAACTCTCTTCTTAGGAGCTAACACCTTAACTGTTGCCTCTGTTAAGAATGAAAACTTCATGCATCTCTGAACCCAGGGACTGGGGTGGGCTACTGGGGCAGGGACTGTAGGAAACTGGAGTTGCTGTTCTGTGGGGAAGATGGGCATCCACGGAGAGCCAGAAACTCCAGAATAGGTTAGTATTTCCATTCCCCTTCTGACCTTCAATCACACTGTGAGGCTGTGAAAACTTCTTGACATTAGAACTAGACAGATGCAGCTCTGTGCCCCTGAGGCAGTTACTTAGCCACCGGACTCAGTTTCCTTATCTGCCAGGGGATAACCGCTTTGGTACCTGGCTGGTAAGACTGATTAAGATCAGTCAAGGGCAGGACTTGGCCCAGCCTGCCACAGAGTACATGCCCAGACCACCTCTCTCAGTTTGCCAGGGCTACCATAGGACACCCATAGCTACCATAGCTGCCCACCGTAAACTGGATAGCTTAAAGAGCAGAAGTTTATTTCCTCATAGTTATGGAGGCTGGAAGTCCAAGGTCAAAGTGGCGGCAGCATTGCTTTCTCCCCAGGCCTTGCTCCTTCACTTGCAGGCAGGTGCTTTCTCACTGCATCCTTCCATGGCGTTTTCTCTGCTTGTTCGCCCCCTGGTGTGTCTCTCCCTCTTCTTAAAAGGACAGCAGTCCTGCAGGATTAGGGCCCTACCCTCACAGCCTCTTTTGAATGTACTCACCTCTTACAGCTCAGTTGGTAAAGAATCCGCCTGCAATACAGGAGACCCTGGTTCAATTCCTGGGTCAGGAAGATCCGTTGGAGGAGGGATAGACTACCCACTCCAGTATTCTTGGGCTTCCCTTATGGCTCAGCTGGTAAAGAATCTGCCTGCAATGCGGAAAACTGGGGTCCGATCCCTGGGTTGGGGAGATCCCCTGGAGAAGGGAAAGGCTACCCACTCCAGTGTTCTGGCCTGGAGAATTCCATGGACTGTGTAGTCCACGGGGTCACAGAGTCGGCACAACTGAGCGACTTTCACTTTCACCCCTTTCAAGACCCTGTCTCCAAATGCAGTCACCTTCTGAGGTACAAGTGTTGGAACTTCAGCATATGATTTCTGAGGTCACAACTGAGCCCATGGCAGCCCTTCCCCCAGTCTGGAGGTGATTCGCCCCCGAGGAGAAGGGGCTCCCCTACTCCCAGCAGCACTGACAGTGCTTATCTTCCCCTCATCTCCTCCCTTCTTGGACCCCAGGGGCCCGGGAGGGCCAGCAACAGAGCCAGCAGATACAGCTTTCCTCCTCGAGCGGGTCTGCATCTGCGCCCCCTCCTCTCACAAACCCTTAATCAAGGACCTGAGCCTGAAGATCTCTGAGGGACAGAGCCTGCTCATCACAGGCAACACGGGCACCGGCAAGACCTCCTTGCTCCGGGTTCTGGGCGGCCTTTGGGCGAGCGCACGGGGTGAGGACCAGCCTGGCCCGTCTCTGAGCCAGCCTTGGCCTGGGGGGTTGGGGTGCATGTGTGTGCGTGTGGGTATGTGTGTGCATCTGGCTGTAAGGATCAAGCCTCTTGAGGAGAGTGAGGAGCAGTTACCTTTCGGAAGATGCCCAAACAAAGGTTTCTGTGGGCCCTACAGGCTCAGTGCAGATGCTGGCGGACTTTGGACCCCATGGGGTGCTGTTCCTGCCCCAAAAGCCTTTCTTCACTGATGGGACCCTTCGGGAACAGGTCAGCCCGGGGCCCACCCCACCTCCCAACCTGGCCCTGGTAGGGTGACAGGTCTCAGCCCTAGAGAGCTGGTGCAGCAGGCAGGGCATAAATGAACCATGCCTAGCAAGTGAGGGCAAGGACCCCGAGGTCCAAGCCCACCTGGTAGCATCGACCACAGGTGCTGGCCCAGCGGGGCCGGCCTGCCGTCCCTGGCCAGGGACTGGAGGTCTGAGCCTGGGGCGAGGGAGGGGTTGGGGTGGGCATATAAATCAGCAGTGGGAGCTGTTGGCCAGGTACGGGGAACAAGCAGCGTTCACGCTGTAGCAATTTTTAAAACAATGATAACACTACATCAGGTTGTTTTTTCTGGTCCCCAAGCTCCAGCAGGTCTAAATGGTAGCTGACAGACTGCTCCTGTTTTATATTCACATCTGTGGGTCAGGCCATGTACTCAGGGCAGCTCCCAGAGGCAGGCTAACCTGTGGGGGCCATAAGCCAAATATCACACGTATCTGTTGAGCACCAGCTTGGATTCTGGGGGCCCTCCTTGCTGTCTGTAAGCCCAGCTCCTCAGCCAGAATGCTGCTTCCTCTCCTCGGGTGGAGAGGAGCCTGGTCTCTGGCGGTTCCTGCTTCCGAGCGAGGGTGGGCTGTGTGCCGTCCCACCTCTCCTTGGCCCTTACCCCAGGCCCCTGTGGTTTTACCAGGTGATATATCCCCTGAAGGAGATCTACCCGGACTCAGGTGATCTGGGCCCCCTCGGGACATGTCCCCCATCCCACTGTTCCTTCTCTGCCTGTTGGGGGAGGCCCCCCACCAGGCTGCTGGTTTCTGGTTGGGTCCCCTCCACTGCCTCCTCTGACTGGTTACTGTTTCAGGGTCTGTACCCTGACCTCATCTTGTTCTGTCTCCTCCCTGCAGAGGAGAGACACCCATGGGAGGGAAGGGACGGATCACATCCTTCCCTGGCCATTCCCTAGTGTATTAAGTGCTGTAACCTGTCGCTTAGAGCCCTGGGCCCCATTCTGGTGCCCCACCTCTGCCCGCCCCCTGTCATGGTGCACCCCATCTATTCTGGCCGCCCAGAGGCACTGACTTCTGCGTCTTGCAGGTTCTACTGATGATGAGAGGATCATGAGGTTCTTGGAGCTGGCAGGCCTGGTAAGTGAGGGCAAGGACCCTGAGGTCCAAGCCCACCTGGTGGCACCAACGACACAGGTGCTGTCCCTGGCCAGGGTCTGGAGGTCAGAGCCTGGGGCGAGGGAGGGGAGTAGGGGTGGGCATATAAATCAGCAGTGGGAGCTGTTGGCCAGGTATGGGGAACAAGCAGCGTTCACTCTGTAGCAATTTTTAAAACAATGATAACACCATGTCAGGTTGCTTTGTCTGGTCCCCACGCTCCAGCAAGTCTAAACGGTAGCTGATGGACTGCTCCTCTCTGCTTTGGGCAGACTGCTCGCCCAGCCCCCGCTTGCTAAGCTGCCAGGGGTAGATGTATGTGGTGGGACTGAGGCGGTCCTCAGGATGGGAGGAGGCAGGGATGGGCCCTTCCATGGACCCATTGTTCCCTCTGGTGTGTTACAGTCCAGCTTGGTGGCAAGGACAGAGGGTCTGGACCAGCAGGTCGATTGGAACTGGTAAGGAGGAGGTTGGGATGCTCCAGAAACAGCTCCCCCAAAGATAGTGGCTCCCAGGGGTCCTGGCAAGGGATGAACTGACTCCTGACCCCGAATCCCAGGGCATAGCTTGCCCATTAGGGGCCTGGTTCATGTCCTTGCGTACAGAGCTTTGGCCTTGTCTCGTGTGGGGAGTGGGGCTCTAGTGGGAAAGTGGGGCGGGCGGGTATGGGACAGTCTGTCTACAGTGAGAGCCTCTTCCTCCCCAGACCATTCTGTGCAGAAGCCAGGCTATATGTTCCTTCCTCCAGCCAGCCTCTCCACTTCCCTTTCCGCAGGTACGATGTTCTGTCCCCGGGAGAGATGCAGAGGCTCTCCTTTGCCCGGCTCTTCTACCTGCAGCCGAAGTATGCAGGTGAGGTTCGCCCTGTAGGCGCATGTGCCGTCCAGGTACTGTGTGCACTCAAGGTGTAGCGGCGTGTGGTTCAAGGGCACCTGGAGAGTCATGGGTACGGGTAGGAGAGCACACCTGTGCCTGGCCAGGCGTCTCTGTCCCTGCCGAGGGGGACAGCAGAACTCTGCCCATGAGGCGGCAGTGCTTGGCATCCTCAGGTATATATAAAACTGCTCAGTCGTGTCTGACTCTTTGTGACCCTTTGGACTGTAGCCCACCAGGCTCCTCTGTCCGTGGGATTTTCCAGGCAAGAATACTGGAGTGAGTTGCCATTTCCTCCTCCACGGGATCTTCCCACTCAGAGATCAAACCCGAGTCTCCTGCATCACAGGCAGATTCTTCACCACTGAGCCATCTGGGAAGCCCCTGTATATTAAACTACCGAGTCTTAGGCTTTGAGCCAGTGTAGCAGCTGGAGGCAGCCTTGAGAGGGCTTCTGAATTTGGTCCTCAGATTCTGCCATCTCCCCAGCCGTACCTGGCAGAGAGATGGCAGGTATGAACTTTTCTAGGAACTGAGGGAACTAGGATTTCTCGGATTGAGTGGTCCAAGGCAGTGGCTGGTGTTCATCCATAGCAAGCTGAAGGATTTTGTCCTGCTGCTGGCAATGGCTTCCCACATGAAGCCTCACCCTCTCTTCCTATGGCCCATGGTCTTCCTAAGGCAGGGCTCCTGGAAGGCAGAGCAGGTTTCAGCCTCTCATCAGGTCCCAGGCAGAGGTGGGTGGACCGCAGGCCCCACATCTTCCCTCTGGGTTCTGTCCCCAGTGCTTGATGAAGCTACCAGTGCCTTGACCGAGGAGGTGGAGAGCGAGCTGTACCGCGTCGGCCAGCAGCTGGGCATGACGTTCATCAGCGTGGGCCACCGACGCAGCCTCGAGAAGGTACCCGTGCCCACAGGATGGCCTGAGGACCAGGAAGAACCCCAAGGCTGGGCCTGGCGGGGGGCCCGCGGAATGGGGAGTGGGGATGGCAGAGTGGGCAGGGGGTCGATCACAGCCAGGGCAGCCTGATCGCCGCGTGGTGGTGGTGGTCTCTTGTAGTTTCACTCCTTGGTTCTGAGACTCTGTGGAGACGGAAGGTGGGAGCTGACCAGAATCAAAGTGGAATGAAGCCAAGGCTGGGCACCAGAAGGAGAGCCAAGCTCAGGAGGTCGGGTCCCCAGGAGAGACCAGGAGGGCTGGCGGGCGAGGAAGGAGCCCCGGGTTTGCCTCACAGTGTGGGGAACGCTGGCGGCAGTGGGCTCAGCCCACGTGTGAGCCTCCACACCCCTCATCCTGCCAGCGTGCCTCCTGCTACCTCAGCCACCGCTTTGTACACTTGAAATGCTGATCACTTACCTATAACCTCAGACCACGTTTTCTAAAGAAAACGAACTGTGGGATCTATAAGAGATGAAGGGTCGGGGCTACCCCTGGTGGCTCAGTGGTAAAGAGTCTGCCTGCCAATGCAGGAGACATGGGTACAATCCCTGATCTGGAATGATCCCACATGCCGTGGAACAACTTCGTCTATGCACCACAACTATTGAACCTGTGCTCTAGAGCCCATGCTCCACAACAAAAGGAGCCCGTGCACGACAGCTAGAGAGTAACCCCTGATCACAACCAGAGAAAACCTGCATACAACAATAAAGACCCGGCACAGCCAAAAAGAAAAAATAAATAATGAATAAATACAAATTAAAAAAAGAGATGAAGGGTTGCAATGGAAGAGTGTATTGGACTTGGGAGTCAAGACAGCCAGAAGTCTTTTAGATCACTTCAGTTTTGCCATAGGAGACTTTAATCAGCTATGTAAATTTTATAACTCTTTTAAAGAAAAGATAAACCTTTTTTTCAACGTGTAGCTTTCCTATTTTCTCTTTCTTCATAAGATGATCTTTTTTTTCTTCTTTGTGGCCACACAGTACAGCGTGTGGGATGCAGGATCCATGTGGGATGCAGGATCTTTGTTCCCCATCCAGGGATCAAACCCATGTCCCCTGCAGTAGACATGCCGGGTCTTAACCACTGGACCACCGAGAGGTCCCTAAGATGATCTTTTTAGTTGACTCTCCAAACTTGTCTTTGAGACCCTGAGGGCCAGAGCAGGACTCTCTGTTGTGCTGAACCTTCTGCCCCTGGTCGTTCACTGGCATCTCCCCAGTTGCCAGTTGTCCCTCAGCCACTAACCTCAAGGGCCCTTCTGCTGTTCTAATCTCAACCCAGATGAAAATAAATTTCTAATATTTTTAAGTTAATTCATTTCCTTAAATGCAGTTTTAAAGAAAAGTTTACACTTGATATAAATAGAAAGTAACTAAAAATTAATACAAATGGTGTTAAGAAATGACAGCCCAATACTGTGCCTACACATGAGACTTGGTGTCTGTACACAGGGACGTTAAGGGATGTGACCATGGAGTCAGACACACCAGCACCCATCTATTCTCCTTAATAGATGTGGGGAAATGGAATAAGAACCACAAGGCTACAAGGGATGATTTCCTTTGTATAAGACGAGGTTATTTCATGCCTGTTGATACCACTGGAAATGATCCCAGACGTGCGGTCGAGTCCCAGACGTGGGGAAATGCTGCCCCAGGTAACAAGTCATCCCCCTGCCCCCACCCCACGGCTTAGCTGGCACAGAGGCCTGGAGCTTATTCTCAGCTCCACCCCTTGAGGGCACTAAAGCAGTGTGTCCAGGTGCTGAGGGGCTAAGAACTCGGGTTGGCACCTGGAGTGCCCAGTCCCATTGAAGCCTCCGTAGGAACCTACAGAATGTCAGTGCTGAGAAGGCCCATGGCAGCCCTTCTCTCCGGGGTGAAAGGGACCATCAAGGTCAGTGTCTGCTTCAGGAACCTTCCCAGACTTGACTCTCCCAAACCATATCCTGCCGAGTGCTCTTCTGGCCTCTGTTCAGATGCTGCTAGCCTTGGGGGACGTCCATCCTCAGACCCCTCCAACTGAGGAGAGCTCTCCCCTAGCCAAGGGGAAGCCTGTCTCCCTCAGGAGCGCCCTGACTCCCACCCCTTGGACATGTTTTAAATTGTGGGGTTTGGGTGTGGGAGGACTCCCTCTCTGGTTTAATTTCTGGACTTTTCTCAATATAGCAGAAGCTCCCCTCAGCCTTTCTGTGACAGCCTTGCCTCACTGATTTACTTCGTCCTCATAAGCAGTGGCACCCCACTCCAGTACTCTTGCCTGGAAAATCCCATGGATGTAGGAGCCTGGTAGGCTGCAGTCCATGGGGTCGTGAAGACTGAGCGACTTCACTTTCACTTTTAACTTTTCATGCATTGGAGAAGGAAATGGCAACCCACTCCAGTGTTCTTGCCTGGAGAATCCCAGGGACGGGGGAGCCTGGTGGGCTGCCGTCTATGGGGTCACACAGAGTCGGACACGACTGAAGTGACAGCAGTAGTAGCATAAGCTCCGACTCCTAAGCCTTTTTCACAAGTGCTGCTAGCAGATTATTATAGAGACCAAGTTTGTTCCTCTGCCTTGAACATGTTTCCCACACTGTTTCTGTTCTTAATACTCAAGTACCCAGTGTTCTCCCTTGCAGAAACTCTGCCAAGAGAAAGCTGTTCTTAGGGGCAAACTGTACGCTCTTCCATCACCCGTCTCAGAGATGGTGGCTACTGAGAGTTGTAGATGAATTGATACAAACCTGCATGAGGAAAAATCAGGTATTGTGTCCTTATGAAGAGGACTAAAGTGTTTATTTTAAATGTTTTAAAATAAGCCAGACAGATGATATCCCAAACTTAGGTCTCATTCTGCTGCCCAGGAGTCTACACAGACCCACGTGGATAATCCATTGAAATGTTATCCTTATATACATCAGTCTTCTGAAGAGTCCTGGAGCCATGGGACAGGGCAGAAAAGCAATCTTTTGTCATCTCCATCAAGTATCTGCTTACCTACCACATCCACTTGCGTACCACCCCAGTCATTTTGGGATGAAGGATGATAGACCAGTCTCTGCTCTGCCACAGCCCACAGGGAACTGTGCTCTGTGTTCTGGGGACAATCTCCCGGGAAGCCAAAGAGCAATGCTGGGTGCCCTCTGTAAAAACTGCCTTTCCAGAAACATTGTCTTGTTCCTGACATCCCATCTAGGTGTCGGAATGATGCATGGGCCTGGGCTAAAGCCTACGTCAGGAAGGAACCCCTGGAAGCACAAGGAGTTGTCAGGAGAACCCGTTCCTGGAGAATAAGCTAGCTGAAAGGGAGCCCAGGACTGGGGGGCTGTCGAGACTGCCCTCCTGCCAAGGAGGTAGGGAAGTGTAGACAGGGCTCAGGCAGGGAACATGTGCTGGGGAACACTGTCCTTAAACCCCTGGCAGGGTGAGGCTGGGTAACTGGCCAGTGAATTTGCCCATCTGTAGGTAGTTAAGGGTTTTGAAGGTCAGATGCCTCTGGGGGCAGTTTCCATGGGAAAGTCTGAAGACAGGGCAGAGACTTTTACCCAGTGACAGCTCAGACCAGGCCCCAGACCCAGAACTGCCAGATCTCAAGGGATTAAAGGAGGAAATAGACAGGACTCAGTCCTGAACCGGCGAAGGGATTCGTGCAGAGCTGGCGTGCTTAAGGGAACCCCAGCTCCCGCCACATTTTCTTAAGAACCCTGTGAGGAAGATGTTTCCTTTTCTTTCCTTTTTACCCCTGTTGAGGGGTCAGCGCTCTAGGGCCTGAAATGACTTAAGAATCTCCAGTTCAAAGCGGAATTCCTGAGCCCCTGCCCCGCCCCACATGCTGCATTCATCTTGCCCATCTCAGGGATGGCGCTTCCACTGTCAACCCTGAGCTCAGGCTAGAGACCTGAGACCCTCCACACCTTACCCATATCCAGCCCATCACTATGTCTGTGGGTTCTGCTTCCAGAATACATCTGACATCCACTCCTGCCGTCAGCATCTCCACCGGGACAACTGTGGCTGCCCAGTCCCTGGTCTCTGACACTTCACCCAACCACATTCTCCACAAAGCAGCCTGAGGGACCTTAAAAATGCAGACTAGCTGCTCATTACATTAAAGTCCAAAATACTGAGGCTGCAAGGCTGCATTCTCATCCCTGTCCTTGGGAGCCCATTGACCTCTGCGTCAGAGATGGGCCAAGCTGGGCCAAGTTGCTCCTGCTGAGAGCTTTGTTCCCCATGCATTCCTGGAAGCACACAAACTCCCAAGACTGACTCAAGGAGAAGCAAAATCTGAATAGATCTATAACAAATGACTGAATCCGTAATCAGAAACCTCCTAGCCAATAATCTGAAGGCCAGTGGCTTCACTAGTAAATTCTACCAGTTAAACAGTGTTTCATATCAGTCCTCAAAATATGCCAGAAAATAGAAGCAAAAGGACACTTCCTAACTCATTCTATTAGGTCAGTATCCCCCTTCACCAAAGCCATATAAAGACGTTACAAGAAAACTTCAAACAAATATCCTTTATGAATATAGATGTAAAGATTCTCAACAAAATACTAGTGGACAGAATTCAGCTGTATATTGAAAGCATTATACATCATGATCAAGAGAGATTTAGCCCAGGCAAGGCAGGGTGGTTCATATGAAAATCAATCAATGTAATACACCAGTAGAATGAAGGGGAAAAACCATATGATCATCTCAATTGGCAATTGGTGCAGGAAAAGCATTTGATAAAATCCAACCCTCTTTTATAATAAAAGCACTCGATAGACTAGAAGGAAAGGAAATTTCCGAAACATGATAAAAGACATATATAAAAACCCTACATCATACTCAGCTGGTGAGACTGAAAGCTTTCCCATTAAGATCAGGAACAAGACAAGAATGACTGCTTTTAACACTCTTATTCATCATTGAGGTTCTGGCCAGAGCAGTTAGTCAAGAAAAATAAAAGGCATCAAAGTTAGAAAGCAAGAAATAAAGCTATTTGCAGATGACATGATGGTATATTTAGAAAATCCTAAGGAAAAAAGACTACACAAAATATATCAAAGTCAACAAGGTTGCAGGATACATATGCAAAAAATCAGTTGTATTTCTGTATACTGGCAATGGACAAAGTGAGAAGGAATTAAGAAAACAATTTTATTTACAATAACATCAGAAAGAATAAAATTCACCAAGGAGATGCAAGATTTGTACTCTGAAAATATAAAACACCGCTGAGGGACTTCCTTGGTGGTACAGTGGGTAATACTCTGCACGGGGCACAGGTTTGATCCCTGGTCAGAGAACTAAGATCCCACATGCTGTGAGAAGAAAAACAATTACTGAAAGAAAATAATGGAATGAATTACCCGAATGAACAATTTGGCCAACTCACTGCAATAGACCACCTAAGCCTGGGAAGAAACACTAGGAAGTTTCTTTGAGAAATTGGGGTATTCGAAAATGACCCTGTGTACTAGGGAATTTAGAAAGCTACACACATGGCCAGGACAGGATGCATGTTCAAAATAGACCTGAGAAGACCCTAAGCTTTCACCTCTGGCTGGTCGCTGGGCTTGGTCGAAACAGGAAGTAAAGGTTAAAGCAGAGTTATAAGCTGCTCGCTAAGTGTTACAGGAGTGGACAGCAAAGAGCCAGCCTGTAAAGACTGGAAGAGATGAGTTGTTTGTTTTTAGCCTCTGGTAAAAATTGTAAAAATACTAGTCAAACAGAGACTTCAAATGAACATACATGACCCAGGATGACAGTCTTCACAAAAATAGTTGGGGAAAGTTATTAAACAGATGACTGCAGTCTTCAATAATCAAAAACAGTAACCTCTGAGAAAGGGAGAGAAACTGATTTCCAGGGTTACCATATTATAATATTCAAATGCTCAGTTTTCAACAAAGAAAAATATACAAAGAAACAGGATTTTGACCACTCAAAGCAGGGGAAAATGGGCAGAAACCATCCCTGAGGAAGCCCAAACATTGGACTTTTTAGGCAAAGGCTTTAAAGCGACTGTAATATGCTCAAATCGCTACAGGAAACCCTAGAGCTGGTTCTAGCTTTGGCTCTAGTGCCAGCGCTGGCAGCTCGCACTGACTCTCCATCTGTAACTGGTACTGGAGCTGGAGCTACAGCTGAATGTAGCCCTGCAGCTGGTGTGCGAGCTGGTCCAGGGACTGGCGGAGGCTCTGCACTGGCTCTGTCCTATCGCTGGCCCTAGCTCTGGCGTTGGTGTTAGGGCGGCGACTGGAGCTGGTCCCAGCTCTGGACTTGCCAAGGGCTCTGTTGTTGGCTCTAGCTCTGGAGCTTGGGCTAGAGCTAGTGCTGGTACATGCCACGTATCTTTCCTCCTCCACTGCTCGCTTGACATTTCTGGATAAAGAGGACAGAACTGGAGAGGAGGGTGCCAGTGGTTGGAGGGGATTGACAAGAACCAAGTGAAACAAGTGCAAGAAGATAACCCAATGTCAGGATTGGGGGAAGTATCCTAACGGGGAGTCAGGTGTGGCAGGACCACTTGCAGTGGGGAAGGAGGCACAGAAGCAAAGGCTTGAGAGGTGATCATGTTATTCACATTTTACAGACCTTTACACTTTACACCTGATGTGAAGAGCTGACTCATTGGAAAAGACCCTGATGCTGGTAATGATTGAGGGCAGGAGGAGAAGAGCGACAGAGGATGAGATGATTGGATGGCATCATTGACTCAATGGACTTGAGTTTGAGCAAGTTCTGGGAGATAGTGAAGCACAGGGAAGCCTGGCATGCTATAGTCAATGGGGTTACGAAGAGACACGACTGAGTGACTGAACAACACTTTAAGAGAGAACCTTGCCATATTAACTTACAGAATGCACAGGCAGATAATATACCATGGGTCAGCAAGTGCAAGAACAGAAGATAGAATTTCAAGGAGAAATTGGCACATCCACAACCAGAGTGCAAAGTTTTTAACAAAAAAAAAGGAGTAATATAAAATATTTGGTGACTTCTCTGGTGGTCCAGTGGTTGACTCTGCACTCCTCATTCCGGGGTCCCAGGTTAGATCCCTGGTCAGGGAATTAGGTCCCACATGCCACAACTAAAGGTCCCGCAGGCCACAACTAAGCCCTGGCACAGCCAAATTTTAAAACATATGTATTTGAACAGCTCAGCTAATGGTTACATAGAACACTGCACTCCAAAATGAGAGAAAATATATGTTTTATAATACATGGAATATTTACAAAAATTAGCCACAGATTCGGAGAAGGCAATGGCACCCCACTCCAGTACTCTTGCCTGGAAAATCCCATGGATGGAGGAGCCTGGTGGGCTGCAGTCCATGGGGTCACACAGAGTCTGACACGACTGAAGCGACTTAGCAGCAGTAGCAGCAGCAGCCACAGATTAGCCTAAACCAAGCATCAATATATACCAAAAGATCAAGAGGATGAAAATAATAATCTATGATCATAATACAATAAAATTAGAAGTCAATAATTTCTCATCCCACAAAAATCCCATATACTTGGAACTTTTTAAACACTTAAAATATTCAGGAGGGAAAAAAATGGGATTTAGTAAATATGCAAAACTGAAAAGAAAAACTCTACATGTAAGCCTTTTGGAATGCCGCATACTAAAATTAAGAATTGTATGACAAAGTATCTTAGGTATTAAGTATAGTTAAGTATATTAAGTATATTTTAAGTATTTAGTAAAGAAAAAAGAGTATAATGAATGAGATACATAACATTGTAAATAAACTATACTTCAGTTTTAAGAAAATGAATGAGATGTGTTCAACTCAAGAAGTTAGCAGAAGGTGGGAAATTTTTTTTGATAACAGCCAAAACAATAAACCTAACTCAAAAAGAAAAAGAGTTAAAAAAAAAAAAAAGAAATAGAGTTTAATGCAAACCATCTCATCATCTCTTTGGCTCTTACAGCACCCCTGTTCAGGACATGGCTGCAGTTGTGTAGATGAATGTATACCAATGCTTGAGGAAGTTAGGAAAGCAGCAGAGTTTGGGGACTTCCCCAGTGGTCCAGCAGTTAGGACTCCAAACTCCCCATTCAGGGGCCTGGGTTCCATCCCTGGCCAGGGAACTACTAGATCCTGCCTGCTGCAACTAAGATCCAGAGCAGCCAAATTAAAAAAAAAAAGTAGAAGAGCTTCTGGCCCTAGAACCAGGCCTTCCAGATGCACTTTACTGTTCTTCCCATCTTCAGGTTGCGCTCTTCTCATCAGGAATTGTCAGGCCTGCGTGATGGGGCCTTATAGTCAGACAGGGACCATCCGAAGATGAAAGAGGGCCATCGGCCTGGTCCTGAGTCCGTTCCCACCTTTCACACCGTCCGCCACCCCCTTCCTGGGCTCTTGCTCTTCCTGAGTGGAAACCACAGGTGGACGGATTCCTGAACAAGTCGCTGTGGAAGACAAAGATGTGGAGGAGGAGAGAGCGGCAGTCTCGTGAAAGGACACATTTGTCCCAGAAGACTCACCTGTATCCATTATTTTATCTATTTATCTTACTTTCTCATTCATAAAGGTATCCACTTACTTAGTTATTGTGTTGTCATCTCAACTGCAAAGCTGTGTTGGCTGAGCCTGGATTCAGCTTGTTTCTACTTCTGGGCAGATAAAAACTGCTCTGGTCCACCCCCGATAGGGCTGTGTGGAGGAAATAGAACTTTTCCTCTTTTTCCCTCTCGTCTCTCATTGTCCGCCTGCAATGTGGGAGACCTAGGTTTGATCCCTGGCTTGGGAAGATCCACTGGAGAAGGGATAGGCTACCTACTCCAGTATTCTTGGGCTTCCCTTGTGGCTCAGCTGGTAAAGAATCCTCCTGCAATGAGGGATACCTGGGTTCGATCCATGGGTTGGGAAGATCCCCTGGAGAAGGGAAAGGCTACCCACTGCAGTATTCTGGCCTGGAGAATTCCATTTACCATGGAATACAGACCATGAGTCGGACGCCAAGAGTTGGACACAACTGAGCAACTTTCACTTTCAACTTGAGGACATAGGACAGTTTGTGCCATTCTCCAGTTCCGTGGAAGGCCAGCTCATCCTCCTGACTCCTCCCTGAGATGGACATGTTGGGAGTGGAGCCAGGGAGATGAATCAGAGGGGACCTTGGCTCAGAGAGGAAGAATCAGGGAGGGGAGGAGGCCATCTACCTCGGAGAAGAGCCAGTACTGGGGGGACTGGTCTGAGTGAGAAATTCCTGGAGCAGAGCATGCTGTGCCCACTTGGCTGTGACTAAGCAGAGACTTCACTACATCCTCAGTCAAGGGCAGCCAGGCAGGAGGGGGGACACAGGGGAGACCCAAGGAAGAAACAGGTGGCAAGGAAACACTAGGAGACGGAAGCTGTTGAGGCCAGTGCTCTTGATCCAGTCTCCCCAGAGTGTGATCTTGGGGAGCCTGGAACTGTGACACCCAGTGAGCAGAGCCCTAGGGTCAGAGACAGAGAAAGCAGCAGCCCCCACGCTTGTCCTGACCCTCAGGACCCTTGTTTTTCCCTCTAGAAAACAAACTAGTTTGTTTTGGTTTTTTTTAAGCTAATTATTTACACAGCATTTTTAGATGGACAGAAAAACAGTGACGACATACACAGAGTTCTCGTCAAGCCCTCTCCTGGTTTTCCTAGGATGCTGAGTGTCTCACATTAGTGTGGTATCTTCGCTCCAATTGGTGAACCAGCCACACCCCAGGGGAGAAGGCGTTGCAGCTTCAGCGGGGGCAGGGGGAAGACCCCAAGACTCCCAGGGAGCTGGGGGTGCAGGAATCTGGATGGACTGAGTCCCAGAGATCCCCCAATCATGGCCCCTTTCTTGCAGGATGCAGGACTGGGCCTCGGGAGCACCCCCACCCCTGCTGGCCCCCCTTGCCAGCCAGACTCCTCATCTATCCCTGCCAGCCCTGTTGCTCGGCTCCAGGCCGCGCTCATAAATCAGCCCCTCCCGCCCTTTCATCACCCTGGCTCTTTGTGCAGGCGGCGGTCTATCTGCAGCCTGTCGGGCCTGCGGAGCCTGGAGTAAGATCTCTCTTTCAGGCTCCACAGGCTTCTCTGGGAGAAGGCCCCCTGGGGTGCAGTCCGCACCTAGCAGTGCTGCTCTCTAGGCCCTGCACCCTAGGGTCCCGGCTGTTCAGGCCTGTCCTTTCCTGTCCTCTGTTTTCCCTTTGTGGCATCATGGCGTCTCCCCACCTTGATTACCCGGAGCCCTATTTGCATGTCCTTCTGCAGAGAGTTGTGTGCCTCTTCCCAGGGTAAATTCCCTGGGGTGGTCGTCCAGGAGGATTTCTGGCAGCTCCCAAGCCTCTGAGGGTCCCACTTGTCCCCGAGATCTAACTGAGGGTGGGGCAGCTGCCAAGCCCCCTCCCCTTGCCCCCGCCAGCTGCTGGAGGCTGCCATGGTGTGACCACCCTTCTCTCCTGCTCATCTGACACCTCTGCCATTGTCCTTGCTTCTAACTTGAAACAGTATGAGACCGAAGTAGGCAATGTTTTTATTTCAATTTAGAGCACAGGAGAACCCCTCATGAACGAGAACGCCTTGACTGATCCCAACCCTATGGATGTGATCTTTCAGGGTTCCTCATCTCCAGCTTCTGATGCCTTAGGATACTTGCAATTTTGTTTCTTAGTGTTAGTCGCTCAGTCATGTCCGACTCTTTGCGACCCCATGGACAGTAGCCCACCATAGTCCTCTGTCCTTCTCTAGGCAAGAATATTGGAGTAGTCTTTCCTTTCTCCAGGGAATCTTCCCAACCCAAGGATTGAACCCTTGAAGCGCCATTCCCTTCAGCACATGAAAGTCAGAGATCTCCCACGTGTGCCCCCCCAGGCTCCGGATCCAGGGTGGGGGGGTTGTACCTGGGCCCAGTCTGGGGTGCAGGGACCACCCAGCCCCTGTCATTCTGGTTTGATGATGGGCTGCCAGGAAAACCTCTTCCGAGGGGGGAGTTGCACATCTGAGATGATCTGAAACAATCTTATAAGATTTCTTGAGCCAAAAGCTCAGCTGTAAGCCAAGCCTGCTCCCTCTGGTCTCTCATCCTGTAATTCCACCCAACACATCATCCGGACAGCGGGGCGCAGGTGTCTGCAAGCCATCGCAGGCGCTCTCCCCTTACCGTTTCCCTTGTTTACTCTGCTTCTCCTCTCCAGGGATTTAGTTTACCTGACTCTCAGTTGCAGATGCCTCTGCCTCTTCCATTCATTGTCCTTTTACTGTTTGAGTTGTGGGTGTGATATTCGAGGGCATGTGTGTACACAAAAGGAAGGGTCTCAGGGCTCTTGGGGGCCAAGGTGGGCTGTGGGCCTCACCTGAGATGTGAAGGAACTAGGGCTGTTTGTAAGTAAGGACCAGAGGGAAAGGTCAATGTAATCTGTTGTGTGGGGAACAGGGAGAAGTCAGTCATAGGTAATAATTTAGGGGCTCACTGGCTGGGATATTCCAGTTATGCCTGCAATGGAGGAGGGTCCCATATTGCAGTGACAAATGGTGATGTCGGCTTAGTGGAGAAAAGCAGGCCATTGTGCCTCTACAGTAGTAGTAATTTTAAAATAGGAATCTAGTCATTTTGACCTAAACTTGACTTCACCGATTTATTGGGTAGGCCAAAATGTTTGGTCAGGGTTTGAACGAACATTCTGGCCAACCCAATACTTTTTATACCACTCATACACACAAACAGACACTGCTCATCCACAGAGGACTCCTGAATCCCTCCCCTGCTCTTTTTACATCAATTTTATTCTTACTTGTATCTTTACAGAAAATGGCACAGAAATCACAGGTTTTGAATACCTAGAAGTTATTACAGTTCCATATTTCAAACACTTCAAGTTTCTTTCTTCTGACTCTATGTACATTATTTACACACCAGGGGCTACCATCTAACTCTTCAAACCAAAGGGAGACAAAGACAAGAAGAACTGGGGGAAAGGTCCATGAACGGAATGAATAAGAAATCAACTTCTGATATGAAATTAAAATCCCAACTCACTGTCTCAGGCCTTTCTCTTGCAAGGGATTCCCTGCAAAGGTGGGTGAGAAAAATCCATGGGAGTGAGGGGGACATGTGTCTGGCCTGGGGGTGGAAGGGACCGCTGCAAAGACGCCATCAGTATGGATGAGTCGTCCCATCAGCAGACAGGAAGAAACCCCGTCCCCTCTTCCAGCACCATCACTGCCTGACTAGAGAACACGCTCCACAGCTCACAGCTGGCCTGAAGGTGTGTGTGCCTATAGTTTGGGTCTAACACTGGCTCCTCCCCTACTCTCCTTTCAGCTTTTCTCAAGCCCTTCTTGTGATCAACTCATGATGCCTATTTATAGCCCCAGGCCCACTCCAGGAATGACCTGGATAAGTTGAGTCAAGATGTGTGGTTTCCTGTGTGTTCATTTTACAGCTGGATTGGGTGGCTCCAAGGCAGGGCTCAAGCAAGCCAGTAATTTGCAAGAAGCTCTAGGGGAAGGATGCCTTGCACAGCAAGTCAGGGTCACAGGCAGGGTATCAGAGGTCAGGATGTTCCAGAACACATACCCAAGGGTCCCGGCTGGAGGATTTGGCTTCCCAAAGGGGCAGTAGCTACAGCACCTGTGAGAGGTGCCCTTTCGCTGCAGGGCCCGCCCTGGCCTCACTGCAGGTATTGTACACCACCCCCCTGTGACACTGGCATCTTTGCGGGGAGGAACAGTGGGACAGGATGGGTGTGGAGGGCGGGTTCCCAACGCTGACTCTGAAGGGCATGACATGAAGGCTGGCCGAGGGGCCCAAGGCCGAGGCTTTCCAAGTATAATCTGGAATTATATACTGTGGCCCCAGTGGTGGGGGCGGGCAAAGGTGCCCGGTGGCTGGCAGGACACCCACACTGCGGAAGGGGGAGGAGAGTTCTGCTGGGGGGCTGAGGTGCTCCGGACACCAGAGTGGAGAGCAGGTTCTCCATCCCCGGGGCCGCGGTGGCAGTATTTGCAGCTGAGGGCTTTGGGTCTAGGCAGAACAGAATCCACCGGTGGCTACAGAGCTGGGAAGGAGGGCGCTTTGGAGCAAGAGACCAGAGGTGGATTCAGACAGTGAGAGTAGCCGAAGAACTGAGTGGAAGCAGCCTTAGGGGGTGGTCTGGGGCAGCAGGAAGGCTTCTGAGACAGGGCTGTGAGGATGAGGAAGGTGCTGGACAGGTCAGAACTAGGTAGGGATGTCCCAGCGTGGCCCAAAGCCTCAGCCACAACTGAGTTGTGCCTGGAGTCACCCGGGGGGTGGTGCACGGAGGGCCTGCGGGGCCCGGGCCTCGCCTGGGAGAACACCTCGCAACACCACAGGCCCCCGAGGAGAGCAGAGTCCTGGGGCTCCAGCGTCTGCGCGCACCCTTGGCCTAAGCCACGTCCTCGAGCCGCGCTGGACTCAGCCTCTCCGCCGGCCTGTCTTCGTCCGCGGCCTCCTCTCGCTCCGGCTCCTCGGCGCCGCGGACCAGGCCGTCGGGGCCGGACACAGTCCCCAGCACCTTGGTGCTGTGCTCCTGCGCTCTGGCTCGGAGCGCGGCGATGCTGTTTTCCCTCAGTTCCTCCTGGGACATGGCAGCGGGGGGCTCGGTACCCCGCTCCTCCGGCTCCGTCTTGTCGAGCTTGGGCAGCGCCTGGCGCTCCGCCTCGGGCTTCCTCCCTGACTCGGCTGCCGCCTCCAGCGACTTTTTGTGCATCCCTAAAAAGAATTGTTGGTATTCGGGTTTAGAAAAGCGCCTGGGAAAGCCATCTTGAACTGAAAAAACGGCAAAGATAGAGAGAGGCCAGAATTAAGGACGAGCAGAAAGCCTTACTACACACACCGCTGTCACGTGCGTCCCAGGGGTGGGGGCGGAGGCTGCGGCGGACCACCAGGCCCGGCAGAGGGCTCCTCCGAGCCACGTCCCTGGGCTCCTGGCACCCCCACCCCGGGGATCCTGTCTGTCCCTTCACCAGCATAGCACTTGCTTCCCCCGCCCTCCCTCTGGGATTCCAGATCTCCGAACCCCAGACAAACTGGCAGGTGGGGAGATTTAGGGGGAAGAAGTCCTTTGGGCAAAGCCAGAATGGTGGCCAAAGGGACCTCAGGGCCCCCAAGAGGGGCGATTTTGTTCGCCACAACCCCAGCTCTGGCAAGGGAATAGGATACATCCCCTGGGGCAATAGCCACC